>NC_056737.1:1799914643-1800179643 GCF_019279795.1 Protopterus annectens
TCATATTAACCTGTTGAAACAGCAGGGTCAAGGAAGTAGCATCACCATTCCATACAAAAAACAGGTCATCCACAAACCGCTTATAACATAAAACATGTGGATGTCCTATTATATGTTGTTGTTCCCAGGCCACCATCACCAAGTTGGCGTAAGCATTCGCACAACTTGTGCCCAATCGCCACACCCTTTTTCTGTAAAAAACACTTTTCCTCAAACAGAAAAATGTTATTTTCAAGAACGAGTTCAAGTAATAGGCATAGAAAATCAACCTTGTAAATATCCATCAACCCATTGCTTAATAACAAGTCTCTAACCATCTTAATACCTATCTCGTTGGGTATACATGTAAACAAGGACTCCACGTCCAATGTAGTGAGTATATAATTGTCCGAAATGTTGATATTTTCAAAAAACTCATATAAACCAATCAGAAAATGTTGCGTATCATGCAGCACATAATCATACTGATACAAAACATTCTTAAACACGGTATCTAAATACACAGAGATGGGCTCAGTTATCCACCCAGCACCAGACACTATCGGTCTGAAGGGAGGCAAACAACGATTCTTATGTACTTTAGGCAACCCGTACATGCGAGGTACTAATGGATACTCTACCATAAAGTAACTAAACAAATCTTCACTCAACAAGCCACATCCTTTACATTCTGCTAGAGTTCTATTAACCATCTCATGCATTTGTGTCACCATATCAATAGTTATTTCAACATAAGCATCACTTAACAACATGGATTTCATAGTTTCCAAGTAATAGCTGCTGTCCATTACTATGATGAGACCCCCCCCTTATCAGCGGGTTGTATGATTATATCATTGTTTGCCTTCAAACCTTTCAAGGCCTGTCTTTCCATAATTGTTAAGTTATCTGGGCATCCCCCATGGGTAGACGTACTTTCTGTATACAGATTCTTTTCAACAGCTTTCATGAATGACTCCACTTTAGATGGTAAATGGGGTACAAAATCACTTCTACATTTAAATAACTGAACGCTTTCAGTAACATCATTACCAAACAGTAGCTTAAGAGTCAAATTGCGAGCAAACATCCTGACCGCTAATATATTATCGCTGATATCAACCTCGGATGAGGGAACAAAGCTAACCCCTTTATTTAACAACAAAATTTCATTTGCATTCAATTCAACCTTCGAAATATTCCACACTAGGTTGTGGTATTCCAAAGTTTTGTTAATGTACATACCTGTTGAGCTAAGGGATATTCTCTCTTCTTCGACGTTTTCTGTTCTTCTATATCTAACGATCTCTTGCGTCCCTGCCTTATCGGAAGTGGAGCTAAAGGGAATTTATTAACTTGTATTTTATCTACAGGTATTTTTCTCCGCACATCCACACCTGGCTGTATTCCTTTCACAGCTACCCCTCGCTCATTCAGCTCATTAGCTGACTCGGCTGGTGTAGTATACACAGATGGTGGTCTCTCCGGTGAACATAGGGCTGTTGCTGTATTAGAGTTGTTCTCAGGAACATATGCCACACTGTCGTTCTGTTGTCCCGTCTCTTCAGACCTTGGACTCTGCCTTACATGGCGTTCATGTCGTCTCTCCTCTGTAGTACTGACTGATCTCCTCTGCCAGCGTCTCGTTGTAGATCTTTCTTCCACGCCCCTTCCACGCGAGGTTTGTACTGTGTCACTATTCGTTCTAGGCCAAACAAACACATTACTATTAGCAAAATCCCTAATGTCTCTCAACAATTTACCTTTCTTGACCTCAAGCAAGTTTTTTTCATATCTTTGCACCTTATCAGTTAGGTCATTCAGAAATAAATCTGCTTCATCATGTCCAATAGCAGTAATCAAATCATTCTGTTGATCAATGATACTATCGCGTAACAAATACTCTTCTGGTTGAAAAAACTCTATTAACAGTTCAATGTACGCTTTACTGGCTCCCAGATTTATCTGCTACCACTTAGTTAAAAGGTTTGGATGGAGGTTACCGTAGGTTGGCATATTTAAAATACGCAACCCTCTAGGTATTACATTGTGCTTCATACTCGCCTCTAGATGATGTCTCTGACAGATTAATCTTTTATATCTGTAAACATTATTCTCTAAGTCTTTCTGCAGCATTCTAACCATTGGTTCATTTAAATTAACCACAGTGTTGACAGGCAAAGGATCATCCACATTCAGCTGAAGAAGCGGATTAAGACTGTTAGTGAGGAAACTCCTAATTCTAGTGTGCGAATTAGCAGCATCCATAGTATTCATCTGTTCTATTCCTGCCCCTTCCATGTCACCACACCTCAGTATGAATGAATGAAAGCACAAAACAAACCCTTGATATTGAAATAGCAAAACGACTCTCAGGAGGTAGCAGGAACACAATTGAATTTATAACCAATATAACCACAGTAGTATGAAATTGTTCAAAGTAAAGCAGCACATGCAAAGGCTTAAAACTATCCGTTTAATGAAGAAGTGAGTGCTTTCGCGGAGTTCACCTCTGCTTCTTCAGACAAAGTAACAAGATAGCACAGCTACTTATATTTATTTTATTTTATTTATTTTTATTTTACATTTGTTGACCGGGCTATTCCAACTGGATACATGTCCATTTTCAGTGGAGGCCCGGGGAAAAAAGCTCCAAGATCATGGTTACATAAACAAATACAAGGACAAAAGTTAAAAACAAGTAAATACACTGACGTTTAAATGCAAGATAAAACAAGCAAGTATTTAAAAATATAATTTATAATAGATACAGACTTTGAACAGAAGAACTAACAGGGCTATATTGTGGACTCTTAGGTTTTAGAGTTGGGTGAAGGCTTGGAGAGGCCAAGGTGAGGTAGGGACGTTCACTATTAGTCTGGATTAGAGCAAGGGCATAACCATTGGGACTTCAGGAGAGCTCTGAGGTGTATTTTAAATTGGTGCAGAGAGGACATAAGTCTGAGGTTGTTTGGGAGGGCATTCCAGGATTTGCCAATGGAATTAGCATATAGTGCTTCACCACCGGAGTTGTTAGATTTAATGGTCAGTACTTGTAGACTTTTGGAAGACCTGAGGGATGTAAGGTTGGAGTAGGGGGTAAGTAGTTTGTTCAAAGCGGGGGTTTTATCTGGATGGTTGATAATTTTAAAAGCCTCAGTGAGTTGGTTGAGTTTGAGAATATTAGGCAGTTCTAGCCAATCTAGTGTCCTTAGGTTTAGGCAGTGATGTGTGCGATAGGGCATTCCCGTTATGAATCTGGCAATGTGATTGTAGGTAGTAGAAAGTTTATTAAGTTCTCTTTTATGGAGGAAGGAGAATATCGGGGAGGCATAAAGGAGTGTGGAGAGGAGGTGGGTTCGGGCAATTGTTAGTTTGGTGTGCGGGGTTAAGAAGGTCTTTATTCTATACATGGATCTAAGTTTTTTGTTGACCGACTTAATGGTTAGATTTACATGCATATCAAATTTAAGTTTGTGGTCTATAGTCACCCCTAGCAGTTTGGTGTGGGAGACGGGGTAGATTATGGTGCCATTGTTGGAGGACACGTGGAAGGTTGGATTGTTGGTGTTGGGGGGATCTATTCCTTGGTAGCTGAGTGGGGAAAAATAAAAGTAATTTGGTTTTGGTTGGGTTGAGTAGGAGTTTAAGTTCCGAGAACCATTTTTCGACTGTGGAAAAGCAGTTTTGGGTTGTGACTTGGAGTTTGGCAAGAGAGATGTCAGAGCAGATAAGGGTGGAATCATCTGCATATTGAATGCAGGTGGCTTTAGGAATGATAGAGTGTAGACCATTTATAAATATGGAAAAAAGAAGGGGACCAAGGATAGATCCTTGGGGAACACCAATATTGGTGGGGAGTAGGTCTGATAGCTTATTTTGCCACTGAACCGCCTGTTTTCTGCAAGAGAGGTAGGTGTTAAACCAACTTATTGTTGGTTTACTAAGATGAAAGGTTTCAAGTGTGTAGAGCAATTGTTGGTGGTTGACCATATCGAAGGCTTTCAATAGGTCTAGAAAGAGCGCAGAGGAGATAAATTTGTTACTGTGGTTGTGGTTGACTGAGTCAACAAAGGAGAGGAGAGCAGTGGTTGTACTGTGATGGGGGCGGAAACCATGTTGGGTGTTGGATAGGAGGTTATTTTGTGTGAGGTGGGTAATGAGTTGTTTGTGGACACAGCGCTCCATAATTTTGGCTAGAGGAGACAGTATGGCTATGGGTCTATAGTTAGAAGTGTCAGTGGAGGACCCTCCTTTATGGAGGGGGATGATATAAGAGATTTTCCAAATAGAGGGAATAGAAGCTTCTGAAATGGTTCGGTTGATCAAGATTGAGACAGGATAGGCTATGGCGTCAGATGCTATTTGTAAGTATTTGGCTGGGAGTGAGTCAGCCGCTAGGGTGGTTGGTTTAAGTTTTTTCAAGAGGGTACGAATATAGGAGGTGGGGGTAGGTTGAAGGTTGAAGGTAGTTTGGGTTGGATCATTGGTTGAGGTTACCACCGAGGGGGAAGTGGCAAGCTTACTGGCGAGGGACTGGATGGTCTCAGTAAAAAAAGAATTAAAAGTGTTAGCTATTTCAGTTGGATCTTTATCCATGAGTTTTTCAGGGGTGGGGGTAGTAGATTTACCTGGATGTAGGAGGTGATTGAAACCAGCCCAGAATTTTTTAGGATTATACTGATGTTTGTCTTGGAGGTGACAGAAATATTGTTTTTTATCAGACATAACGGCTGCTTTGGTTGAATTTCTAAGCTGCAGGAACTTGATGCGATCTAAGGGGGTTTTTGTGGTTCTCCAATTGTTCCAGGCCAGGTCTCTGAGTCTAATTTTAGATTTAGTATCTTGTGTTAGCCAAGGTGCTATATGTTCCTTAGTTCTAGTAAGTCGCTTAGGAGCATGAGAGTCAAGTATCTTGAGGAAGGTGTCATTAAAGTATGATACGCTCTCATCTAAAGGTAGGATTTTTAGGATATGCCAGTTACAAGCCTTGAGATCAGCTAGAAATTTGTCTGGGACAACATTCTTGCTGTTCCTAACTAGTCTAGTTATGGGAGGATTTGTAGTTGGACATTTGTGTTTTATAATAAAGGTGGCAAGGTGGTCACTGAGGTCATTGGGAAGGGTCCCTGCAGTATAGTTGTTAGGATTCTTATTAGTAAGAATCCAGTCAATGATGCTCTCCTTTTGTTGGGCATGACCAATTCTAGTGGGAGAAAGAATGTTTTGGGAGAAACCATGTAAGTTAATGGGGAGAGGGTTTGATTGAGTAGAGTATAGAGACCAATCAATATTAACATCTCCTAAAATTATAGTTTCTTGTGGATAGTTGTTAGCGAGCCAACTAAGAGTTTGTTCAAGGATTTCAACATTTTTGCCTGGTGGTAGGTAGATTACTAAGAGATTAATACTTTTTTGGTTGTTTAGGGATAGCTTCAGGGCAATCAGTTCCAGGTTGGGAACTTTTGGGGGTTGGAGTAAATTCATTGTGATGTTCAAGGAGTTCTTGAACATGACAGCTATTCCCCCACCCTTTCTGGTTATTCGATCAGCCCTGAGGATGTTGTACCCAGGTGGGATGATTTCCTCATCCTTAGTGCTAGGTTTGAGCCAAGTTTCTGAGAGACACATGATGTCAGGTGAGTGGGTTTCGAGCATGGCATGTAAGTTGTGGACTTTATTATTAATGCTTCTAAGGTTAAGATGAAGCATCATGAGGGAGTCCGCTGGGCTTCTGGCTACATTGAGGGGGTTAGGGCCTAGGTCATTGTTGGGGCCTGGGTTGGGGTGGATATCACCGTCTTTTGTAATGGATTTTTTCAAATAATCAAGTATTTTTTGTAGTTTAATTAGTAGTAAAAGATGGTCCCTTGTTGAGGATATTTTTGGGCGACAGAGTGTATGGTGAATACTTTTAGGTATCAAGTGAGTAGCAGGGTAAAGAGAGGGAGGGATGAGATTAGTGGGGTTATGGGAATGCAGGGAGGTCTGACCATTGGGGAGATAGACTCCTATTAGGGCTTGGGTTTCAAAGTTTGTTAAAAGATAAGGAAAAATAAGGAGTAAGAGTACAAGGGGGAGGGTGGTAAGTGAATTTCTATCCATGGTGAGGGGTGAGGTAGGTGGGTAGATAGAGCTAGGGGTGTTACTTTGGTCAATTGGTATATAAAAAACTGGATGTGAGTAGTGGGTATTAATGGGGAGAGTTTGGTAGGTGGGCGGAGTAGCCTTAGAAATATTGACAGGTAGGGAAATGGAGTGGGGAAGGAGGGGACAGTTGTGATTGGGTGGTGGTAAGGGGGATGGGCTTGATGACTAAATAAATGTAGAGGTAGTGGGGGTGGGTGGGAATAGGGGGCATGGAGGGGAGCGGAGCAAGCCCGAGTGTAGCGAGGGCGAAGCGGAGCAGGAACTACACCACAAAGATTTCCCTGGGTCTTAAAGGTAACCAGGTTCAGCAGTAGTTTGTTTAAGTTTTATTTAAAAGAACCTGTTTTTGTTTGGCATTATTCTGCTTAATTCCAGTAGCAGAACGCTAGATATTTAAACAGAACATATGTAAAATAATAGTCCTTTACTCTGAGTCACTTGTTAGAGTCAGAGGTATTTGGTGGAGGGTTGTTTGTGCATTCGCACTTGTGGAGGGTCCTGTGCCACGCGATGTGCTTGGGGGCTATCTGAGGTGAAAAAATAATGGAAAGAGATATTGTAGTTAGTGTAAGGTATCTTTGAGGTAATAGTCAGAAAGAGACTTATAAGCAATGCAGTAGGTAAAAAGCACAATTCAACAGGAATTTACTGTTATATCTCACAATATAGGACTATGCAATACTTAATTACCAAAGCGTTGCTTAAATACGCCACAAGGCATGCAGTTAAACAGTAAGAGCATGTTCTGCGAGTAAAACGCACACGCTAAACAATATGTACACTTATTACAAGTTGAACACCACAAGGCATGCAATTAAACAGTAAAGCGTGTTCTGCGAGTACAATGCACACGCTAAACAATTTGTACACTTATTACAAGTTGAACACCAGATATAAAGCAGTTTTGGTTAGCTAGAAACTAAACGCATGCTCTGCAATCTCCACAGGCTTAAGACACACGCTAAGCAGTTATGCTAGGCTTTCAAGGGTAACATCAGAAGAATGCATCAAAGTTTAACTTTCTGGTTGTAAGCACTCGCGTACAACTATATACTTGCAATACAGTTCATTTAACACTCAATCAACCAATCAGCTCTAAATACATAGCAACAAATTAATTAGTTAAAATAGAATTAAAACAATTTACAGAACTACAACTCCAATACCATATATAAAAAATTATATATATATATATATATATATATGAAAACACATATCAACTATAAACAGACATATTAATCTAAACCCTAAAATATAAATATTTAGTGAACTAAGATAGATAGTCCATAATAATAAATACTACCATTATTTATATATATATATATATATATATATATATATATATATATATATATATATATATATATATATATTACCTATTGGGCTGGATGATATGTATGTGAAAACATCATGATCATGCATATCTGCCATGGCTTAGTGGTAAATCACTTTGTGTATTGTGTGGAGAGTCCTGGTTTTGAGTCTTGCAGGAGCTGTTTATTTTGTTGCTGGGCAGAACACAGTCCATTGGATACAGAGTGAGTAAGGCACTTTAAAGCAGTTGTAAGTGGGTTTGCATGGCTTTGCATGACGGTAAGCACTGCTAACCTCCGGTTACGTTTTCATACACTCACTTAGCTTCTAAATTGCTTAACCTGTGTAGGCTGTGCTTAGCTCCACGCAAATCTGCTTACAACTGCTTTATGGTACTTTAATCACTCTCTATCCAATGGGCAGTGTTCTGCCCAACAAAAAAATAACCAGCTCTTGCAAGACTCAAACCAAGAATGCTGCACACTGAGGAAAAGTGATGTACCACTAAGCCATGACAGATACACAGATATTCAATGTTTCAGAACCATATTAGCCAGTCCTGTCATGCAACAGTACAGAAAATGTATACCAACATCTAGATGTCAGCGTGTGTAACTATATTGCAACCTTAACAGATACAACATACCCATATATGTATAGATATACATATATATATATATATATATATATATATGTGTGTGTGTGTGTGTGTGTGTGTGTGTGTGTGTGTGTGTGTTGTTTTACTAACTCTATATACATATATATCACTATCTATGCAGATATACTTATATATATCTGTTAGCTGATATATATATATATATATATATATATATATATATATATATATATGTATATATAAGTATATATGGCCATACATCTGTAGATAGCAATTGCAGATTAACAAATACACCTATGTCCACATGCACCACTAATGGGGTTGAGAGGCCCCACACACTATACGTCTTTTATGAATAGGCATCTCCCCACAGCCAAACACATGCACCCTGCAATACACTGCCAAGTACAGTCTGCCTCCCATAGGACATTTAATATGTGGAAGCCATCAATGTCCCCAGGATACAGATACACAGACACATATATGCAGATACAGAGATATACACACACACACACACACACACACACACATATATATATATATATATATATATATATATATGTGTGTGTGTGTGTGTGTGTGTGTGTGTGTGTGTGTGTGTGTGTGAGAGCTTATCTTTCTTAGAGAATTATTTCTCCAAAGAGGTTATGACTGAAGGTGGTTAGAGGGAATAGAAAAAGAGGTTTTACTTTTAAGAAAAGGTGTTGCTCAGCCCATCTTGGCTTCTGAGGACATAATGGTGGGAGCTCCTTTAAGTTTACATCATAGTAACACAAGAAAAAAATCAAGAATTCAACATAGCATTTCCTTTGCCAACAGTAAATGAAATTTGGTGTATAAAGGAAATCATTGAGAAGAACTGGAGAATCATTTTAGGTAACAATTAATTATGTTTATCTTTGGGGTATTTACCAAAGTTTACATATAAAAAAGTTATAAACATTAGACATAAGTTAGAAACTTCTCAGAAGTCAGAAACTCACAAGGACAGATCAGTTAGTAATAAAAAAAGTACTTTTGCATGTAAAGACTGTAAACAATGTAGGTTCATGTGTAATTCGTCCTTCATTACAATAGAACATTTGGGACAAACATTTTGGGCAAATAAATATTTTAATTGCCATAGTGAAAATGTAGTCTACATGGCTACTTGTTCAACATGCAAAAATTACTATATAGGCAAAACAAAAAGGGTTTTAAAATGTAGAATTTATGAGCATGTTCTAGCTATAAAGAAAAAAGATAAAAACAATTCTTTAGCTAGACATGCTCTTTCCTGTATGAATTTCAAGAAATTTGAATTTTTCGTTTTAGATTATGTAGAGAAAAAAATGTTTGGTGGTGATATTGACAACATATTAGAACAGAGGGAAGCATTTTGGCAGCTCCTTTTGGGGGCTGATACATACCCAGGGCTCAATGAAGTCATTAACATAAAATGTTTTTTAAAGTATAGATAAATATAGCATGGAATACTGATATATTGTATTTATTTATATGTATGTATATACATTTTTATAGATATATCAATTATTTTACATAGTATTACTTTAAATTTATTTCATTGTGCAGACTATGACATAATTTCCTGTAATGAATCGTTTAAAAGGTGGTTAGGTGGTTATTATTTGTTTTTCTGAAGAAGTTCACATCATTAAAAGTGGATGAAAGCGCTAGCTCATTGTGCCTCAGTGTGTCTCTTGGTTGGATCCTGTTTTTTTCATTTTCAAAGTTACTAGTTTGTGCTTTCCAGCTTGGTTTATGTGTGTGTGTGTGTGTGTGTATATATATATATATATATATATATATATATATATATATATATATATACATGTGACTACACATACACATGCAGATATATGTACAGTAAGATACATATGTAGGAGGTGCACATAATATGGAACAGCCACTATGCCTACAGTTTACAACTGAACAACTGGACACTATATGGCCGACACATAATAATGTCAGTCGTTGCCTATAACATATACCATAGAAAGGTCATGGGAAAGACACCACACACAGGTTTGCAGAAATGGGAATCCTTTAATTGTGTACTATAGCAGTTCTATATGTCATATCATATAGCTGTTCAAATATTGACAACCATATAAATGGAGTACTGCAACTGCGAAACAGTTACACTAATACAGTAGTCTGGAAAGAGTCACAACTGTTGCTGTCCAGGCCAAGCCCTTCGGAATGTACAATAGTGCAGACAGACTGGGCCACAGGGTACCACACAATCAACAGAATGTACTGCAGGTGTGTAGTTCAGCTGCCTCTATCTACACTCTGTACAAACTCAGTAGGAGGTGAAGACATTTTGTGATCAAATGATTTGTACCCGGTACATAACAAGGCATAACGTGCAGAACAGTCTGTATGGCAGGAGGCAGTAGGCTTGCAGTACCCCAAGTCATGTAAATAATGTCAGTATAGGTGGAGTATATGGTACTGTACATCCACATACCTTGTGGCAGCTCCCCCTGATACCCCCACATTTTGTAACAGCCTAGGTCATTTATGTGCTCCCCACCTAGACTCAATAATACAAGCCCATATACCACTGTTACATGCACTGGCCTCTGCAGTGCATAAGGGTGCACATGTGTCGTGTAGGTGATGCCCACACATATATGGCCCCAGCCCCACTGTATGTGTGGGGGATACAACAGCAGTGGACTAATGGCAGCAATGGCAGTGTGATATACTCACAGCCCACTTCAGAACAACCTCCAACAGCATGACATATGTGCAAAGCTTGGTATGTAGATGGGGACAGAGGCTGGAACATAGGCACATATGTGGAACACTGTTGCCATACACTAAGCAAGGTGCTGGTGTTACAGGATAGTCTGCAACATGCCCTTAGTCAGGGAATAGAAGTTAGATACAGACATGGATGTAGCCATGTACTGATAGCACACAACACACACACTGCCAGTATAATATCTGACACAAGACCTGTGTGGTGGATTGACAACACTTGACAGGTATACCTCTGTCCAGCAAGAGGTTAGGCCCAGAGTAGTGAGCTATGCAAACAGACTGCATTCCAAGGTACACTAGTATGTACACACACACACACAAACACACCCTGTAGCACCAGTACTATGCAAAGCATTACACAACTCTACACACAGTCTGTCTGTAGTTCCTGATCCTCCTACAAATATGTGGCCGCTCTGAGTGTGCAGGTTCTCCTGTAAGAGTTATTTCTACCTGCTGCCTGTATCACTGATGCCCACACACAGGAAGGATGTCCATCACACAGGGAATGTAAAGGGACCCCGCCCACATGCTGTAAGGATTTATAGTGGTTGGTTGCCATGACAGTGGTAATTCAGTGTACTACACATGTGTACTTATATATATATATGGCTATTTGGATACATATATGTACATATATTTCCACCATATGTCCTGGACATGGAGTATAGCCGTACACCAGCCCCTACAGTCCCAAAGTCATAGTGCAAGGGGATGACAGGTATGTATAGCAGGTATATTACTAAACTGTTGCTACTGTCATTGGGATTGTCTTAACAGACATGGTATGTGTGGATGCTGACATCTGCTTATAACATGTATGCCATTGGCTACTGACAGACATCCTAAGGAAATAATTGTAAGGTACCGCTGCTAGGATGTAATGCCCCTGTTTAGTGCAGCAAAGATATTGGCCTCTATATGTGGAACTTCGGACACACCCTGTACATTCCAGAGGTATACACATAATCCTTTAGTGCACCACATGTGTACCAGGCCTGACAATATGGATGTAGACAGCCATGTAGAGGGATATAACACATAACGACTGGTATACATTAGGCACCATAGGTGTTGGAGTCACACACTCCTGTCTGGCCTGACACATAATGACTGCTTGTACAGGGGTGCCATGGACACATACTACCCACTAGATATTGGCATACATCTTTACAGCATCCCACTGCTCTGTCTGACATACATGATGTTTAAGGGAGGCCCAGCAGCAGTACATCTGGCAAGTATCTGCACATAACATCCCACTGGTTAAGTACACTAAGCTGCTAGGCATGTAACAATACACTGTGCAGGCTACATTCAGACTGGCTCAACACTGGCCTACATCTCGTATGGGGGAATGTACATGCACTTGCATATATAGCAGGCTTGACAGCCATGTCACAGCACATGGTAAGATACACCTGTGTGACAGTGCATAACCACAACCAATGTGAACACAGCCACAACCACATATGGTAAGCTAGCATAATATTACAGTATATGGATTATCTGTTCTACACCATCCTCATTTGTGCCACTCACAGAATGACCCTACATATACTGGGCTGCTACACAGTTTGTTATGATGGCTGTCTGTGGTATGGGACAAGTGTGTATGGCCCTACAAACATGTACAGCAAAACGGTACCATACAGTGGGGCAGCATGTAACATCTGATAGAAGGGGAGCTAGAACAATGATATCTACCACAGTCTGTACACAGGCTGAAGTACATATTAACAATGCTCACACTGCCAACATTCACCATCACTACACACACCTCAGTACTGTACAAACATCCACAGAATGTCCAGCTTATGTTATGAAATATAACCACTACTGTACATGACATGTATAACAATCTGATATATCACTGGCTTGTTTTCAGATATGATGAAAGTATTTATGGTGTACAGCACATATGCACCACTTCATACATGCCATATGTACAAAGGTTGACAGAGGTGTGGCTGACAGCACATACACATGGCTAGTATAGACATGTTGCTGTGATAACCTCATATATTTTCCATTGTAACAGGGTTTGTTGCAATATATGTCCTATGAGGGATATGAAGTCAGTAACTGTCACGGCCTTCACAATATACAGACTGCAATCCTCACACTACCTTCTGCATTCCATAGATTGATGCACTGTGGCTAACACATGAAACCATAGGCATAACACTGCCCAGTCTGCAGATGACCCTGCAGATGGGGATTCCTCATATACATGAAACTGACATGGGAGGTATTGCAATATGTACAACAGGCATATCCAGACAAACACTGTTAAACCACCATTACTCCAAATGCAGTATAGCAGAACTTACAGTCTGTAGTCAGGTCAGGCACATCCCTCTCCTGTTGGTTTCCCTCTTTCCACTGTGTATTTTGTTAGAGGTAAATCCCCAATCAATCTGGGATGCTGTTTGCCAAACATCAGATCTAGTTCCTGCTCACAGTGACTGCAAAGGCCCAACACCACCATGATGTTCCCAGATATTGGACTGTGTTTCCATGCAATTGGCTATGGGATTGTTACCACAGCTGTTCCACATGCAATCAGCTAGGGGAGGGCTGCAATACATGCAGAGGCCATCAGCTGATCATAAGCATCACGTAAAATACACATGCTGCTGCCTAAGCAAGGCAGGTGTGGGCCTCCACATCCACCAGAGAGGGAGTGGAGAAGGCAGACAGAGGCATATACATGTCAGGGAGGGGTGGGAGGGTAAAACTAAAGCATGTTTGTGTCACACACCTACCAGCACAGGGTATTAAACCCCCAACAACTATGTAGTGCTATCACAGTTCGATGCAGTTATTGGATGCACCGCATGGGTTACCTGATGTGGAGCACTCAGAACATATATGTGAGGGTGAGTGACATCTGCAACAGGGATACAGTAGATATACAGTAGGTGTCGTACACGTGCCTGTCTGCATGGACAAGTGCCAATGTCAACACAGGCACACTCACACAGGGATGCACACACATTGACACACTTGGCAGGGCCAGGAGTGCAACTCATCAGTAGTGGGATTGCCACAACACATCAATGTGTAGGTATCACATGCACCATATGGGTCATACCAAGGCTGTATGGGCAAAGAGTATGAGGATATGCCAGACATCAGACAGCATACTTCAGTATGCCCTGGGGGGTTGTAGTGAGTGCGGATGTGGACATACGCACCATACAACAAACACACATGAACACAGAGGGTGCCAGTTCTGACATGCATGGGTGCATGTCTACATGGGTGTGTGGTGATCAACTGTGCCAGCAGGCTGTACAAGGGTAGGCAATGGGTATATCATTGCATCAGGCCACATGACAATGGTCTGCATTGTGGCTCAGGCCTGTAGTTACTGCATTTGCCCACACAGGTGAGTATTGCATCCCCCATCCAGTCAGCTGGGTGACTATTATGTGTGGCCAATGCTGTGCACCACATGCCATGTATGTGTTCCTTAGTCCATGACATGGATGGTGTCTGGGATGTGCACACCTCTCACATGCGTATACAGTGACATGTGGAACTGTACCTGGGGTGTCTGGCCCATGCTGTGAACACAGATTATCATCAGATGTGCCAGTCTTGCCCACCTGTGGTAGGAAGTGGTAATAGGCAGCAGGTTTACCCTTCACCTACATTGATAGCATGCCAACAGCATTCCCTGGTGTCAGTGTCATCTGTCCATAAAGGGCATATTGTCAGCCATGGTATGTCCATTGTAAGTCACATGTGAAGGCACCACAGGTGGTGCAGGTGTCCATTGGGGAACATAGTGGAGGTGCACTGTCTGCATGTACGTGCATATTATACAAATGGGCAGGGTGACATGCCCTCTGTAGCCCACTATCACTGCATAGTTACTATCAGTGGCCAATATGCCGTGTACTATCCATATATTGGCTGTTGCCTAGGCATGTGTGTGTGTATAACACATTGATTGAGTGTGTGCTCTGGGTAATAGCGAGGTTGCTTATTTTGATTGGCTGGCCTTGATGTCACATGCATGGGTATGGCTTTGCACCCCAGCCTCCTAGGTAATTTACATCTGTTATCTCTGTATGGTTAACATTGTGATATATAGTAGGGCCACCATAAAAGTAATAAGCAAAACCCCCTCCACATTGGCCACAGGTGCCACACATGCCCCTCTACACAGGATACAAGTTACACACACACACCTGTCATGTCTGGGAGTTGAACCCCTACCTAACTAGTTTATTACACTATAATAGTACACAGTTATAGTGTGCTCCACGGACATTATTGGAATACTTTTTCCCCAAAAGTGTATTTCACAGTAACTGACATCAGCAGGATTACCAAAGTAGGACATTTCACCTGTACTGCGAGTGACTAGCCTAAAATGCATTGCTCCCTATACAGACAGTGAGACACACACAAAACATCCACAACTGTCATGTGTGGGCATAGAACCCCTGACGCATGGAACAGTTACAGGTTGCACCACAGGGATTACAGGGAACTTTCTCCCCAAAGTTCTATTTCACAATGAATGACATCAGCAGGCTTGGTAAAGTAGGGCATTTGAAATGTATTGCAAGTGAGTAGGATATGATGCATTGCTCTATACACAGACATTGAAACACACGCAAAACATCCAGAACTGCCATGGGTGGTGATGGAACCCTACCACAGTTCTAAATCACACTACAGCAGTACACAGTTACAAGATGTACTACAGACATTACTGGGCTTCAACTTTCCCAGAGGTATTTTTCTAGGTGAGTGACATCAGCAGCCTTGCCAACATTGGGTATATGAATTCTATGGAGTGTTTGTGACCTAAAAAGCCTTGTTTGTCACTCAGTCGTAAACAGACAAAGACATCCACACACACAGTTGCCAAGTCTGGGGTTAGAACACCTATCGAACTGCTTTCTCACACTAAAGCAGTATGTAGTTACAGGACGCGCTACAGAGATTACTGGGCTATGACTTCCCCAGAGGTGTATTTCTAGGTGAATGACATCAGCAGCCTTGCCAAAGTTGAGTTTATGAATTGTACGGGGTGTGAGTGGCCTAAAAAGCATTGTTTTCGACTCAGTCAGGCACACACACACACACACACACACACACACACACACACACACACACACACACTTACTCATACACAAGCACACAGTTGCCAGATCTGGGGTTAGAACACCTATCTAATGACTTTTTCACACTACAGCAGGATGTGCTACGGAGATTACTGGGCTATGATTTCCCCAGAGGTGTATTTCTAGGTGAGTGACATCAGCAGCCTTGCCAAAGTTGGTATAGGAATTGTACGGGGTGTAAGTGGCCTAAAAAGGCATTGTTTTCTATTCAGTCAGACACACACAAACACAGAGTTGTCAAGTCTGGGGTTAGAAGACCTACCTAACTACTTTATCACACTACAGCAATACACAGTTACAGGACGTGCTACAAAGATTATTGGGCTATGATTTCCCCAGAGGTGCATTTCTAGGTGAGTGACATCAGCAGCCTTGCCAAAGTTGAGTATATGAATTGTACGGGGTGTGAGTGGCCTAAAAAGCATTGCTCTCTAGTCAGTCACACACAAGCACACAGTTGCCAGGTCTGGGGTTAGAACACCTACCTAACTACTTTTTTACATGACAGCATTACACAGTTACAGGATGTGCTACAGCAATTACTGGGCTCTAATTTCCCCAGAGGTGTATTTCTAGGTGAGTGACATCAGCAGCCTTGCCAAAGTTGTGTATATGAACTGTACAGAGTGTGAGTAGCCTAAAAAGTCTTTCTCTCTGCACAGTCAGTGACAGAGAGACACGCACACAAACACACACTCACACAGTTGGCAAGTCTGGGGTTAGGACTACTACCTAACTAGTTTATCACTACAGCAGTACGCAGTTATGGGACGTGCCATGGAGATTACTGAGTTACAGCTCTCCCAAAGGTGTATTTCACATTGGATGACCTCAGCAGGCTTGTCATGATACAGCTATGGGGAGGACGGTGTGTGCATGGGCCTTAACTCATTCATGTAGGGGTTGACATGCCGCATGCGGGCACACACGGGGTCATATGCCACAGGTACGTGTATTCAGCTACTAGGTGACTACTTCCTTGTAGAATCATGTTACACAGCTGGCACATGCAACATGCAGTCATGCTGACAGATACTGGTGGCTAGTATCTGCAGTGAGTGACATTTGCACCTCATTTGTTTGGGGCTCTTTGCCTGTGTGCTGTGTGGGACAGGCCCAGATGGCTCCTTGTCATGGTCACCCTCTTCCACACATCCATGTCCATCTACCTTTGACTTATTATAGTGTGTTGTCCCTACATATATGTCTGTATTAGTATCCACTGTGTGTGCAAGGCAGGAGTAGTGCATACTGACATGTGTCTGCACCAAGAACTGCAACTGCCAGATATGTCTGGTCCAATGGTGTTTGCTGACATGGCCTTCATGTGTTTAAGTGTGTGAGCATGCCCAGTATGGCCATCTATATTGCATGTGTGGATCAAGTCCATGTAGTTTGTACTGCAGTACTGACCTTTGTGTTGTACACCAACAGGTAGCATGCTGTGTCTGCAGGGTATACATCGGTCATTTGGCATTGACTGTTGCTACATTTCTACATAGCAGGGGGGACACACCTGACTGTTTCTACATTTCTACACAGGGGTGGGGGGCACACCTGACTGTTACTATAAGTGTACATAGGATGGTGGGGCACACCTTACACTTTCACACAATTGCTAGGACTGTACTGGTGTGTCGGGTACACCATTTCAATCTGTAGTCTTGCCTATCGTGCTGGCTAGAGGCATACCAGTGTACTACAGATCTTAGCTTTAACTACCTACATATTAGTTTCTGACTTCCTAGCCTTCACAACTTACATCCAACTGGCTGGTCTGCTGTAGTCTGTCTGTGTAGGCCTGGGGTAGAGGGTACCCATGGGGATCATTCAGGGGCCATAGTGCAGCATTTGTTTGTGTTTGTCTACACCTATCCTGCTGGCTGTGACTGTTGTTGGGATGTGCCCCCCGCCCCAACTGGCATGTGTGAGTCACTTACCTTGTGGGTGTCCCAGTATTGAGGGTGGTGCTGCAGGGCTGCCTATGTTGGATGCACATAGTACACTCCCTATACATGGTTGAGCACAGGTAGTGTCATGTTTGGCATCCCTTTTACTGTATGTGCTATTCGGAGAGAGGTGTCATTCCCTGGGTCCCTACTGTGTCAGTGCATGTGCTATGCACTGCCTCTTTGCCAAGATCAGGGCATACTGGGCACACCTCCTTCTGCCTACTGGGGCAGGTTCAGGTTGTTCTTCCTCCTAGTCACTCTGCACCTGTGCAGGCCTTGGCACTGGTGGGGGGCTGTATGGCCCTGCCCCATGCTGCTCCTTGTGCAGCTGTTTCCTCAGGATCATATTGTGCAGCATGGCACATACAAGGACAATTTGGGTACATGTAGTTGGTGAGTACTGCAAAGCTCCACCGGATGTGTCCAGGCCCTGGAACCGTGACTTGTGCATCCCAAACACACGCTCTATTATGATTCATGTTTGTGCATGTGCCTCATTATGGAGTTCTTGTTCGGGTGTGTGTGCATTTCTGATGGGTGTCATCAGCCATGGCCCCAGTGTGTATCCAGCATCCCCCACTAGGTGACCATGTGGGATGTCCCCATTGGCAAATGTCTGGTACAGCTGTGTCAGATGCCAGATGTGGGAATTGTGGTAGCTTCCTGGGCAGCCAGTACACACATTCAGTATTATGCCCTGGGCATCACACATGACCTGGCAATTGATGGAGGGGAAGCCCTTGCAGTTGATGTAGACCCTACCCCGCTCACCTGGTGGGGCTTTAATGCATATGTGCATGCAGTCTATTGAACCCACTACCTCAAGGTATTCTGCTATTTGGTGGAAGAGATGCATATTGCTGGCCAACGCCTCACAGGTGATGGGGAAATATACGTGCTGACTGACATGTGCTGACATGGCATCCAGGAACTGGTGTAGTACCCTGGATGCTGATGTTTGTGAAATCCCCATCATATTCCCAGTTGGCCTTTGGAAGGTATCTGTAGCTCGTATTCTTAGGCCTACACATACCTTGGTATCCACTGGGATGAGTTCCCTTCTGTTAGTGCTGTGTGTCAGGCGTGGCCAGCACAGCTCCACAATTTGCTGTAGGAGGTCCCTGACTACCATATAACCCTCCACTATCTCCAGCTCAAGTAGCCCTTGATAGGTTACCCTGGGTCTGTACACTCTTCTCCGTCTCCTCACTGTGGGTTGCTCAGCAGCATTCACGTCCTCACCACCCTCAGCCTTTTGCACATGCTGGTTTATGATAGCAAAAGCAGCTCCTAACATTTTTTCTTTTGCTTTTGTTTTGTAAAATTTCCCCATCTGTATACACCGGTGGTGCAGAATATTTAGGAAAAACAAGGGGGAAAGGTGTTTACATAGTTTATAGTGGTGTGCTGGGCTGGGCTGGTCTGCTGCCTGTCTAATTGGCTGATTCTGATACATTTCCCCTGTTAGCTAAGCTAGTTTTCCTTGATTACCTTCCTACTGCTGTTTTCCCTTCCCACTGCCTCCCTGTTTAAGCCCATGTGTGCGCTGTGGAAATGGAGTGCTCAAATGTGCACAGAGCTGTTTTTTCCTGGTTTAACTTTGCTTTTCTTCCTGTAAAACCCAGTGCATGGCGTGCACATCCACTTACACTTTGTAAAGAGTGCTAGGCAAGTTTAGACGCACCCCTAGCTTAGCTGTGCTAAGCTAGGAGCAATCCTGAGCCACAAGTCTCCAATCCACTTACAGTATGCCTGACACACACCCCCATGATGTCACCTATATCCTAGTCTTGCACCCAGCTATTTATATTCTTACACTCTTGGGACCTGCCTCACACCCTGGGAAAATCTGGGATTCACTAACCTTTCCCTGATTTGCATAGGATTGCCTGCTAATGCATAATTACATGTCCCACACTGAGCCTCCCCCTCAGCAACCATTACTCACTGGCCAGGTTGTCTTCTGCCTGCCATTGACTTGCATGGCAGAATACTGATTTTAGTTAGAATGGTTACGTTAGGTTTATTTTATTATTTTCCCCCTATCCCATTTGTGCGCTGCTGCCCTATGCTTAAACAGGCAAGATCGGCAAATAAAAAAAAATAAAAATTGTTTATTTTTGTTTTAAAACAGTTTGCAATGCCAATGACCTTCTACTTGGCCATTGACATGCTTCCTCAATGATATGCAGCCTTTATTTGGAGCTGTCATAGCTCCCTTTTGTAGATTGCAGAAATGTACTTGGTTACTAACCGAGTACATTTCTGCACACTGCACTCATCCTTCACAGACAGCTGCCAGCTTCCTGGATCACATATTATCCTCATTTGCATGTTTTTTACCTGAAAATGAGGGTAATTTGCATACAGGACCTCAGTTCATGCAGGATTAGTCTAAAGAGCTCTGTGCACGTCCCGGGAGCTCGTTCCTGGATCACACGTCAGCCATATTGCTGAAAATAGCTCTTAGACTAATCCTGCATGTTCTACAGGGCTTTTTAAATCCAGGGGAAAGTGTTATAGTGTGAGAAGCATTGGATTTGTGCAATGGTTAACAAATTAATTTATTAAGTATACATGCATGTGCCTTTGCCTTTTTTTATACTGTTTTTACATCTGTAAGCAGTGCACAAACACAAGGTGCATTGCTCACATCTGAGTTTCACTAATATGTCATATATACCTGCTATGACAGCCCACTCCTATCCCTAATCTAAGTCAGGATTACACAATTACTATCTGCATTGATTGAATGTATCTGGTGTCTATTTTGGTGGTCAGAAATAAATCCTAGTTCCTCTTTCACTGTTTTTGCACTGCTGCACTCTGTGCAAACCACCGTAACCTTATCAAAAAGGTTTTAACCATGTGGCACATTGCACAAATGTGGAATTAAGTCAAGACAAAGTGATAGCATGGGACACAGAGTCACAGTCTGTAAAACACAACCTATTACTACTACACACCCAAAAGCTCTATTTATATCAGGATTCAAACCTACACAACATCACAGCTTGATCAGACAGGATGGCTACCTTAGTCCTTTTGGCCACATAAGCAGCTTGCCAGAACAGGGGTCATTCATCACACAAACACCTGCATAACAAAGTAGACTGCTATACATGAGCTACCTAACACATACAATGCATGATCAAATCTAGAGTATTCTCCTGGAAATGTGAGCAATAATAATTGCAACAAACACCCATTTTCTGTGTGTTTGTGGGGAGCATAGTTGAGTTACTATTATGGCAGTTACAAGGGGACACCCCTGTTTTGGGGTGTGGAGGAACAAACCACATCTACTATTAGGATACAGACACACCTAAAGTCAGAAACTGCAATGTGTAGACTAGCTTCTTAACTTCTGCCTTGAACGATATACCAGTAATCTGCTGTAGTGGGACTGTATGAAGGTTTCGTACATGAGGCCTACTAATTACAAATGGACACATACTAGTAAAATAGGGTCAATAGTCACATGTTACTTAATTTTCTGTACAGATTCACAACTATTTACTTGCATACTGTACCAAGTTCATAGATACAAAGGATTTGTCATAATACTCCACAAGACTACAGTGTAAGTTAAGTACCTACCTTACAAATGCAGCAGTTGATGCAACTATAGCTCAGGGTTGACTCTGTCTGATGCAGGCAGTGCACAGCCAATACATGGATAGGTGCAGGTCGTGTGAGTTGCCTAGCATAATTTTTAATGTATGTATGTGAGCAGGAGAAATTATTAGTTCCCTAGGTCCCTAAGTGGTTAGCGAATGTGCTATGCATTGTCTCTTAGCCAAAGCAAGGGCATGCTTAGCACACCTATGTCTGCCTACAGGGACAGCGGCTGGGAGTTCCTCCTCTGAGTCCTCCTGTGACTGCAGTGACATAGCCATTGGTGGGGGGATGTGTCCCTTCCCCTTGCTGATCTTGTTGCAGCTGTTTCCGCAGGATCAGATTGTCGAGCATAGCGCATACTGTAATATTTGTGTACATGCACGTGTAGCATACTGCATGGCTACACTGAATATATCTAGGCACCAGAACCATGACTTCTGAAGCCCAAATACATGTTTTATGATGTTGCAAGTTTGTGTGTGTGCCTCATTGTGGTGTTCTTCTGTGGGTGTGTGTGCATTTCTGATGGGTGTCATCATCCACAGTTTCAAGGCATAGCCAATATCTCCCAGTAAATGGCCATGTGGAATGTCCCCCTAGCAAACATCTGGTACAGCTGTGATGTGTGCCAGATATGGAAGTCATGATAACTGCCAGGGTTGCCAGCACACACATTCAAGATAATACCCTGGGCATTGCACACAACGTGGCATATGTTGGAGTGGTATCCCTTGTAGTTAATTTACATTATATCCTACTCAACAGGTGGTGGTTTGATGTGTACATGAGTGCAGTCTATGGCACCCAATACTTTAGGGTAGTGTGCTGCTTTGTAGAACCATTGCATATTGCTGGCCTTCTCCTCAGCTGTAAGGGGAAATGATATGTGCTCACTGGCAAATAGGAGCATAGCATCTTGGAACTGGTGGAGAATCCTGGATGCTGATGCCTTTGACACCACCATCATGTCTCCAGTTTGTCTTTGAAAAATACCTGTATCTAATATCCTAAGGGCTACACATACCTTAGTTTCCACTAGGATGGGTTCCCCTTGGTTGGCTCTGACTCTGAGTAGAGGGCACCAGAGCTCGAAGAGTTCTTGTAATATGTCCCTGTCCAGCCTGTAGTGCTGTACAATCTCCAGGTCATGTAGCACCTGGAAGGTTACCCTGGACCTGAACACTCTTCTTCATCTTGGCTTAGGCCTATTGTCAGCAGCACCAGCAGCATTGACTTCAGCCTCTAGCACATGCAGATGTAGAATAGCTGCAGCAGCACCTAACATAATCTCAGTTAAAATTTCCACGTCTATACTCCAATGGTATTGAAGTATTGAGAGAAAATCTGAATGTAGACTGTAGGCATACTTTATACATTTCTTCAGTAGGTCCAACATGTGGGATTGGCTACTTAAGATGGAATTCACCTGTTTAGGATATAATTAACATGATTTAAAGGTCCTGCTTCAGTAGTGTGCTGTACTCACCAGCCTGCAGCAGAGTGCAACTGTGCATGACTAAGGTAAACTGTAAAAATGTTATATTTTCATCCCTGTTGTCATGAAATGTGCACTTTATTTCTTTAACCTGAAATGTCAGAACAATATGAAAAAAGTTGGCATACCCTGTACTTGAACCCAGGACTCTCCCCACTGCAGTCCAATACCTAACACCTGTTATTGCAGAAGTAGCTGTGAAAAGTTTTATAACTGCAGGAAATAAGCAGGGTGCAGTCCCACTTACTGAGTTTGCATGATTCCCAGCAGTGCTCAGCAATATTCATTGGGTGCATCGGGTTTCTATTTTTGAATGTCTAGCTCATGTCTGATATGTGCATGGTTTGCTTGCTCAGGCAAGGAATGCATCACCATAACCATTTGTGTGAAGTGACGCACTGCACAAACACATGCAAAACTCCCAAATAAAACAACAAAGTTACCTGAACCCCCCCCTTGATGTCATCAACATCCATGGGAAACATAAACACTGTGTAGGAGCTTCCACAAAGTGAACAGCCCTACACAGTTCCTGCTTTTTGTGATTCAACAAATCCACTGCTTTTTGCAGTCATTTGCACAACAACCATGCTGACAGCCTGGAATCTACATAGTTAGTAGCCATAAAAGCTGGACAACAGCACAAGGGCACAAATTTAAAGACATAAGGCAGGGTATTACTGTACTTGTTGTGACATTATACTGCACTCTTTTCAATGATGTTTTGGTTATTTTTATTTAAAACCTTTTGCGGCAAGCCGCACACTAAACAAACGTGGAAAAAATTATTTAAATGTATATCTATCTGACACATGCCCTTGATGCTTTTGGAAATCCACAATGTATAAATTGCCTATATTATGTGTGTTCTTACCTTTTCATGGACATTCTGAACATTTTTCTGGTCCTTTGCATGCCTTTGCGTCTGTGTAGAGTAATGTATGAGGAAAATTTCCACTTATATTACCAGCATGGACACAGAGTCTATGCGGTTCTGTTGAAGGGTGTTGGATCACTCCACAGTGTTGTTTTGCTTCATTAGCATACAATTCAGCTACTTATGCTTAAATGTGCATTCCACAAAAGATTCCTTTAGTGTGCTTGAATGCTCATGATTGGGCATTGCTACATGGAGTTTACTGAATCTAAAAGTTGATGTGGCTGTTCACATTGCGCCACAGTGTGCACATGGAAAACAAATGAATGCGTAAGCTTTATTGAATTACCCCATGTACATTTGGTCAGCCAGAAAAACACAGTTTGATATTGAAACATCTTGCATAAATTAGAGTGCTAATCAAAAGACATAAACTTATTCACAAAATTATAGCTAGTCATGCTGGTGTATGTAACACAGGGTAATTTACAATTATTTACAAAACTTCAGCCAGTCATGCTAGCACAGATAAAAATATCTAGTCAGAGCCTGTGGGTTCAAATACCACAATTCACAGCTATACAATACTGTTATTTCTTCCATAATATTGCATTCAATTAAAAACTCCATACTAGTGCCAGAAATGCCCCACTGTAAACTGTAGTCTGTATAATTGGAATGTGCATTTGTGCAATATATGTGCAGTTCAAGGATTGCTTGCAGCAATCTGTAATATAGCATGTATCTGTTAGGAGGTATACTTAAATGTAAAAGTTTAGATAAAAGAATTGTATAATTGCATTAATGCATTTTATGTCACATATGATGACACTAATTGTATCTCCTTTTGTTTCTCTCACCCAACCCTTATTTCTCATTTTTATTTTTATTATTTTTATTTTATTTTTAAAAATATGTTTTTATTTTATATTTATTTTATTTTATTTTTTTTTTTATTATTATTTTAATTTATACTATATGTCGTCAAAATGTGTCCATGTCATCCACGTGTACCACATCATTAAATGCTCCACAGACCAGCAAAGTAGGCCATTGTCAGTGGATCAGCCTGCCCCTGCTCCACTGACTCCAGCACCAATGCCCAGCATGTCTGGGATCCAACCTGACAGCACTGCCTCTGCTAGTCCTTCAATACCTGCACCCTCAGGTAGTTCTGCCCTGGAGGCTGGTCCAGTGGTAACCTCCGGGAGCAATGGCAGAAGTGGTGATATCATCACCAGCAGCGAGTTGTCAGGGATGTTGTGTGGGTCATGGCACCGCACAACTGGTTCATGCCTACACCGAATGGAGAGACTGCTCTCCCTCATGTTCCAATGGAGGAGGAGGAGACATCAAGCATTCCAGCCACCAGTGGAGTAAGGTGACAGTGATGACAGTCCAGTGGGTGGAGACTTGAGTCTCACTGTCTAGCTTGATGGGCATGGGCCTGGGTTGTCTCCTCCCTCACCCCAATCATGGTGTCCCCCAAATTTTTTGTGTGTATCATGTTCCTGTCTCTTGTCTTGTTTGTCTTGTCTGTTGCAATTGCTTACTCACTTAACCCAATTTACCTGACCCTGACAAACCTATGTCTCTCCTCCAACATTCCTGTCTTTCTGAAAAAAAAAATAAATGTGCACCTGTCCAACAAAAAAAAATGTCCCATACGTAGCTCTCCATTTCACACTCATGTCTTCTTGACACACTTAATTTGCTGCAATTGGCTATACAACATGATTGCGTTGTGATAACCCCTCTTTGTGACAGTATAAATTCAGTTAACATTCTGCACATATTTTCAGTTTACACTGTTAAAGAAATGGATATCTGTGGCTCTTTACTAACTCCCTCCTGCACATTCCTGTATTTCTTTCCATTTTTTCTTCCCACTCCTTGCTCACCATTTCACCAGTTTCCTATCTACCCCATTTTCACCACTTTAATTTGGTCATAAAACAGAATCACACACAACACACCTCGTTTGCAGAGAAATCAATGGACCCCTTCACTTTTTGGGCTCCGTGTTTGCATGGAGATGTGCATCATTCACAAATGTGCAGTGACAGTGAGTGGCAGCAAAATGCCACAGTTACCTCCATGCAATGTGCTCAAACCTGCTGAGCTAAACCTACACACACCAGCACATGTACTATAAAGAATGCATGTCATTGCATTATCAATGTTTATTTACAATTATTTGAAAGTACTAGATACATGTGGATTTGAACCCAGTATCATCTGGGCTCAAGAAAGAAATGTGTTAATGCATTATACCTGCTGCCACAAAGTCAGTTAGGCAGCAGGTGTGTTTCATAGACTCAATACTAACTCTCATACTTTAGCAGTGTGGCTTGGCATTTGCACATTCCTTAGCTATGCTCAAACAGGAATAGTATTGGAAATGTGCATCTCGCATGTGCAAACACTTTTCCAACTGTTGGGCAAACCCACTACTCTCCATGCTATGGAAAAGTAAATATCATTATGTATTACTGTTGTTTATTGTCCATTTCCTGTCTATGACATGAAACAGCATGTGGAGACATGACATACTGATGGTCCTCTAACGATATGTTACATATTTACAGTACAGCCATTTGGTGCCTACCCCCAATTACTACGCCCCTGATGTCTCAGTACTTTTTCCACACACCTACACTACAGAAATTAATATCCAGTGTTGTGTGATATGCAATGCACATCAGTCTGGTAGCATGTAGAACTAGACATATTGACCTATAACTCTAAAAAGCCTTATCTGCAAGGCTAGGGAAGGAATCAGAATGGACCTTATCTACAGGGACCTAGGTGACCTTCAACACACTTGACTCAACCCACATTGGTTCTGTCAAGGATAGAGCTGGCTTATTAAACCTAGTTGACATCTTTGATACTGACTTTAATGACCTGGATGAAGGATAACAGGACATACCACCTATGATGAGTTATCTAAGGAATTTGACACTATCTCACATTCATGTGTCATGCAGAAAATCTCCCATCTGTGAATTAACCCATACATTACTAGATGGATAAACAACAGGCTCACAGACAAAAACACACTGTCAAAATTGGAGAATGCTCCTTCACCACTAGACCACTTACTAGTCGAAAACCACAAGGGTCTTTGCTGGGCCCTCAACTCTTTGGAAACTATCTCTCTGAAGCCCAGGCAAAAGTAGATGACCCATGGTTTATCAAGTTTTCAGATAATTGTTAAGTGGATGCAGTTATATAGAGTTACCCAACAATGGTAAAATATTACAGAAGGAGTTGACAGAAACAAGTCACTGGTGCCAAACTCACAGACTGAACCTTAAAGCAAACAATGTCTCATTTTCCTCTTTGGCAATGAAGTACTCCTGCTAACTATGATATAGACAGCACCCCTCTAAGCTCAAAAACGGTGTTGTGAGGCTTGGGAACATTCTCTTATAGCAATCTACACTTTACCCACTATGTGTCCATAGTAGTGGGACACATGTTCTACATTGTGCACCTCATAAATAAGACCATCACATCCAAGACCAGGGAGGTCATAGCTCTGCCCTACTCTACCCTTACCAGATCACTAATTGAGTATAATGTTCCCTTCTGGCTGTACGTCAGTAGACACCTGCAGCAACTGGAGAAAGCACAAAGGTTTGTGACTGGGAGAATCCAGGGCCTCCAAAATACATGGAAAATCTGAAAACTCTGTCACTGTACTCATTATCATGCAAGCTGCTGAGAGGTGACCTATGCCTAGACTACAGAGTAGTCTCAGACCCTGCCCTACTGGAAATGCTGAACATCTGCAAATCAAATGGTACAAGAATAACTTGCTCCAGAGATCTCAACCTAGCCTGTGACATAAACAGAACATGCTGGGGAGACAAATATATCTCCCAGTGATTGACACTCCTCTGTAATAAGATCCATCTGTGTGGGAAGTAGAGCTCCTCAATCAACCTATTCAAGCACAACCTTGACAACTGGATGGGTGATTGCAAACTTTCCCATGGGGTGGCACCTATGTTTCTCATGACAGGGCCATCCGGTGCTGATCACAAAATCTATCTGCTAAGAATGACTATGTAACTATGCTCAATAAGGGTACTTGTATTTTTATACAGCTAGGTTTGTAAACACCCTAGGGCCATAAGGCTAGCAACTTCCTATGAAACTATGAAGCTATGAACTTATGCAGGCCTCCCAACATCTTGTTTCCAATATGGTCTGCTGATGTCATCCACTATAAGTTGACTTGCAGTCTTGTATAAGTCAGACTATTGCTGTGGAACTTGCATAAAGTACTGAGTTTTGTAGTCTGTATACTGTGATAGATAGGGGTTTTCATCTCACTGCAGTCAACTGTGTGTGTGTGTGTGTGTGTGTGTGTGTGTGTGTGTGTGTGTGTGTGTGTGTGTGTGTGTGTGTGTGTGTGTGTGTGTGTGTCTAGACAGAAAAGCAGAATTGTGTATCCTACATTTACTGTTCCAGTGCCATGGATTGACAGTCTTTTGATACTTGCTCATGGCTACACATACATTTCTTGCAGGCCTCCTAACATCTTCTCTCCCACATGGCCTGCTGATGTCATCCACTATAAGTTGACCTGCAGTCTTGTGCAAGTCAGACTTGTGCTGTGTCGCTTGTGTAAAATACTCATTTCTGTAGCCTTTATACTTAGATAGGTAGAGGTTCTGTTCTCACTGCAGTCAAGTGTGTGTGTGTGTGTGTGTGTGTGTGTGTGTGTGTGTGTGTGTGTGTGTGTCTTGCTTCACATTTAGACACTGCTGCTGTCATCAACTATAAAGTGTTGTCTAAAACACTCCAAATCAGACTTGAGCTGTGGCGCTTGCCATAAATACAGAGGTCTGTAGTCTGTGTACCTAGATAGGTAGGGGTTCTATTTTCCCCACAGACAACTGGGTGTATGGGTGTGTATTTGTGCTTTTGCTTGACATTACAGAGAGCCTTTTACACCAGCATATGGGACACTGTTATTGCTATATTCTCCTCAACAGACACTGCTGATGTCATCAGCTATATCTGATTTGTGGATATGCAGTATTCCCACCAGGACTAGATCAGAGTCTGGCCTAGAGGCCAGGCTGAAATCACCCTCATCCTATATGATACAGATTATAGTGACATGGCTTTAAGTCTATCCACATACAGCATAGCATGGTTTGTAGGCCCTGTGTTTTCTTGCTGAGAAAGGCCTGTGGTCTCTCTCCAGCTGCTGCAAGTGTCTGTTGATGTACATACAAAAGAGGACATTATACTTTATTAATGTTCTGATGAGGTACAATTACAGTGCTGCCATGCAATCCTAGAATCTGAATATGATGGCATGATTTAAGAAGTGAACAACGCAGGCTTTCAATACCAGTGTGGACACTTGGTGGCTGAAGTTCAGATTGCTATCTATGTGTGTTCCCAGTGCTTGGATCACTAGGTTTCAATATAGTAGGATTGTTGTCAGTGCTGTTATTAGCATGGAATTCCACTTTTCAGAAGGACAACATAAAGACACATTTCTATATTTATTTGCAGATCGTGTGGCTTTTTGTCATCAATCATTTGTCTGTGTTTGCTCTTCCTGTAGTATCCATTCAAACACAATGAGGCTGGGAATCTGAAGAAACCAAGAAGCCAAAACAACAAAACACAGGTACCAAGTGGAGATAATCAAGCACAAGACATGAACCACAAGCCAAAAGTGGAAGTACCAGCAGTTTATTCAGTACATTAACGCAAATAATGCAAATCTCCCACAGCGTTTTTGTCCACAAGACTTCTTCAGATGTAACCTTCCTGTATCTTCCTGTAGTATGTTATCATCATTTCTGGATGCAATGATTGCACCCAATGTGCAAGAATCAGCAAATTTGGTAAGCCAAAGGCCATATACTTTAGCCTGAACTGTTGAGAAATAGATTCTAAACAGTAAAGAGCAAATCACAGATCTCTGGGGCACATGAATGGTGAAAGCTCTACTGGTACAGGATGATTCACCAACTTTCATAGTATGTGTTCTTTTGGTGAGCCGATTGGTTACCCATCTAGTGATGTAAGGGTTAATCCCCAGCTGGGAGAATTTGGGAATGATACCTGCATGGGGGATTGTTTCATGCTCTAGGCCAGATCATGATAGGCACTGTCTTACCTTAATCCATGCCTATCACACAGAATCAATGGGCTGCGACAACATCACATATTGTCGGTGTAGTGACTCAGCACATACACCTTCCTGATATGGTTAATACACCCTTCACTACACCCTCCACACAGGCTATGTTCCTGTAGAGGGGTGTACATCAACATGCATTCATCTGAGTTGGGGGGACAGCACCTGATGCATGCATGTATAGACACATCGTAACTCTTCTCAGCTGTGAGGTAGAGCAACATGTCATCATGGGCCTTTTCTAAATGGACACTAGTAAAAGTGTTGCTGTGTGCAACGGACCTGTGAGAGTTGTTAATGCTACATCATGTCTATTACATCTGAGAGATGTCCTCAAAGAGATCACCGAGGGCATTCATGATGACACTATCACCTTGTGTAACTTGACCTAGTCAAGGCATTTGACACAACTCCACACTGAGGTATTCAATCAACACTGTCAAATGTGGCCATAAACAGCTATATCAGCAAGTGGGTAGATCAGTGTATCACATATGTGGCATCTCACTATGTTTAAATGTGTGAAGTGACCTATATCTGAAGTCCAGTGATCTGGTCCATATATAAAGGCTGTATGCTAGGCCCTTTCCTCTCCATTAGTTAAGTGATGGACATCACAAAAGGCATCCTGTGTTCATACAGCTGCCTGAAGGACTACAGATTGTGGGCAATCATTGATTCCAACTGTGATATTAGTATTTTAATCAATTAATTTATTTATTTAATATTTGTTGACTGGGAAAGTCCGACTAGGACAGAGCCAATTTTCAGCAGAGGCCTTGGGAGAAATGCTCCAGACGCATGTCTTCGGAATGTGGGAGGAAACTGGAGTACCCAGAGAAAACCCACACAAATGCAAGGAGGACATGTAGACTCAACACAGAAGTCACCCCAGCCAAGAATCGAACTGGAGAACCTCTGGCTGTGAGGCGACAACATTAACTGCCGAACTGCTGCACCACTGCACCACCTAGTATAATGCAGACAGTATCAACACATAACAATGATTGCTGCTGCAACCATGACAACACCTGCAATGACAGGAAAATATGGGGGAGATTTGTTAAGTCAGGAAAACAAACACACAACCCAAGTATAATGTGGACATCACACCCTATAGTCAGAACAATAGGTATGTGACTTGTGTCCTGGGGTAGATTGTAAGTGAAACATCCACCACAATATGGTTACAGTGCTGACTGCTCCATTGCATGTAACACAAGTACTGAGTATATGAAGGACATCCACATTACAGGCCATAATACCTAGATAGTTCCCAGCCTTCATCACACCAGTATGAGTATAATGCACCTTTCTTCATGTACCTTCCTACACATCTTCCACTGATGTGCAACTGAAGTGTACCATCTTTGCTACAGTGAGCTGTCACTAAGCTTATTGGCCCTACCTAGGTATTCCTTTTGTGGCATAAATATGTCTGTCTGATGGTACGGAATACCATATCAAGTTGTTACACCAGATGCATGTCTGTGGCCTGTTCTGGTGATGCACACACTACATACATGGGTGCTTGACAACATTATTGGCATGGATATCTTTCATGACAGTATCATCTAGCCTGTATTTCTCAAAATGTCACATACAGGTATAGCAGTGTCCCTCCTAACAACTCCAGCAATGTTACAGTGCCAGGACAGTGTGTGGATGTATTATAATAGGTGTACAAGTGTGTTTGTACAGAATCATCTCTTATCACTGTATATCACATATGTTATGTCAGTGGCATGGGATTACTGGTGGTATAATACTGATATTGTCCATGATTGTGGTTCCTTCTTTTAATGTTATCCATTGGCCTTTACCTGTGTCCCACTTAATGGAGAACTCTGCTGAGATTACACTCATATTCTGGCAAATCAGTTTGCACAGCTTCACAATATGCACCCTATCCCAATTTTATGTTAGATCCCCGACTGATGTCCTCTGCACTATTTATGTAAAGATGCTTATCTCACACAGACATCCTCCCCATTGTAATGTCACCTTGTGTGATGGTCATATAATGCACATTTTCACTGTGCAGTCCTTAATGTACCATATAGATACATAATTGGTGTTACTGCTGCAACCATCTTCCATTGACATGCCCTCATCTGCTGTACATTAGGTTGTTTTCACCTGTCCTCTTTCCCTGTGTGCATTGTTACACTTCATCTGTGTGTCCCTATTCAATATACACACTTCCCCTTAGTGTTTTTTTATATGGCAGTCCATGCACTGTTACAGATCATTTACACAGCTTCAGCATAGAATGCCACGAATGAGATATCACAATACTCTGCACTGTAAATACAGTGTCCTACACTGTGTTTGGACCATATACTTCACATTCATACCTCTCAAGTGTCCAAATATTCACAGGATGTCCAGATGTGTTTCCTTATCAAATATGTGGCTTTCTGCCATATCACTGGGATGAACTCAGGACTGATGTGACTAAATATTACATATATTTGAGTTCATACCTCTTAACTGTGCAGATTTTTGCAGAATGTCCACATTTTTGTCTCATATTTTTGATCTTTTCCTTATAAAATTTTGGTTTTCTAGCAAATCATCGGCATATCATTATTGAATGAAGTCAGAAAATAATGACAGACATTTGAGTTTCAAATTTCATGCACTTCAGAAAATTTATGCTAATGTAAAACCTACTATTCTTTCTACTTTCTTAGGTTGTAAGACCAATATTTCAAAAATGTCCCTATTGTTGGGCCTTTGCCCCCCCCCCCACATTGTATATGGCTTTGTCCAGTTTTCTTGATCTACGAGGGTGAGAAGTATGTTTGAGTTTCATACTTCAAATCCGTTAGAACATGTATCTTAACACAAACCCCTGGTAATTCTAGCACATTTCTATAGGGCATCTATGTCAAATATGTCCTTATTTCTGGGTTATTGCCCCTGCATTATGTTGGCCTTTTACTTGATTGAGCACTACTGTTAATATGAAGCCCTGATGATCATTGTGGCATTGTGGCATTCTATCCAAAACTGTGGACCGTCAGTGCTCTGGTTTAAACAGGTGTGCTATCCGTATTCACTTATACAGTTTCCTGACTAGCAACACTATTGCCAGCCACGAAACCTCACTTAAATGCGGCGTGCATCATGAATATGCATTGAGTGCTCCTGCTTGCTGTGCACCATCGCCCACACATGTAAACTTAATGTAGCCTTTGTGTGAAGCCTACACTGAGTTTATTGAATCCTGAGATTTGTCTTTTTTCATCAAGATTGCTAAGAACCTTATGACAAAATTAGATTTGCACATAGATGACAATCTATGCCTTTACTCACAGCTGACAACAGCTGCAAAATTTAAAACATACTACTCCACAAATATAGGCTTTTTCATACAAAACATCTCAGTTAAAACATTTCTGTTCTGTATCCATTTAAAAATAATTTATAAAAAATGTTTCAGTAAAGATAATGGCATATATAGCACATAATATTACAACATATTAACCATATAGCTGAATAACAGCTTCTACACAGAGAAACAAAATAAAATTACTAGACACTAATTACTTAGTTATTATCAAATTTAAAATACCTAACGTTTTATAACTGCAAACTTATTTAATGACTTACATTACATACAATTTAAAGAATATTTGCTTATCCGTGCATTCAAATTTCTACAACAATAAGGCACAAGTAATTCCAAAGCAGATAAAGAAATCACCATAGAATATTCCCTGGGATTCAGATAGGCTTAGCACAATGTATAAGCCTTATCTTGAAAAGTTTCTGCATTGTTCTAAGCATTTCCAACTCTGAGACTGCTTTGTTGCTGACATTTTCCCCTCACAGGGCCACTAGCATTGACAGAGGTCTTGTGGATAAGGGCCCATGCTAATATGGCAGCCTGGGGAAGTGGCTAATGCTAATTAGCTATGTGATCTCTCACAGAAATGTCCATGGGTTCCAAATTATCTGGACTGTACTCTAGAAGGAAAAATGAATGCTATCAAATGGCAGCAGTCACCCACATGGGAGCACTAGCTGTACAACTAAGTCTAACAAAGCCATGGATGTAGAGTTGTATTAGTGGCTATATTTGTTTTGGCCTGTGTGCGTGCATGCCTGTAGGGGCATGAATGAGGCTGAATGACAACACAAATGTGTTTGTGCCTGCCTGGGAGGTTGCACTACAAGGGTTAGATAGTAGGTTATGAGTCTGGATGTGCACATGTATGCATCTACCTCCCTGAGTATTCATAGTATGGGCAGAAATGGATGCAGAGTCTGTAAGTGTGTGTGTGTGTGTGTGTGTGTGTGTGTGTGTGTGTGTGTGTGTGTGTGTGTGTGTGTGTGTGTGTGTGTGTGTGTGTGAGTGCGTGCGTTGAAGCATTAGACTATTTAGGTGAATGTTTCTGTGAGTGTATTTGTATGTGTGTGCATGTGTGCATGTGTGTGTGTGTGTGTGTGTGTGTGTGTGTGTGTGTGTGTGTGTGTGTGTGAGAATAAGAGATACATATCAATCTACTAACGCTGAAAATATGTACAAATGCCCTTGAAAAGTAGGTACATCCAGCAAAAAAATCTAGACATCTAACTAATATTAAATTTGGATATCAAATAGCGGGTCTACTTTAAAACGTCAAGTTAACAAAATACCGACGTTCACTACATCGAGACCACAACACCGCAAATCCACTACACTGAAATCCCATTATACCAATAAGCACAATGTCAAATCCCCTTGTTCAGAAAATTGACATTTAAAACGTCAAAATCAACAGAGCAGATGTCAAGCACCATAGCTGTCACCCATGCTCTCCTTAGAAGAAACCGCAAATCCATAAAGAAAACACATCACCAGTACAACAGGCTCTTCACTGCAGAGAGTCCAATAACCAAAAGTGAAGCGCAGGTCAAACTCACATCCTAAAAACATGACGAATACTATGCAAAAGCAGTATAAATTGTAAATGAAACACACACAAATGAAATAAACTCCCACAAATAATGCTCTATAATGCAATGCCATGGTACCTTCTCTTCACAGCTTTAATAGATTGGTGATTGCCTTCAAAAACACCACCATACTGTATGACATTTTTTTTTTTAGGATACACTTAAATTGTGAATGCTGCAATATCAGTTTCTTCTTTTTCGGGGATCTTGGGCATCCTGCAGCCATCCGCACTCAGAGCTCTTCCACCCTGTCCTGTTCATGTGCCAATGTTGACATCAAAACTGACAGATCCATTGCACGGGCACCCATTAAGATCTTAATCTGCCTGTGCCATGCCTCTATACTGTTCTGTGCCTGTGGTGGACAGAAAGTGTTCAACTCTGCCACATTCTAAAATTTAATGGGAAACAGTGGTGGGAACCTAGCGAAGGGTGTGCTACATGCTGCAAACCTTCTAGCTTTACCCAGTAGGCACCAATCACTAAAGTACCACAACAATTCCTTGCCTTCTATAGGGAAGCCATCATGTAAAGCATTGAATGCAGGTAGCACCTCCTCCTCAGGTAAAAAAGCCAATGCTACCAGACATTTCACTGCCAGCTGGAAATGTTGAGTACTATTATAAACAGAAGCTAGCCCTAATGCTTGAACTTTCTGCCAGACATTCTGGCCAAAGTGGAAGAAACAGCCTTTGGATATGATATCAGCAATATTAGTCTGTACACTCTTGATAGCTGCAATCTCAAAGTCACACATTACGTACCTGACCAAGCTTTCAGACTGGTATTCAGTCAGCAGATGTAATATACAGTAACATAATATTATAGGACTGTAGTGACTTTTTAGACATCAGGCAGTAAATCAGGGGCACGGTCTTGGTATACCTGATGTACTTAACAATGCCATGTATGCTGTAGACAGATTCAAAAAACACATATAATCCCCTTATAAAATAACATACTGTCCATTAGCCAGATACTGGCTCAGCTTAGGTCATAGAGATTGTTTACAGTAGTGCAGACAACTATGATTGTATCACATGTTGGGTTTATTACCCACTTTTCAATGAAGTGGCTATCTTTCAAGGCAAACTGACTGACATCTACATTCTCTAGGGTAATATGTAGCTGTGCATGTACTCCGCTTGTCTTTCTCAGTATTCTGCCAACCTCTTGCAGTAAAGCTTTTTGGTGATGCAACAAAGGGACATATTCCAAGGATGTAGACACCATAATGTCATCTACAATAAGGCAAGGAGTATCCCTGGAAAGTGTGGCTTTCTGTTTCATTTCATAGCACATCGGGTAATGTTCCACCTCTACTTGGCTACCTGTATGGGAGTGGGCAGTGGTTTTACATAGTTGCTCACCCTCGGTGAGGGAGACATTTACCACTGTGCCCTTACATTTGTCAATATGTTTACCCTTACAGCACCAGTACCATTTGCTTTGCACACTTCTTTCTAAATTGCAAATATAATCATCTATGATGAGCACATCCTTACCCTTTTTTGATTTAGTGGTTGGATAGAGCTTTCCTAATACTCCAGGGCTCTCATATGTGACATCTGGCATCTTTATGGTATAAGGTACAAAGCTGTAAAGGCTTATGGAGCTATTTAACATGGACAACAGTGAAGGTAATGTATTCATTGTTTTATATATACGACATTTTAAATGTCGATGTTCTGGGCAAGCGGATTCGATGTTGTGCATATCAGTGTAATGAGATTTCAGTGTAGTGGATTTGCAGTGTTGTGGTCTCAATGTAGTGAATGTCGGTATTTTGTTAACTTGACGTTTTAAAGTAGACCCCAAATACCACATAACTCTTTCCACTTCCAGTAGGAATGCTGGATACTAATCAGAAAAAAGATGCTTAATAACAGACTGACAAAAACAGAGACAGAGAGAGAGAGAGAGAGAGAGACAAAATATTGGAAAAAAATATAAGCATATTAACAAAAAGCCAATGCAAAATCTGTAGAATATAATGAACTCTATTGCAAAATTCAACCATACCAGGTCATTGATTTTTGCTTCAGAAAAATGGGACATTTAAGGTGTGTAACCTCTTTCTTTAAATTATTCGTGCTACTAATATCTCTGTCTTGTAATGTGGTTTGCTGTGTACCAGACAGATTCAAAAAACACATTTGATGAGGTGGATTCAGAAAATTGTATGAAGGAGTAAATCAATCCTGAAGAAAGGGCCATACCTCCAAAAATAGGAACATCATGTGTAGTGATAAATCAGGGTAAGTCAAGCTTGAAAACAGGTGTGTGGGTGTGTTTTGTGTGTGTGTGTGTGTGTGTGTGTGTGTGTGTGTGTGTGTGTGTGTGTGTGTGTGTGTGTGTGTGTGTGTGTGAGTGCATACACATATGGAGGGGGTACCTTTGTGAATGCAATGCATGGACTGCCAGTAAGGATACTAGCTAGCATTGTCAGGTGTGACAGTACAATGTTCAGTTCAGAGACATGGTAATGAGCCACCAATGAGGTATCTCATTATGGCTTTACCTCCCCTCAGAATCCAAATTTCTTTTTTTTGTGCTAATTGACCATCCCATGTTGGGCAATTAGCATGAGTGAAAAGAAATTTTGAGAATCCCAGGAATTTTTCTAATTCTCCAACAACCGTATCAATTTAGATTAAATTTATAATTAATAATTGTCATGGCTGCTCTGGTGGTGTACACAGATAAAGCCCTACGGCCCAGACAATCTGGGTTCAATCAGCAGCTCAGGTGACTGACAGAGCATAAGGAAGAGATGGACATGTCTATTCTGGGTAGGAAGGCACTCACTGATGATGTTTCCTAAGGGAAGGTGTGCTCTAAAGAGTGGAGATGCCCTTGGACATAGTTGACAAGTATGACTGGGTGGGGAAAAGGGAGTGGCAAGGGTATATAAAAAGCAAAAGCAAAACAGATACAAGCACAAACAGATGAGCCCCCCCCCCCCAAGAATGTCTTTAGGATTTATGACTGGCCCCAGCAATACCAATACCAGAATGGCCCGGGGAGATAGAAGATGGAGGATAGGAGACCCTGTATGGACATGGGGCACTGGGGACTGTGTCAGTAGGATGAGGTATGAGGTAGCCAGAAAAAAAATGTATAATGAATAAATGTCAACTTTTAGCTCGTCTTCATTTTAATTTCCTTTTCTTATACAATAAGTTATATTCAAGAATTCAGAAAAAGAAGGATTAACAGACTTTTTTCCATTTTTTTTGTAATAACTTTATGTGCAGCTCTAAGAGACATGAAAGAGGTAGCAAGTGATCTGGATGTATACCAAAGGAATTTGGAACATTAAAGAAGAATACATTTTTAGTTAATTAACTTTTATCAGAACACATGCTTGACCAAATTATTGAAATTGTATTCACTAATCTCTTACCATACTGTAGTCATAACAACAAGCTGTTGCAAATCATCCCCAAGTTTTGTATTATGTCTCCAAAATGAATATTACCCTTTTTATATTGCTCTTTTTGTGTGCCTTAACAATTCTCTGAAGAGAGAAAAAAGCTCAGTTGATGGAATTATCCACATAAAACAATTCAGACCAAATATGACATTTTTTAGCATGGGAGAATGGATATGTTCAAAGTGATATCCTAGATACATTTTAAGAAGTTTTAAATCATTAACCAAGTGTTTTAATGCTATATATATCCAAAATGTTTGGGTTGATGATTTCATTCAAATAATTACAGTAAGAATTTGGTATAAGTAACTTATATGATAGTATAATTTTGTACAGTTGAGAAAAAACTGAAGTAGCAATTGACTTAGAGAAATAGATATGTATTTAATAGTGTTGCATAGATTTTTAATTCCATTTTGGTCATGTTTTTGTGCCATTGGAGGTACAAACTGCCTAATTTTCTGCACTAACCATTCATTTTTTTAGAATCTAATCTATGCTTATGAACAGTTCTTGTCAGCTGATACATTTTTATTTATTTTAAATAGTTAAACCAACACAATAAACATTAAACTTCAAATCCATCATTTAGTAGCACCAGATCATTCAAATAATCCTAGACTATAGATATGGATATAGACAAATAGACAGATAGATAGATAGATAGATAGATAGATAGATAGATAGATAGATAGATAGATGATTGTATTATGAAAGACGGTAGACAAAACTGAGACAAAATATATCGACCAATTTCATCCACAAGCACTTTCTTTGAGAAACAAAAACATACATAGAATGCATGCATAACACATGTATGTAAGGATTGCAGCTATTTTTGTGATGCAAACTAGAATGTAACCCACACCCCATACACTACCAATGAAAACTCATTACCCCTCTATAATACTCATAAATATACCCTACACATCCCTTAACAATCAGCACTGTCAAACCAACAGAAAACTGAAGTCAAACCATCTACTCTAAATCTACTCTAAAAGCCAGCCCCAAAAAATCTATACTTAAAACATTTACACTTGGCAAACATACATACTTATAATACCATGTTTTACAGTCAGCACTAAGGCGTACAGGGAAAAAGCAATAACTAAGACCCACCTGACTCGAGTTCAATTAGCGACTCAGGTATATGAAGCTTTGAATGGGAAGGATGGGCATGACCATCCCAGGGGATGGTGTGACTTGGCGATACCTTAAAGTTGATCCCTTGTAGAGGCTGGGGATACACATGGGGCATTGTCTGAAAGGAAATTAGTGGGAAGTATTGGCTAACTATCACTGTGTCGGTGGGTCAGTACTTAGTATGTTTGCATTGTATGTCTGCTCCTGGACATTAATGAGTGAGTGCTGGGAGGGATGACATACAAAATCGCCCCTCAGCATCACTATGACTGTAACATAATTTAATGACCCGTACCACTGATGATTTAATCTAAAAAAAAGTCTACTCCTACCTCATATGTTATAAGACATACTCATCTTCAAACAGATATGGTCATAAGATACTTGAGTGGGCAAATTCTTCGATCATCATAGTCATGAAATTTTTCTATCTATTTTCAAGAGAACATCTTCAAGATCAAAATAAGTCATTTTATAACTGTACTCTTCCTTAATCAAACATATCAATGAATACAGTGCCCCATTTGGTATTTAAAAATCCAAGAATATCACTAAACTAGAAAGACCAAAATGATTTTTACCCCAAAAAAATATATATATATATATATATATATATATATAGAAAAGTCCATAAATCATTTAATTATTCCAGTGGATTAAGATGGAACTCCTTAAACTCAGTTGCCTACTGGCTTTTATAAGGTGGCTTTTGTATCATTTTTTCAGCCATGTTAGACTCAGTGCTATCAGACCTATTTCTTTGCAAAATCAATTGCTAAGCAGATACCCATACTATTGACCTAAATTTATATCAACAAATAAAGAAGACTCATTGGAGGGATAGGTTCCTAACTCAATGTATTTTTACCACTACATGTCAAGCAAAGTGCTACTTTGTCTGCCTTTAAGGCTATACTTGATGATTGGATGGTAGACACAAATGTGCACCAACATTATCATGTACAGTCCTGCACAGTTTAAGATGTGAGCAGTATTAAGTGCTTGTAAGGGGTGGCACAAACTTCTAAATGTGTCTACTTAAAGGCATCTGTTGGCCAATGTTATCATACCTGGTGTTACTCCTCTTATTCTTTGTTTCTGATAATATGAGAAGCTGCAACCATGTAGAACAGGTGGAAATACGTAAATACTTCTAAGGCAAGGTCCTATATTATTATGATAAATACTAGATGCACGTGCAGTACAGGATACCAATTATAAAATAGGAAACATCTAGGATAGTCTTTAATCCTGCCTAAACTATTAGTGTTCTAAAGACATGGGTAACCAATTAACCATGTGACTGATACATTCAACTCACCTCAACTCATTTTTTAACAAAGAATTTTAAATTTTAAAAACAGATCAAATTATAAACATTTAACAAAGGTTAGATAAACACTATAATAGTTATTAAGACACTACTAAGATAGTAATAGCAATAATATAGCAAAATAGAAATTAACACCATAGTCACTTGGTGCATAAAACTGATTAGCCAGATTTGCTGCTGACAATCCTTCTCTTAACTTGCATTGTATGGCCTTAGGTAAAATAAACTAGATGATCTTCAAGCAAAGAGTACTATACGGTCTACATTTATTCACTTTTAATCTTTTAAATGACAGCCAAGGTGCACAATTATCTTCCCTCTTAGAATGACCAAAGACAAATAACTTACAACTTTGCGTAAGAATCTGGTATGCTCTCTTAAATCTTTTTCTAAACTAGGTAATGGATGCATTGTGTGCTCTTTGCAGGTAGATGCCCAGGTTTCTCTAACAATTAGAGTCAATTAGACAAATTCCAAAGATTTTCAAGTGTCTGACTGCTTGAACTGAGAAGATGTATAAATGTCTTGTCAATGTTTATGCTTTAATGGAGCATTTATTCTACTCTGAATAATTTCAGAAATTACTATATATTTATGCTTGATTCCCCAAGATACAGCTGACCTACATATTATACACAAACTGTGTAAGATTGTGTAAATGCATATTTCACAAATATATCTGTGAAATGCTTCGTTAAACTGGGCTTGTTTCTTTGTTGTTTATGATACTTTTCTATATCTTTCTTCTATTAGAAATACTTGGTACTTTTTCGTTATCTGTTCAACAGGTGTAATGAGCACTTGCAATGTTAACACACCATTCCAATGATCGCACAGCTGCCGGTGATGTGGGTACAGCCTTCACTTTGTCTGACAATATATTTCAACTGGAAATTATGAAAAAAGGAAGAATTTCTGGATATATGCCCAGCCCAAGAGTGTGAACATTTCTAAATGTATAATGCTGACTGCATGTGGAAAAGCAGAACAACTTTAGGAATACTGCATTCCCTGTTACTTCTTAAATACGGTCAAAATGACAGACATTGTCTTTCCGAGACAAGGCAGTGCTCCTGTTTAACACCATGTGCTGATTTGTAATGGTGATCATGTTAAGAATTGTAAGGGTGTCAGGCAGGACTTAAAAGTAGAAGTGCAGCTTTTTCTATGAATATATGGTCATTCATTCTTTTTCTAAGAAGGCTGTGTCAGAATCTGTATGTAAAGGGATATGTACGGAAGGAATTGACTGCAGTTGTCAGAAAGAAGTTAATGTGTTTCTTGAGTTTTTTTCCCATTCTTACTGCTGACTATAATCCCTTCAAGGATGAATTATGTGGACCGACTGTGTCGATGGAAATATAACAGCGTGATTGAAAGATTACAGGTTTAATTTTGGAATTGGAGAAGTTTCTAATAAAGAAAGTGGAGTTCTATACTTTGCACTGGGTGTGAGTAATTTTGGTGTTGCAAAACCTCGCATTTCTTCCAAAATGTCCAATTCACACCTGTTGTTCAGGCTGCTGCAGAGAGATTGACCTACTGCCAGCTGCGATATTGAGAAAAGATGTGTTTATTCTCATTTTTTGTCTGCATTTTGATTTAATATCTCTGTAATCTGTACAACTGTACTTATTCTTCTTCTTGTATGTTATAGCTGTATATCTTAATGTTGACCTCAGTTGTAGTGAAATCCTTCATCTGGAGGCCTTGTCTGTTTTCTTAGTGGCAGTAAGTTCTCAGAAATGGTTTCTTCAGGCCAAAGTATTCCTGCATCTGTATTGTTTGGTTTATGTCCTGTGTTTTAAATCAGATATATCTGTTGCTCAGGCTGCTGCAGATAGATTGACTTACTGCCAGCTGTGATATTGAGAAAAGATGTGTTTATTCTCATTTTTGTCTGCATTTTGATTTAATATCTCTGTAATCTGTACAACTGTACTTATTCTTCTTCTTGTGTGTTATAGCTGTATATCTCTTAGTGTTGACCTCAGTTGTAGTGAAATCCTTTGTCTGGAGGCCTTGTCTGTTTTCTTAGCGGCAGTAAGTTTTCAGAATTAGTTTCATCCAGCCAAAGTATTCCTGCATCTGTATTGTTTGGTTTCTGTCCTGTGTTTTAAATCAGATATACCTGTTGCTCAGGCTGCTGCAGACAGATTGACCTACTGCCAGCTGTGATATTGAGAAAATATAAGTGTTTATTCTCATTTTTTTGTCTGCATTTTGATTTAATATCTCTGTAATCTGTACAACTGTACTTATTCTTCTTCTTGTCTGTCTCCACCCACCCATCCTCCCTGTTTTTGTTTTGGTGTTAGTGTTGGTGGCTCTGGAATTGCCCGTCCCTCCTGTAAGTCTGTATTTGAACACACCTTCTGAGTTCATCCCATTTGCTTATTTAACCAAATACAGTGAGATCATATTCTGAGTCTAGTGTTCAATCTACATAATACAGAGAGAAGATTTGAGAAGGCCAACCCACTTAGGTTCTTCCTTCCTCTCTCCTTGCACTTTACTAACAAAAAAATCATCTGCTTTTACTGTATTTGTGTTTCCTCCCACTTTATTTTGCTTTTGCCTCTTCTTAAAAGTACTCAATTTTATTTATTCTGCTGCACTTATTGCTGCTTGGTTGTAGCCTGATTAAATTGTAACTGTTATTCTAAGTCTTTTGGTTTAAGCACTTGAGCTTCATACTGGTTGTTTTACTTTAAGAAGGTTTGTGGTCTGCACTGCTGTGACAGGACAGGTAGCTTACATCCTTCTAAGCTGAGAATTGCTGATTGAAAGCTCAGTGTCTGCTGTTATAAAAGTGTATTAGTTCTGGTTTAAGCACTTGGGCTTCAGGCCAATTATTCTACATTAATAAGGTTTGTGGTCTGCACTCTTGCAGGAGGAGTGGCTGGATTCTACCCTTCTGAGCTGGGAATTTCATGTCACAGGCTTATTGTGCCTGCTTACTCGAACTGTTTCTTTCTGAAATTGGTGCACCTTGTTGCTTGCTGTAGCATAAGACCAGATTCAGGCCTGCTGAATCTAGCTTTGTTTGTAAAACTTGAGCACTGATCCAGGCCATCTTTTTTGGAGAAGGTTCCCCTGCACCCTAGTAGCGGAAGTGTGCAGTTAGAACTTGTCTGATGTAAGACTGCTGGAACAGGGATCAGTTTTGAGTTTTTTTCTGGTTAATTGGGTAACTTGTTTAAACCAGATTGTTCGTTTTCTATATATATATATATATATATATATATATATATATATATATATATATATATATGAAAAAAATCACACTTTATTCATCTGCTTTTACTGTATTTGTGTTTCTTCCTACTTTATTACTAGGGGCATTGACTACAACTCTGAACTGAGATATATAACAATAAGCATCTTTTTATGCACATTTAAATTGTTTTTTTGATTGTATCTGCTTTATTTTCCGAAAAAAATATATACTTGTTTCCCGCCTTACTAAGCTAGTATAGTCCAGTTTTCAGGTTAGTGCTGAATTCAGGGCTGTGTTACAAATCTCTGTGTTTGCCCATACCTTACTTGGATAGAAGGAAGTTTCTCTGTTCACCTGTGAGAGAGGGGAGCTTTGAGCAGCCTATCTGTCCCTGGAGCAGTGGTTTCAGCCCAGAAAGTAGTAGTTTATTGGCCGTTTTGGGCTAATGTCTCTCTCTTTCATTTCCCTGCTATAAAAAATGCATTTGCGCGCTGGGCAGCGTCAGTTAGTTAGGGTATAACTATTTCCGGCTATACGAAGGCTCCTCTTCAATTTTTCCCTTGGAATTAGACAAAGTTTTAACTTAAGCACTCAAGCCATTCATTTATCAGCCCGGCACTTGCTCAAAACTCATAGCAAGCACTTATAAACCCTAGCACTACTGAAGGACAAGGCTCTGTATTCGACCTTACCAGCCATTCAGTAAAACAGTTTACTGTACCTATCCAGGCATGTCCAAAGGGCAGTTTCAGGTGTATTCTCCAGTTCAACTGGTAAATCTGGGCATTTTGAGGTAATGTTACAACTGCCTCATGTACACAGACAGCCCTCTCCTCCTACCACCAAACACTAATACATGCGAGAGATGCAATTATACAGCCAAACTGGAGGCTAAGCTCTCTCAACCCAAGACTGGATCAGACAGTCAAGAGGAGAATGGAAATACTGGCATCACACCACCAGTCTCACATAGACCCATTAAACCAGCACCGGCAAAAAACATACATAAATACACGAAAATATACTCGGAGTCTCTAAATAAAAATCTGCAAAAGCAACAGAGCCCTCCAAAGCAGACATCCAAGCAACCTCCACCTCCCAACACAAACCACGAAACACATACTTCACAAAAGCAGTGTGCCACACAATCACAGCCCTCAAGGCAAAATAACATACGCAACATACTAGTAATAGGTGACTCTATAGTCAGGCACACTGACGTCCCACTCACTAGGACGAATAAGGAGAAGGTTACTGTTAGCTACTTGTTGGGTGCCAGGATCCGCCACATAACACAAACACTCAGGTCACTCCAAAACAAGTACAAATACGACTCTGTCATTGTCCATGTTGGTGTGAATGACCTGAGCTGTACCTCCCTGGACTACATGAAAAGAGTCATGGAAGAGCTCTCTGATCACTTAGCCCAGGCCAGTATGACCCTGAGTAGCATCGTGCCCTCACCAAGAATGATACCACGGTATAAAGAAAAAATTATCAGTTTCAACAATTGGCTAAGTTTCTGGTGTCATTCAAAGGGGATCCAGTGTCTATCTGCCTGGGAGGACATGCTTGACAAGCCACGCTGCTTCACTAGAGACAGCTTGCACCTTTCACCCTTAGGCTTTCAAATACTGGCCAAGGCTCTTGCCACCCCCATAGTGCCTTTTTTAGGCAAGGGTCAAAAGACAAACCCACCACCGTAAATAGCACAAGTAACAAAAATCTGAGGGTAATACTACTCAATGCCAGAAGTCTAAACCTCAAAATGCATGCACTCGAGGCACTCCTCAGTATGGAGAAAATTGATATATGTGCAGTAACAGAAACCTGGTTTAAGGCTCCAGAGAGCACCCCAGCACTACCAGGCTACAACTCATACCATACATTTCGTCCACAGAACTCGGACCGGAATACAAAAGGCGGGGGAGTATCCATATTCATCAAGGATACCCACACCTCCAGGTTAGTGGCACAGCACGATGTTTCAGAGATTATCCAGGTGCAACTAACAACGGGCAAAACTGCAATTCAAATTGTAGCTTGCTACAGATCACCCACCATGTCCCATGACCCCCATTCCGCATTTCTGGAAACACTGGGTAACATAAAGGTCCTAACAAACACCCTAATATTGGGTGATTTCAACTACCCAAACATTAACTGGGAAAACTACTCAAGTACTAACTCCCTTGCCCAACATCTCCTACAATTTATAAACTCAAATGCCCTGGATCAACTGGTCAGCACTCCCACCAGAGGTGACAACATATTGGACCTGGTCATCACCAACATGGGCGACCAGTGTTCCACACTGGAGGTCAACCCCTCGCTGGTTAGATCTGACCATAAACAAATCACTTTGGATATCCACATTCTGCCCCCACTCCCAGACAAGGAATCCACCGTGAAAAACTTTTCAAAAGCAAACTTCACATTACTTAAGATGGATGTGGAAAGTTTCAAAGCCCCCATGCTAAAGGATAATGCTGTCCAAGCTGCAAAATCCTTTACTAATGCATTCTACAGGCACCTACAAGAATGCATGGATCGTGCTATCCGAAGCAAAACCAAGACTCACTCCTCTAAGAAAAGGATACCAGTCTGGTGGACCCCTGCCATAAACAAGCTATACAATAGAAGGAGGAAACTAGTACAGAAAAGAGTAAAATCCCAAGAAGGGAAGACATCCCTGATCAGTATCAGCAAGAAACTACGATCCCTCATAAAATCGTCCAAGGCGAGCTTTGAAAGAAAACTTGCCAAGGACTCCAAAGATAACCACAAGGCATTCTTTAGCTATGTCAAGAATCTAAGTGGCAATGCTCAGATCTGCTCAAAGTTAGTGCAGAATGGCACAAAATACACTGACCCAACTGATATTGCCAATATCCTGGCAGACAGGTTCAGTGCAAACTTCACCCCCCTCTCACCCCCAAAAGGGCCCAAAACCATACCAGAAGAATGTAGAGCCCCTAAAATCACAGACACTCAGGTTAAAATAGCCCTCTCCAAAGCCAAAAACACAGCATCAGTGGGACTGGACAGTGTCCCAGGCTGCATCCTACACAAGATCAAAGATGAACTATCCCCACACCTAAACACACTGTTCAAACTCAGCCTCTCCACAGGCTATGTACCCATACAGTGGTGCACAGCAACAGTTATTATGCTCCACAAAGGTGGAGCCACAACAGACCCAGGCAACTATCACCCTATAAGCCTGACTAGCTTGGTCTGCAAGGCTATGGAGCACATCATCATGGAACTCATTAACAGAGACATTGGGAACCTCCAAACACTGGACCCTACCCAGTTTGGCTTTGTTAAGGGCAGATCATGCCTGGTGGACTTCTTTGAGACAGTTACCAATTCTATAGATGAGGGAAAGGTGGTACACACAGCCTACCTAGACCTCGCAAAGGCCTTCGACACCATTCCCCATTCTGGTATTATAGACAAGCTCACCAGCCTGAACATAAGCCCCTATGACACAAGATGGGTTGCCAATTGGCTCACAGACAGAACCCACATGGTGAGAGTTGTGGGAGCTAGGTCTGACTCTAAACCGGTTACAAGTGGGGTTCCCGAGGGCTCAGTCCTAGGACACTTCCTGTTCGGCATATACTTCTCAGAGGTACAGACAAGCACAAGAGCACTATGGCTGACCAAGTTCGCAGATGACTGCAAACTAGGGGCTATAATTGACTCACCGGCTGACACAAACATCCTCCAAAAGGGTCTCACTGAGATGGATACCTGGTGTCAAAATCATGGCCTCAAGCTAAATGCCAAAAAGTGCATAGTTATTCCCTTTGAAAATAACAAAGTACCCACAAACTACCACACAGGTGGTAGCCTCCTAAATATGGAAAACGAAATAAGGGATCTGGGGACCCAAGTAGATAGTAATCTCTCCTTTGATAATCACATTGACAAAGTGGTTTGAAAATCCTTCTATGTGGCCCACCTAATCACAAAGGGTTTGCATCCAGATGAAAAGAGGTCATTGTGCCCCTCTACTCATCACTCATCAGACCCATCATAGAGTACAACACCCCATTTGGGATGTACCTTACAAGAAACCTGCAATAGCTGGAAAGACCACAGAAGTGCCTCAACAAGAGGATGACTGGCCTCAAACAGATGCCATATGCAGCTCGACTGAAGAAACTCCAGCTGTACTCGGTTGCATACTGCCTGCTCAGAGGTGATCTCTACCTGACATACAAGGCCATGTCCAACCCAGAATTGATGGACCATACTCCACCTAAAGAAAACCTTATCCCCTCGAGCCACACACTCTAGGGATCTAAACCTCACCACAACAATAAATAGGAAGTTCTGGCGAGATAGTTTCCTGTCCCAGAGACTTCCCATGCTTTGCAACAAGATTCCAATCTACATTAGGCAGAGCTCCACGCTAGCACTCTTCAACAGAAACCTTGACGAGTGGATGGGAAACAGAAAGTTTACCCCGGGATCACTTCAGTGGCTCTGCTGGACAGAGGCACAGGGAACTAATCTAAGGGGGCAGCGAAAGCCAACACATTCTGGCTAGGCTTATAAATGCCTTCGGGCAAATAGCCTAGTACCTACCTATGAACCTATGAACCTCTGAACCTATGCATTCAAAAAGGTGGCAACCGCATTTGATTATTTATTTTGCTTTCAGAGCCAGCCATAAATACAGATGGCTTACTTGCATTACACAAACAACTTTCGATCAACTGGTGTAAAAGGTAATAACGGTCATTACGTTGAGGAAGCAATAGGTTATGATAATATGCAATGTTTGGTAATGTAAGTAACATTACAGCAGACTTATCATTCCATTGTCTTCCGGCACCCACTTTGAAATAAAAGTATGCGCCGTAATGTTTTCCATTTAGTACACATCGAACACTCTGCAACATGTGCCGTGTAGTGTTTCACAATGCAAAAGAACTGTTGCCCTGATAACGGAAAAGTACAAAATAGTTTTGTTTATTTTAGTGTATGATTCTTTATTTGCTTACCTGTCAAATTGTTATTCTTATAGCTTTTTCTCTTGTTTCTTTGCTGCTCATATTAATAGTTTTCTGCATCTTTGATCTATTAGCAAATTATTTTGTTTATTTCAATTTATGGTTGTTTATTTACTTACCATGTCTAACTCTTATGTTATTGCCTTTCTCCCTGGTACATCTCTCTCTGTTTATATGTTCTGCCCAGTGAGGCTAATCCAGTTAACACAATATAAATACATAAATAAATACTTTATGGCAGATGTTTATCACAATTTGTTGCTAATGGTTAAGCTTATAAGATACACATTTCTCAGCTAGCCTGCACCTCAGCCAGGTCACTTCCTCACCATTAACCAAGAATGTAGCACAAAGCAGAACATCAGAGTAGGTTCCTGAATTCTCTTGATATGCCAAAAATAGATGCTGAGAGATGAGAGACAAACATTCAGACCATATTCTACATATACTACTATCTGGCTTTGGATTCCAAAAGTAAATGATACCATATGTAGCCTCTTCAAGGTACTGTAAAGTCAGTCAGTAAAATTTCAAATCTGAGCAAGCATTGCATCAAATCTGCATTTTTGTTATGAAATGAAGTACCACTGGGATAGACTAGAGAACTGCTGCTATGTGAAATTTGTAATCTGGAAAACTCTTTACTTGATAGCAGAAGCAAATTATAAGGTCTTGAAGTTCATATTAAGGAATATATATATATATATATATATATATATATATATATATATATATATATATATATATATATATATATTTATATGGGTCTACTTCACTTCACTGAATGCTCAATTCACTCAATATCTTTTGACTGAGCACACTTGACTGAAAGCTCACTTCACTGAAAACTCATTTCACTGAAACTCATTTCACTGAAAGGTATATGCCTATTTCCCCATTGTAGTGCAATCCTGGAGTTAGTATATATAGTAACGGAGGGTTTGGGGGGCACAGCCCCCCCCCCACATTGGGGGGTGTGGGGAAGGGTGTAGCCCCCCCCACCTATTTTATACATTTTAAACCATATACATGGATACTTAAAACTCCAATGAATAACTCTTTTTAGAAGACAATATATATCCAAACTATGTGTGCCCCACACCCCCACTTACTATACATACTAAATATATATAGTAAATATATCAACTTTCTTATGGTCAAGACCATAAGATCAAAGTTTTGAAAGTTCAAAATTTTAATAAAAATAAATATAAAAACAAACAAAAAAATCTTTTATTTTATGTTTTTACGGGGGGGGGGGGCAAGCGCTCCTGCATGCCCTGCTAGTTAAACATACCAACTCTGAGATCACATTCCAGTGAGGAAAACAGTGAATATACAGTTCCATGCTGTATGGCAATCTCCATTTAAATGGTTTCAACTTTCAAAACTTTAACCTTATGGTGAAGATCATAAGAAAATCAGTGCTTTGAAAGTTCGAAATTTAGAAGTAGACCCATATATATATATATATATATATATATATATATATATATATATATATATATATGTGTGTGTGTGTGTGTGTGTGTGTGTGTGTGTGTGTGTGTGTGTGTGTATGTGTGTGTGTTTATATATAGACAGATATATAGATAGATATAGAAATAGATATGCATCTCTCATTCTGGATGAGATGTCAACACTGATTTAGATGTTGGCCTTATGCATATCATTTGATTAGAACAGCATCCAATCTCATTCCTGTCAATGCAAATTTTGTTGCTCCGGAGAGATATTATAAATTTATTTTACAAGGGGACATGGGTCTAATGGGTTGTGCTAACTGTTGGCTAGCAGGAGCACAGACTGGAGCTCTATCAGATGTGAACTCGTATAATCTAATGATGTCTGAACAATACTTTTGGTGGAAAGCATCATCAAGGGGATAAGCTCCAACATGAGCTCCTTTTGATGCTTTTGTAAATGCAAATGTTATGGAAGGAATGAGCACAGTGGCTGTCCCTGTCATAGTCCAACTGTTATTAGATCCTTAATGCTCAGTAGTATAACATATAGAGGGTAGGACATCACAAGGGTTGATAATTGAGATTTTTATTAGGTACAGCTTTCTGTGATGGTCAAATGATGCATAAAGGTGACCATGCAATCTACTAGAAAGACTGATAGGAGAAATGTATCCTGATAATGTGGAATATCATAACAGCTAGTTTCCTAGAACTGAAACTTTTCAAAGTAATAAGAAAGAAACTTTGGCTTTTACTAACATGTAGATGGAAATATTTTCAGTTTATTCATGCCATGGAAGGATGATTCAGAGTAAGATGGTTTTGTCAGTGATATAATAATTCTATATGTTACCAGGTAGGCCCACTGGATGCACAGTCCCTTTTCAGGGGTAATCTGGGAGTAATGTCTGGTTAAGTGACTTGGTCAGGGTCACCCAGTATGCAAAAGAGAGCTCAGAGAATCCACCCTGTACCACAGGAACTACAGTTCACAAGCTTAACATTGACAAAAACTTCAAGACTACAGGCAGAATACCAAGGCAAGAAGCAGGCATGAAGAAGGGGGACTTATTTCATATACATTCCCCTGAAGTGAAACTGGTTTAGTCCACTTTAAGATAAGTAAAAAATATTGGACAGCATTTGTGATGCCTAACTGAAGAGTGTGACTGAAAGCAGATAGGGAATGAGAAGCAGATGGTCATAGGTGAGAATATTTCCAAAAGGCAGGTGAGGAATTTGAAGCGTTTCCTCGATTGCCATTCATTCACATACATTTAAGCCTGTTTATTGTGCAGACAAATTACTGGACATATGGATACAGAGAAAGTGATGGGGCTACGGTCTACTCTTATGTAAATGCCCAGAATTAGCAGTGTCAAGTTCTTTTTATGAGGTGAGCAGTGAATTTCTGAATAAGAGACCAACCAACTACAGTTCAGGTGGATTCTTTCAGGCCCACTTTTGCCTTTGTGAGTTTTGGAAGTGGTTAAGGATGATAAGTCATAGCTTTCTTCTACTATTTAAGATGTGAAGGTCTATAAAACCCACCAATGCAAAACATTGTATTCATCTTCCATAGAGTCAATGAGGCCTTTGCTTTATGAAAAAATTGATGGAATTACTTACACAAGGTTTACTGGGTGGCCACTGTGGTGCAGCGGTTAGCATTGTTGCCTCACAGCAAAAGGTTCTCTGGTTCGATCTTCAGCTGGAGTGCCTTCTGTGTGGAGTTTGCATGTCCTCCTTGTAGTCATGTGGGTTTCCTCCCACATCCCAAAGACATGCTGTAGGTGGATTGGACACTCTAAATTGGCCCTAGGTGTCCGTGCTTGTGTGTGCCTTCTGTAGAAGGTTGGGCGCCGGGCTGGCAACTCAACACCATAAAACTCTACTGCCAATCATGAGTGGACAGGTGATCCGCTGTGGTGACCCCTAACTGGGAAAAGCCAAAAGAGGAAGTTACACAAGGTTTACTAATCAAACAAAAGTCAGTAGGAGTACCAGATATGTGTACAGTTTTCGACATACTGCCTCAAGAGTTATATGCACCCACCACAAACTCTCAGAGAGTATGATGACAAGATTAATTATTTTTTTAGTTATAATTTAATATCATATCTACACTGTGGAAGGGTTGGGCTTTTGATAAAAATGGCACTGTCCGAGGCCTACTGGTAATGCTGTATACATATATATATATATATATATATATATATATATATATATATATATATAAACCCATTTATATCCATATAACAGTCAATGTATGACTATATGATTATGTAGAGTGTGTTTTAGCAAAAGCCCTAGGCTGGGTGTGGGGAATGCTTGGTTTTCCCATGTTTGGCATAATTTAGTTAAGAGAGCAAAGCCCAATTTTCTTTTTTTTTAATTGTTTAATTTGGTTTTAAAACAATAAATAAACAAATCAATTATAAAGCAAATACATAACTATTTTCATAGGTCCACAGCTGATCAATACATCAAAGTTATACATCCACAGTAATTAATATTTCTCAAGTAAGTCTTTAAGTTTAAGCCAATGTTTATATGAATGTGTAATATTAGAAATTCTCATCTTTATAGTATGTAATTCACTGCTGCAAATATTTTTTTCATACTAATAAATTCAACACTAAAGTGGGTAACTTTACTTTTCCAGTTTTTAGTAATTACTTTTCTGGCTATAGTAAGAATAAACCAAAGAAGAGGCACTTGGGTTATTGGAATTATCTCAGAAATTGGACCATTAAATAAAACTAAAGATTTAGAAATATTACATGCACTGTATCTGACCATAGAGCTTGAAAAAAGTTATTAATTTCTTTCCAAATAAGGAGATGACTTTACATTCATATACCATATGCATTCAGTCAGTTATTATTTAAGAATCACATCTCCAGCATTTAATTCTACTTGATTTATTCATGACTGTAATTTTGTTAAAAGTGACAAAAGCTCTGTGTAAACATTTCCAAGTGAAAAATGTCCAATATAATGGTGATGTGTGTGTTGGGGGGGGGGTGATTCATGACAGGTTACACGATAATTTTTACCATGTGTGTGTTGAGACACTATGTGCACATGGGCACAACAAGTTTTAGATTCAGGAAACTCCATGCAGTGGAGACTTTTGTGGTATGCATTTTACAGCATAAGTAGCTGAATGTTATGCTAATGAAGCAAATCAACACAATGGAGCAATTTAACAACCTCTAAAGCAACTGTGTAGACTCTGAGTTCATGTTGGACATGTATTTGGAAACTTTCCAAATACAGCTACAGAAAGGAGACTACACGGAATAAAGAGCAAGTAAAAGCTCTTAAAATTTGCACAGAACTGATATCAACATGTAACGTCACACATATTATGACCTAAATACATACTGTGAATGCTAGAATATCACAGTTACAAAATAAAAAAATACATTTGTAAGGACTATGACATAAATGCACCTTTGGTCCCCCACCCCCACAAGAAAATGTAATTGTACATAATGCAGGCTGCTACAATGTTCAAACATCCTGAAACAGATTATTATATTGTACTATAAACATATGTAGTATGTAGCAGCTATATGGGCAAAGGAATGGCCTCCCTTGTGTTTACAACATTGTGCTCCTGTGCAGTTTCTCCACTGACACAGCTACTAACCATGTAGATTCCAGGCTGTTAGCATAGTGAAGATGCAAATTAGGTAAAAACTCATTGGTATTGCTGAATCCCAAAAAAGACCAACCCTGTAGGGAAGTTGACTCTGTGTAGGCACTTTGACTGTGTTTTTGTTTTCAATCGATGCCAACAGTGAGTGATAACATTGGGGTGTGTGTCAGGTGACACTTTCAAAGCTGTACAGGTTGGTCTGTGGAGGGTGAAGGTGCATGTAAGCTATGCACAAATCGCAGGTTGTATGTCATCCTCAGAATTTTGTTATAAAATGTGTCTTCTCTGTCCAATTCAAATAATTTTTGTACATTTTTTAATGTCCTCATTTGTGTGATGATGGTGTGCATTGCACAATGGAGTAATGAATGGTAGATTTTTTTGTGCTTGTCTTGTAAATAGTCCTGTGGAACCATGTGTATGTGTAGGGCTAGAGGTGGACAAGATTTTTTTTATACTGAATGTTTACACAATATCACATGAACAGAGGAAAGTAATTACAATTTTTCCGGGCTTACTTTATTTATGCATAGCTGACCAGGGTTGCACAGGGGGTGAGTGGAGATGTGCCTAGCTTAATTATGAGCAAGCAGCAGATGTGCATAATAGATGCTAATTACGGTATACAGTAAGTGGGTGAATTCTGTTTTCATGAACCCATCCCACACAGTGCAGCTATTCAACATGCTATAAAGCATCTATGTAACCTCCATTCTTGTTTTCAGAAGTACTTCAATACCATTGGAGTAGAGACAAGGAAATTGTGACTGAAATAATGCTAGAGGCGACTCCAGCTATTGTACATCTGCATGTGCTACAGGCTGAAGTCAATGCTGTTGGTGCTGATGACAATAGGCCTAGGCTGAGCAGTATAAGAGTGTTCAGGCCCAGGATAACTTACAAGATGCTACATGACCTGGAGATTCTAGAATGCTACAGGTTGGACAGGGACACCTTACAAGAACTCTGTGAGCTCTGCCGCCCTCAACTCAGAGCTAATACCAATTGAAGGGAATCTGTCTCAGGGGAAACTAAAGTATGTGTAGCCCTTATAATATTAGTTACAGGCACTTTTCAAAGACCAACTGGGGACATGATGGGTGTGTCACAGGCATCAGCATCAAGGATCCTACACCAAGTCCTGTATGCTGTGCTCATACATGCCAGTGAGCACATGTGTTTTCCCTGTATTTCTAAGGAGAGGGCTAGCAATATGAAATAGTTCTACCCTGTAATGCACTACCACTGAAGTACTGGGTGCCATAGATTGCACTCATGTACACATCAAGGCACCACCTGGTGAGCAGGGAAAAATCTACATTAACTCCAAGGGATACCACTCCATCAACTGCCAAGTCATGTGCAGTGTAATGCCCAGGGAATAATCTTGGATGTGTGTGCTGGCAACCCTGGCAGTTATCATGATTCCCATATCTGGTACACATCACAGCTGTTTCAGATGTTTGCTAGGGGGGACATCCCACAGGGCCATTTACTGGGGGACGCTAGCTATGCACTAGAACCATGGATGATAACACCCATCAGAAGTGCACACACACCCATGGAAGAACACCATAATGAGGCACACACCTAAACCAGAAACATCACAGAGTGTGTGTTTGCACTGTTGAAGTCACAGTTCTAGTGGTTAGACACATTTGGTGGAGCTCTAAAGTATAATCCAGAGACATGTGCTATGCTACACAATCTGATCTTGTGGAAACAGCTGCAACAGTATCAGCTAGTGGGAGGGACACACATCTCCCCAGTAACTCCTAGGTCACCACAGCCACAATCAACGGGGGGCTCAGAGGGGGAACCACAAACTGCTGTGCATAAAGTCAGATATAGGCATGCTCAGTATGCCCTTTCTTTGACTAAAATACAACTCATAGCATATTCACTGGCCATCTAGGTGCCTAATACCTTTCTCCTATTCACACACATAGTAAAACTGATGCCAGGCAACTCACAATCTGTACATCTCCATGTACTGGCTGTGTACTTCTTGCATCAGAGTCAGCCCTGAACGCAAAATGTGCTCACTGCTGCATTTGCAAGTTAAGTCCTGAACCTTGAGTATAGTTTTTGAATTCTATTTTGGCATATCTCTGTATTTAGTAGGTTGAAACAGTAATTAAGTAAATAGTGCTGTGAATTTGTGCAAAAAGTACTTTAACATATGACAGCAGAGAGACCTTTACTTTACTCATAAGTGTCTAGTAATAAGTACCAGACCTCAGGCATCAAAGATTCACAAAGTCCTACCTCTGAAGTATACTACATGGCCTTACTGTTGCACCATACCTTTGTACTAGAAAATCTGTAAAGAGAGAGAAGTTAGACAGTTCTGATACACATTGCAGTTTCTGACTTCACAACCTTTCCCAAGCTCAAACACGTTTAGACTGCAAAATGAATGTGTGAAAACTAAAAGAGGTGCTGTTTCTATCTATATTAGAGATAAATTCACCTTCTGTCTTGTTAGACTGGACAAGTTACTCCAAGTCTAGGTTACAGTGTGCATAACTGTACAGATTTTTGCAGAATGTCTAGATTTTTGTCTCACATTTTTGGTCTGTGCCTCCTAAAATCTGTGGTTTTCTGGCAAATCACTTGGATGATCTGAAGACTGAAGTCACTAAATAATGACATATATTTGAGTTGTAGATGTCAAAGCCTTCAGAAAATGTGTGTTAAACAAATCATGTTACTCTAGCAACTTTCTAAGCTTATAGAATAATATTTAAAATATGTCCCTATTTTTGGGCCTTTGTCCTCCCATTTTGTCGTTTTTTGTACAGATTTCTTGCACTAAGAGGTTGAGAGGTATGACAGTGGGTAAGGCCCCCATTCAGGTCATAGCCAGTTATAGATCCCCTACCATGGGTCATGACACCTATAAATTTTACTTGACTCAACTCGAGACAATCCAAATTTTACCGAACACTCTGGTTATGGGGGATTTCAGTTATCCCAACATCAACTGGGAAACCTACACTAGCCCCAACTTGCTAGCACAAAAGTTCCCTGACTTTGTTAATATAAATGCCCTGGAACAAATTGTTCATATCCCAACAAGAGGAACAAACATTCTAGATCTGGTCATTACTAATATGTCAAACAGATGCACTGCCACAACTGTCGGACACTCTTTAGTTAAATCTGAACACAAAACAGTCTCCTTGGAGCTGGCACTAACACCAGAACTCACTATAAGTAAAATCAGACTAAAAAACTTTACCAAGACAAAATACCCTCCTAGGTGAAGGTATAAATGCATTCCAAACAACAGTCCAAGCTGGAAGTGGTAAGAATGCCGAAGCTTACACTAAAGTCCTGTGCAATCACTTACTTAGGTGTATAAACTCAGCTATACCAGAAAGAATCAAAGTTAGAGCCACAAGTAAAAACAAGCCATCATGGTGAGCATCAAGCATCAACAAACTTTATATTCAACACAAAAAGTTGCTGTCCAAGAAAACAAAGGCAAGGCCTCAAAAATGGGAAAGCACCCTCTTCAGCCTCAACAGGCAAATAAGACAACTTGTCAAATCCTCTAAGGGTTCCTTTGAGAGAAGCTTTGCAAGTACAACCAAGGATAACCATAAGGTCATTTGCAGCTATGCACATAGCCTAAAAGGTAGGTCCTAAGTATGTGCAGAAATAGCGACCAACAGTATCACACACGCTGACCACACAGAAATAGCAAACCTGCTAGCGGATAGGTTTGGCAAAACTTTCCTGCCTTATCCTCTCCTAACTTATCACAAACCTTCCCCCAATCTTCCCCCACCCTACATATCTGAGGAGCAGATCCCCAAAGCCTTGTTCCAGGCAAAAAAAACACAGCCTCTATGGGACCAGATGACATCCTAGGCTGTCTTCTAAACAGACTAAAACATGAACTGGCATCACCATTAAGTACCCTTTATAATCATAGCCTAACCAGAGGCTTTATTCCTGTGGAATAGAGATCTGCAACAGTTATTCCCCTCCACAAAGAAGGCCTAGCAACAGACCCAGGGAATTACAGACCCAGAAGCCTGACCAGACTCATTTGTAAGGACATGGAATGTATCATTATGGACCTCATAAATAAAGACATAGGTAACCTCAAAATCTTGGATCCTACTCAATTCGGCTTTGTCAAGGGCAGATCCTGCCTGTTAAATCTGGTGGACTTCTTTAAAAATGTGACCAGGGCCATTGACAAGGCCATATCTGTGCACACAGCATACCTCAACTTGGTAAAGACTTTCAACGCAATCCCACATTCAGGCATTACTGCTAAACTTGGTAAACTAAATGTAAACCCCTTGGTTGTAAGATGGGTTGCCAAATGGCCCACAAACCAGACACACACTACCAAAGTGAGTGACTCCACATCAACCAGCAGACCTTTTACCAGTCGGGTACCACATGGGTCAGTGCTGGGCTCTCTACTGTTTGGAATATGCTTCTCAGAAGTTCAGGTCAAAACTAAGGGGTTGTGGCTGACTAAGTTTGCAGATAACTGCATACTAGGTGCAATCATTGAATCTCCAGATGATGTCAATATACTCCAGGAGAATCTCACGCAGACCAATGATTGGTGTATTAGTCATGGTCTCAAGGTGAATGCAAAGAAATGCATCATCATTCCCTTTGGCACAAACAATGTCTCTTCACACTATCAAATCAACAACAATACCCCAAGTACCCATTTAGTGGTAAGGGATTTGGGATCACAAGTTGACTGCAAATTTAACTTTGACCCCCATGTGTCTACTGTCATAAGCAAGGCTTTCTACTCGGCACACTTGATTAGTAAAGGCATCACCTCAAGAGCAAAAGAGGTTATAACTCCTGTATACTCTGCACTAATACGGCTCATAATTGTGTATAACACTCCATTCAGCATGTACCATACAAAGCACCTGCAGTAACTGAAGAGACTTTAAAGGCTTCTAACAAAGAAGATCAAGGGGCTGCAGTATGTGCCTTACACAGACCAGCTAAAATCCCTGTCACTATACTCCTTGTCATCGAGTCTTCTTAGGAGAGACTTATGCCTGGCCTACAGTGCAATCCAAGACCCAAACCTAATGAACTTGCTGCATATCAGTAAATCAAATGGGACTATGGCTATCCATTCCAGAGACCGAAATATGGCCTGTGACTTACACAGGACATGCTGGAGGGACAGACTTATCTCCCAGCAACTGCTGCATCCTTGGAATAGGTTACCAATTCATGTGAAATAAAGCACCTCTATGACACTGTTCAAGAGGAACCTTGATGAATGGATGGGGCACCATAAATTCTTACCAGTGGTACCACCCAAAATCCTCCTAGGCATGGGCAGTCATCACTAAATGCAATCTTGGGTATTTACTAGCATTTTCATGGTATTACATTGGGATAAAATGGCTAGTCTTAAAATGACCTCCAGGTTGATAGCCTAATAATCTCCTATGATCCTATGATCCTATGAAGAGCAGTGTAGCCTTGCTTTTGCCTTAACAGCAACTCAGCAATGGTCACCCCAAAAGAACAGTATATGGCTGTTTGTGCCATCCAACCTGGCCTTCACTTGCTGGCAAATGCATATCATATAACTCCCAGTTAATATTCACACACATTGTAAAGCCAAGGATATTGAATGTCTTACACAACTGAATGTCTCGCAATACTTCTCAGATAACTGATGAAGTACCAAGAAATACGCAGGCAAAGGGTTGATACAGTGATAAACAAGAAGTTAGAAAGTAAAAGCTACAATAAAACAAATCCAACTTCAAGAACACCAAAGATTTTAATGCAGCAAAGCTTTCAGATACAAATCCTTCTTCAGTGCTAATACATTCTTACATCACTACAAGATGTGACCATGCCTTTAAATTTAAAGTGACTGAGCCAGTGCAAAAACATGTAAGAGGTGGTGATGTAAATAATGCACTAGAAAATAAAGAATATAGTTGGATTATTATACTGCAGGCTGATTTAGAACCAGGATTGAATAATAAAAAAAAATGCAGTTACATTAATATTCTGGGTATTAAAATATTTTATGGTCGTATAAAAATGCATTGAAATTGTATCAATATATATATATATATATATATATATATATATATATATATATATATATATATATATATGTATATTTATATATATAAAAAGTTTTTTTACATATACATATATGCATATAAGTAATGAAAATTAAGTAGTAATTGTTTTAAAGGAATAATATATATCTTTAAATTTATTTAACTTAGGGAAGTTTTATTGAATTGATGTGATCATTGGCTGGATGTGTTCACATGATTTTAATTAGACTTTATAAAGAATGAGTAATGATGTAAGAATGTACTAGCAATGAAGAATATTTTTATCCGAAAGCTTTGCTGCATTAAAATCTTTGGAATTCTTGGATTTGGATTTGTTTTTGAAGTACCAAGAAACACACACAAATAAGACAATGCTGTATATTTGCAAACAGAATCCTAACAAGTTGTGTGATCAGTAAGTGCACTATGTCCAAATATAATAAAGAAGGTTAAAAGTACAAGTCACTGCTTAAGATCTCATAGCAGTGTACATTCTGATGCATTTGTATGTGTGAAAAATTACTTTAGTTCTTTGTTGCAGAGTGCTTTGTGTGGCAAAGTGGGCTAAGGCATTCATCCTGATTTCTGAATCTGCAGTGATGTGAGAGTTCAAATCCTGAACTTTGTAGAAATATCTGATGTGTAGTAACATTCGATAGTGTGTATGTCATCCCTTGCTTTTTTCAGTTCATGTATGGCTCCCTCTCCATTTATTTTCCTACTTTTCTTTTTTTTTTTTTATTCCACTGTTTTCACAATATGCATAGTGCAAACAAATGACTGCAAGTTTAGCTGTGTTTATGTGGCTTGTGCAAAGTGTGGCATTGCTGAAACCAGACCACCTAGTAAGCACACAGGCATACATAGAAACTGGATTCATTCCATAAACCCGTATAGCTATCCCAAAATTCTGGTGGGGAATAACTGTCATACGTAGCAATGCACTTCGTGTTTGTGCACTGCTTACCTACGTGCAAACAGCTATATCTTGCATGCGCATACACTTAGTTAACCATAGCACAAAATGTACTGCCCAATGCACACCTTTCAACTATTTAGATATTTGTAGAATCCCATGATTTTTCCATCACATTTTTACCCTACTCTTCATAAACAGTTGGTTTTCTGGCAAATTATTTGAAAATATTTGACTATTGAAGCCAGAAAGCAATGACAGACATTTGAGTTTCAAAACTCCTACTCTTCAGGCAATTCACATTAATGTAAAACATGTTATTCTATCGACTGTATAAGTTTGTAAGAGCAGTATGTAAAATGTGTAAATATGTTTGGTCCTTTTTCAACCCAATATGTATGGCTTTGTCCAAATTCCTTGCTCTGAAAGATTGAGAGGTATGGCCCAATGGAAATGTATATATGATGCTGTCTGATTTCAGTCTATATGTTGGCCACACACCCACAAGCATTGCAACCCTGGGGTCTCAGTTTTTTTTTCCACACATATATCAACCACACAACAAAATGTAATTTGTAATGTTGTGTGCTCTCTCATGGACAGTGCCAGTTGATGGTGCTCACCTTGCTCTGCTAAACTCAAATATCTAAATATGCTTCTTAAGGGTACTTATATTGTTAAACAGCTAAGCTTCCAAGCAGCCTTGTGCTATTAGGCTATTAGCCTCATATAATGTTAAGACCCTATGTGCATGTGCAGGCCTGCTAAGCTGTTCTTCCCCACAAGACCTACTGATGTCATCTACTATAAGACCATCTGCCCTCATGTATATGTCAGACTTGTTCCATGGCATTTGCATTAAGAACTGTGTTCTGTAGACAGACTACACTTAGGTAGGTTTTCTGTTCTCACTTCATTTGACTGTGTGTGTGTGTGTGTGTGTGTGTGTGTGTGTGTGTGTTTGTGTGTGTGTGTGTGTGTGTGTGTGTGTGTGTGTGTGTGTGTGTGTGTGTGTGTGTGTGTGTGTGTGTGTGTGTGTGTGTGTCTAGTCAGCAGACTAGAACTGCTCTCCTGCAGTTACTTCTTCAATGCCATGGCTGGCCATTTTTTTGATAGCTGCTCATCTCTACATAGTCATTTCATACTGGCCTACCAAGCTGTTGTCTCCAACAGGGCCTGCTGATGTCATCTATTATAAGTTCACCTGCAGACCTGTATAAGTCAGGCTTGTTCTGTGGCATGCCTGTTAAGTACTGTGTTCTGTAGTCTGTGCACTTAGGTAGGGTATCTAATCTCAATGCATTCAGCTGGGTGTGTGTGACTCTAGGCAGCAGAGTATAAGTGGCATCCTACAGTCCTCTCTCAAATAGCATGGCTGGCCATTTTTTGAGCTGCTCATCCCTACGCAGTCATTCCATACTGGCCTCTCAGCTGCTGTTTCTCATAGGGCCTGCTAATGTCATCTACCATAAGTTCACCTGCACTCGTCTATAAGGCAAACTTGTTCTATGGTGCATGCCTTAAGTACTGTGTTCTGTAGTATGTCACTTAAATAGGTAGGGGTTCTAACCTTACTTCAGTCAACTGTATGTTTGTGAGTGTAGGCAGCAGATTTTAAGTGGTATCCCACAGTAACCTCTCCAGTGGCATGACAGGCCTTTTTTTTGATAGTTGTTCATCCCTACACAATCATTCCATCCTAGCCTCTCAAGATGCTGTTTCTCACAGGTCCTGCTGATGTCATCTACTATAAGTCCACCTACACTCCTGTGTAAGTCAGACTGGTTCCATGGCATGTGGATTAAGTACTGTGTTCCGTAGTCTATGTAATTAGATAGGTAAGGTTTTTATTCTCACTGCAGTCAACAGAGTGTGTGTGTGTGTGTGTGTGTGTGTGTGTGTGTGTGTGTGTGTGTGTGTGTGTGTGTGTGTGTGTGTGTGTGTGTGTGTGTGTGTGTGTGTGAGCTGTAACTTGATATTACAGAGACCATTTTACATCAGCGGGTGCTACATGCAACAGAGAACATGATACTGTACTGTTCTGATGAGATTATAATACAGTACTGTCATGCAATCTAGAGATCTGAATGTGACTTATAATGTGCATCATATGTTTGTACTGGATAGTTGTTGACTTCACAGTTCTTACAAGAAAATACACTATAAAATAGTGAAATGGTGATCCTATCCACTGTACAACTTGGCAAGGCAAATATAATTTGCAGGTGCAATTAACATTTAAGCAACACAAATGTAGATATACTAAGCAATAATGTACCTAAGCACCCTATGCATCAAACACAAAGCTTAGTCTCCCTGACTCCAAAAGAGAGAAATCAGGGATATGGCACAATTATCATACTTGCACAGGGTGTTGTTGGGGGGGGGGCAGGAGGCCTAGGCTGACAACAAAGGTTGTTGAGTGTGTGTATTTGTGTGTGTATGTGTGTGTAACAACAGTAAATCAGGCAGGCTGAATCACATGACTGTTGTGTGTGTGTTTGTAGGGGTCATCCATGTGAAAGCGGTGTGTGACAATGTGCATGAACACAGCCAAGCTCAGTGCTAGCTCTGCATCTTGGTATGTTGGATAGGTATGAGCTGTGCATGGTACAGTTGTCAATTCATCTTTGTCACCCTTGACCATGAGACCCAGCTCTGACAGGAGATGCAGTGGCACCTCCACACCCAAGATCAGATGCAGTACTACCACCTGACTGTGACTGTTGTCTGCTGGACATACTGCCTTCATGGGAATGCCCAGTACCATGACCTCATGGCCTACCACATCTGCGTGTAGACAGCACACTCCCTGATGGTGCAGGGAAAGTACTATCACTAAGGGAGCATGATCAGGCATGGCTACATTGGCTAGCAGCAGATGGTGTGGCTGACCTATGCCCACATGGACGATGTCCCCCTCCTAGGATATGTGTCATCACAGATGCTGCACGGTCCATGATATAAACCCCTCATTCCATCACAAACACTCCATGTTCCAAAGTGTCATTCAACTGATCCATTGAATTGGCTACATGGTGGAGGCAGTCATGGATGTCAGACTATGCCACATCTAGAACCCTGAGCATTTGTCTGCAGCACCTTTCAGAATGTCCCTGTGTCTCCATGATGTCCCTAAGCATCCACTGAGTGACACAAGAAGAGACATCTGCACCAGGTGGAAGCGGGACTGCAAGCCTCTTCTGAGCACCCCTATCAACCCTCCTGCTTGACACTTTGCCAACACTTTGGCTACAGACAGATTCAACAGGCACTGAAGCCAAAGTAGCCACACTCCCCTGATCAATGTCCTTGTTTTCAACCTGTCCAGTATTTCTGGCCTCAGTGGACTGGGTAGGCATAGGCCTACTAGCTGTGTCCTAGGAAAATGAAGGAGGTCACTGGATGTCAGCTGTTGTGCCAGATTCAACCTCTGCACCCCCAACTGTGCCTCTGTTTGGCCACCATCATTCATCAGCATCTGTTGAGACACTGACATCAGGTGTCAGAGTGCCCACACTCCCACTGTCATGCTCACTTGCGATAAAAAGGGAGAAACACAGGAATACATTAATATCTGCACTACTGTGCCACAAAATATGCTAAAAAAGTACACTGCTGTTACTATTACAGACAGTGCAGCAATATATACAATAGGCCTGAGAGGACACATTATGAGATGAAATGTATCTACAGTACTGACATAAATGTATTAGGCTTATCATCTGCAAGAGGCCTGCGTGTGTTTTCCTGACTGTCCTGAAATAAGTAAAGCAAGAGGTAATGACAACAGCATCAAATTTAACAGTAAAACAGGTGGTAATACATTTACAACTCTATATCTGCAGTACCTCAAATGTCAACAAGAATGTGGCTGACAACTTCAAATTAAGCATATAAATGTAGCAATCCCAAATTCACCCATCCAACAAACAACTCACACAGACATGTACATTATTGAAGTGAGTGCACTGTGCCACATTATTCTAATTATCATGGAACATATTCCTTGAACCTCCTCTTGGGATGCAAGAGTTGCAGTCATATCCAGCACATAATGTGCCATAGATTGCTGGGAGCTGTCCTGGATGACAATATTCACCAGGAATTCCATAGTGGTAGTGAGATGGGTTCTACAGCAGGCCCTCCACCTGTGAATTTCACAATTGGCGTGCCATTGCATCTGTACACCTACATGTAGCAGTTACCATGTCTGTTACTCATATGTGCAATTGTGTCACCCAATACTGTTAATGTTGGCCACTAATTCATCCCAGAGGGCTGTCCGCTCAGCCATATTGGCCCACCATCTGGACAGCAGCACAGCAGCATGTTGTTTAACACATCAGTTATCAGGTTATTCTCTGCATCTGTAAATGGAGGCCTAAGACGAGCAGACATATTGTGTCCTACAAGACAAAAGAATGATAATACACGAGGATCACATAACCACAAATTAACTGTTTACATATAAAGCAGCAAAGGAAGGTTGTCAGTATTCCCCCTGGATAAACATGAAAGAGTCTGCATATTTCTGATAAAAAACAAGATGGAGGATGCAAAACAAAGAGATGAACAAGAGAAACATATCCTTGTCTGTGCCATAGCAGTAAGTATAATATGCTCACCCACCCAAAATATCAGTGCAGTCTAGGGAGTGCCCTAGCACTAACCCCATCTATATTCTCCCTGAAACTAATGACAGGATAAGGACCTATTGTGCTAACAAAACATTTTTGAAATGCTAAAAGTGCTATCAAAGGACCTGTCTATGTAACATGTGTACATATTTATAACACAGCATTCCCATTTTAGCTATTCTCAGTGCTGTGTACCTGTGAAATGGCTTGACAACCAATGCCAGGCCATCATTACACTTCTAAGTAATCCATACAGATTAAATGTGAAAGCCACTATTTCACATTTATTCTTAACTACATTCCAGCATATGCATTATGTAGGTAACAAAATGGGAACATACCTGCTTGAGTGCAATACTCCTCTGTAGAGAAATACTGTGAAGGAATATGGTTGTCTTAGTTGAACAGTTCACTAACTCTCCTCAACATCAGTTTAGCTAGTTACACCTTTGCCTTTTTATAATGGAGTAAGTTATTAATGGATTGCATCTATCTTAATCTGTGAATTACATGATGATCAACCAATCTTGTGAGGCTATACAACAAGATATAAAGCATCTATGTAGACTCCATGTTTTGTTTTTCTTTAGGCATGTCACAAAGTGAGGAGAGCAGACACAACATTTACAAGGTAAATCCTGAACATGTACTGTAATGCATTATACTATTATGGCATGTACTTGTATTTCATCATTAGGTACAGTAAGCAGGTAAAAGGTGGGAGATGTGTACAGAAAGTCAAGTAACATGTGACAGCAGAGAGTTATTTCACTTGTATGTGTCCATTAGAAAGCAACAGTCTTCAGTCATGCAGGATTCACACATTCATAACTCTCCAATGTACTGCTGAACAATGTATGGCCTTAGTTTAGCATTGTATGTGTGTAATGGAATATCTTTACACCAAGAAGTTGTGCCATGATGTGACCTCAGCTTGCCCCCCCTTGTAAGAACAGTGTACCCTTCCTTGCATGTGCCATAACAGGAATTCACCTTTGCTCCCACCACCAAAAGAGCAGTATATGGTTGTCTGTGCCATCCAACCTGACCTTCATTTGCTGACAACTGCATATCATACTATTTCCAGTTAATATATATACACAGTGTAAGGTAAATGAGGTAGACTGTATATCTCTGAATACTGGTCAGATAACTGCTGAATGGCCAAGCAACACAGATTGGCATAATTTCAGGCAATAGTCCTAACAGGCTGTGTGATCACTAAGTGCAGTACATCCAAATCTATTTCATAAAATACATGTATACATAACTGCTGATGGTTTTATATCAGTTAAAATACATTGTAGAAGATTGTTGTGTGAAAGTTGCTTGCTGCCAAGCTGTTTGTGTGGCCACCAGAGATAAGGCACACATTCTGTTTTCTGAAGGAGCATTGGAGTGAGATTGGAAATCCAGACCACTGCAGACATACCTTTTGTGCAGTAAAAAACAAAATTTCCCCTATTTTCTTTCTCCATCTGTCTTACTTTAGTGGGTGATGAGGGGGGTGCATTGTTTGCGTTATGTGCAGCTTAGCACAAACAGGCTTGGCTATGCTAATCAGTTTTGTGTGTAGAGTAGCATTGCGCAAAATGGAAGGCTGGCCCACCTGGGTAGCAGCTAGGACCCAGATAGGGATAAATACAAACCAGATACTTTCTAGTAATGTAATTGTGCATCACACAAACCTGCTAAGTGCCATTGTGTTGAGGTTAACAGCGAGAACTCAACAATGGATACTAACTTAGGGGATGTTATGTAACTTCTTCTGTGGCAGCAGGTGTTAGGTCCAGGTCTGAAATCTAGATGGTCCTGAGTTCATGTACAAGGTGTGCAGTCTTTGTTTTACTGTTGTGACATTGCAGTGTTTAACAATGAATCAATGCATAGAAAAAGGATTTCCCAATTTTTCTGTGGCAGTAGGTATAAGTGCATGACTAACATCAGTATGGTCCAGGGCTCAAATACAATGTATGTAATTCAATTTTAATGTTGTACCAATTCACGTTATAGTCACTCTCACTTATAGCAGGTGACCTAGTGTAGCTTATCTAATATTTATATGACTCAGGACTAACGCAGTAACATTGTGTCAGTTATTTAATTATTTATTAATCCATGTATTGTGTAGTTAATAGCGAAAGTATGTGTGGGTATAATGTGTACTATGTTCAAGCAAGTATATTCCTGCTATGTGGCTTGATATGCCCCTCCCATTGGACCAACACAGTTGCAGAATTGCCTGTATGTCAGATAACATAGAGATTGCATTAATTACCAAACCTTTGCATCATTTACAATAGCTCAAACATGTTGCACTCTTTGCACCCTGTTGGCATTATGGTAAGCAATGTACAGCTTTTTCCAATGTTCCCAAATCAGAAAGTGCATCCTCTGAGTAAATGTGATGTGTGCAATTGGTATGAAAATATCATTCTATACTGGACTTGCTCTGTGACAGACATGGAAGGCATTTCTGGAGAGGGTTTGACAATTAGTGCTCAAAGGTGGGTTGTCCAGGAGTCCAGAGTGTTTTTTGGACTTGTAGTGAATGACCATGGACCCCAGCTCCTGCAAAGGCACTATCATGACTCGCAATCAAGGACAGAGAGATGGGATAGTCTTGCCTGGGCTCTGACCAGAGCTACTGGTATCCCCCACACTAGTGAACAGTTTAGGAACCACTACCAAGACCTCAGGATGAGGAGGGATACCCTCAACCATTGGATCGAGGAATGTCGGACTGGTGGCACCAAAGAACAGATATGTAAGTATGACTTTTAGGCACTACTTGTAATGGTTTAAAACTGCATATAGTCAGTCTTGGTATTCATAATGGTATTCTGTTGTTTTTTCCACAGCTGAGGCAGATTATGATCTGAATACTAAAGCCCATGAAAGTCAATTGGCATGGATGCGAGCAGCATGTGGTATTTATGCATCACAACAGTACTGTTATTGTAGCATTAAAAGTTAAAGACTGCTTTCTGATATCTCTCAACTGTATGGGTTTTGCAGAATGCTCAGATTGTTGCCTCATACTTTTGATTTGCTTCTCATAAATTGTGTTTGTCTGGCAAATCTTAGCCAAAGCATTGAGGAGTGCAGTCAGAAATCACATTTGCATCTCATTATTCATAACTTTCAGAACATCTGTGCCACTGCAAAGCTTGTTATTGTATCACATTTCTAGGTTTGTAGAAGAATATGTTAAATGTGTTGCAATTTGTGCATCTTTATACTCTCAGTAGTTATGGCTTGGCCCACATTTGTGGCTGTAAGACGTCATGAGGTATGGGCTTAGCTGATATGTAATGCAGTAATACATATCAACTGTACAGATTTCCACATATTGCCCAGTCTTTGTATAGTTCCAGATACAACTGTGGCTTTCAGTCTCATAATTGCATAAGGGTTGAGGACTGATGTCACTAAATAATGTCAGACATGACATTCAGACCCCATACCTTTCAGAAAAGTCATGCAAGTGCAAAACCTGTTACTGTATCACCTTAATAAGTTTATAGGAGCAAGTATATGAGTCATCCCTATTTTTTGGACTTTGGACCCTATTACATATGAATATGTCCACATTTATTGCTGTAAGAGATTGAGGCCTATGAATACAGTACTATAAAATAGAGCATACATCTTGCAACTGTAAAAGGAAAGTATGCATGCAGTTCTCTGTGGAACACAGAACACTACAGTTGTAGAGAGTAGTCAGCAGTTGTGGGGTCAAACACCACAATTACCAGATGAACAAGTGCTGTTATGTTTTCAAATGGCCTGCTGGAAAATGTAATTAGTGGAGTTGGAGCCTGCATATGGGCAATATATGCTCAGTTCAAGGATTGTTGGCTGATATCAGTGCTAGAGTGTGCATCTGTTATCAACTGGATATTTAGACATGTTATAAAATAGTTTGTTTACAGTTTGCACTGTTTATAGTAAAGGTAAAATAATACAGTGAAATAACTGCATAACTGCTTTGTATGTCACTTATGATATTGCTAATGTTCTCCCTATTTTTTTCTCTCTCCCTGTCCCTTATGTTCTTTGTTTTTACTTTTTTCCACAGCACAACAGGTTAGGCTTGTCCCACAGGAGCCACCTACCTGCACTCCATTGATATTTTTTTAGGGAAGGTGCCCTTTTTTCCTTTTTGGCAGAGAGAGAGGAATGTTGGTGTAGGGACCTAGATAGGTGTGGCTAAGGTAAGGTGGGTAGGTGAGGAAGCAATGGCAGACAGACAGGATATACAAGACAAGATGCAAGGATGGTGAAGGACACAAGAGGGAGTTGAACACCATGGTTGGGGTGAAAGTGGGGAAATTTAGGTCTCATTGATGTCAGGATGGGTCACCATTGTCTCCTCACTGCAGTGCCTGACGTGTGTGTCTTTGACTGCTACTCTGTACCAGGAAGGATAGCAGGTGCTCCATCTGGCATAGGAGTATGTCCACTGTGCATTGTACAATCCTACCTGGCAACTCATTCAGGGTGATAAATGCACCCCCTCCACCATTGCTGCCAGAGGGGACTGCACGGCTAATCATTGTAGCAGAACTGAGGGCCCAGGTAGTGCAGAAGGAATATTGGGGGTGCTGCCAGGCTGCATCCCAGATGTGCTGGGTCTCGGTGCTGAAGCCAGTACAGTGACAGTAGAAGGATCACAGGGGACCTGCCTACCCTGCTGTGCTGTCGTAATAATAATAAAAAAAATGAACATACAATTATAAAATAAAAAAAAAAAATAGGCAAAAAAAAATAAATAGGTGAGCAAACAGAAACAAATATTAAACATATTAATAAAAATAAAAACAAATTATATAACAACAATACAAATACAATCTGAAATAAATTAAAACAAAGAAATACAAAATTATACATAATAAAATAAAAACAAATTAAATAATAAAAAAGAAGAAAATGGGTGGGGAGGAAAAAAAACGGGAAAACAATAACTTCATAGTTAATATACAAAAGCTTTCCATAATTATTTCACTCTGTTCTGTTATGTTTTACTTTTAACACTATCAACTGCTAAGAAATTTCTTTATTACTTTGAAGACTACCCAGTTATTTACAGATGGACACTGTAGTACTGATCATATTGCAACCAGGAATCATTCATGTGTGCATATATTGCACATATGCATGCTTACACTTGATAGCAGTCCAGTCATGCCAAAGGTATTGAGGTCTGAAAGTAACTTGCTATAATGATGATTAGCTAACTGTATTGTGTATATAAAAAAATAACACTATTGTACACACTATTGTATATTTGGGAAGTGTGGTCTTTGACCCCCACAACAACTGACTACTGTAATACTGTACTTTTCTTTACGACTATAGACTAATGAATGCATACTGTCCTTTTACACATCATTCATGCCTGCTCACTGTTATTTGAGAATGTAAAATGGTTGCTTTGTCCTACAGAGTAAGCCATGCATACTTTCTTTTAAAGGTGAGATATGCATGCTCAATTATATACAACTGTCTGAAATAACAAGTAATCCATCTTTAAGAGTCAAAGCTACTTTGTATATGCATACATATCACATTCTTCCATCATCCTTGCCAGACACACTCCATGAGACCTCACATTTGAGGCCCTTTCTTCAGCAGCTGTGGAAAAGAAAAACAAAACAGAATGCCATTATGAATGCCAGTCTTCCCAATATTCAGCTATTACCTTTACTACTGGTCAATACATTTTATGCTTACATATCTGTGGAGTGTTTTCCTGCTCTACATTCCCTTATTCACTGATCAAGGGTATCTCTCTTCTTCCTATGGAGGTCATCATAATGATGAAGAGAGTCTATATTAGATAAACAAAAGTTTATCTTACCAAACACTGACATTATCAAAAATCCCGGAACTCGAAACTGCATTTCTGGGGGGCTGCACCCCCCACACCCCACACTAAATATATATTCCAACTCAGAGATCGCACTACAGTGAGGAAAGGGCAAATATTCCCATCTTCACTGTACTGCGATCTCACAATTCTGGTTTTGGGTTCCGAGATTTTTGCTCATGTTAGAGTTCGGTAAGATAAACTTTCGTTTATCTAATATAGACCCGATGATGACACTGCTCACCATTGATGGGATACCTGTCACACTGGTCAAAGCCCTAGCCAAACTAGTATAGGCCTCAGACTTATACTGACAACCTAAGTAGTCCCTCTGAAATAGGAATGGGCCATGTAGCCCAACAAAAACTTTGGACTCCTGAACACCCCAGCTCTGGTCTCGAAAGTGCACACCCTCTCCAACACCAGCCATGTCTCCTAAAGATCAAGCTCAATGTCTAATGAGCATTTCCCTCCAATTCCACTTTAAATATATGCTTTCCTGTCAATTACATGTATTGTGCTTACTGAGAGTGCACACTGTCAGGCTTTTGCTACATCTGAAAATGCTGTGCATCACTTACCATTGAGCAAACATGGTAAGCCAGGGTGAGCGATGCTAAGCGATGCGCAACAGTGGGCAATAAAAGAAAATGCAGTTCCAAGGATACTTAATCTACAGCTACTATAGAGCTGTGTTATTCAAACGGAATTGCAGAAATATACTTGCATGAACATAGTACACATTATACCCACAGTCATACTTTTCATAATATATGCACAATACCCATATAAATGAATAGATAAAAATAACTGTCACAATATTAGTGTCTCAGCCTTCATACATGTAAATATTAATATTGGCTACACTATGTCAGGTGTTATGATTGAGACTAAATATGATGTGATGTGGAACAATATTAAATGTGCATGGCATATGCAGCTTTCGAACCCAGGACCATGTGTACAGTAGTCCTAAACTTACAGCTCTTGCCAAAAGAAAGTTGAGAAAACATTTCTGTGTGTTGCAGTTCATTTCTATAATCTGCAAAGTCAACACAGTAAAATAAAAGTTTGCTTATCTTGTACTAGAAGCCAGAACCATTTGCACTCCAGACCTAGGCTTGCCACCTATTGCACAGGATTAGCTACAAGACATCTCCTATTATTAGTACCTATTGTTAACTTGATGGTGTTAGCGCAGAGCAGCCTCACTTACCGGGTTTGTGCGATGCCCAGTGGTATTAATTGAATGCATAACATTTCTACTTTTGGCTGGCTGGGTCATGTCTGTTACATGGGTGGTCCACTCATGCAAATGAGCTAAGCATTGGGCAAACAAGTGAAAAACAGAAAAAATAAAATAAAATGCAGAATATGTAATGCAAACATGCAAAAAAAGAGAGGGATGAAAAATTATAAAATATATGAAATTAATAAATGCAGAATGGCATATCTATGGCAGGGTCCCTTGTATGATTTTCCCTATTTAAATGTGTTTGAGACCCAGCCAATTTTTGAACAAGTGACAGCAATTGCCATCATACCTCTCAACTGTATTGATTTTTGAAGAATGTCTAGATTTGTGCTTCTTATTTTTGGTCTGTTTCTCACAAAACTTGTGGCTTTTTGGCAAATCACTTTCAAGTCATTGGAGATTGAATTCAGAACATAATGACAGACATTTGAGATTCAGATTTCATACAGTTCGGAAAATTTATGCTACTGCAAAACTTATTATTCAATCTACATTTTAAGTTTGTAAGAGCAGTATTTAAACATTGCTCCTATTTTTGGGCCTTTGTCACCCCATTATTTATAGCTTTGTTCAGATTTCCTGCTGTAAGAGGATGAAAGGTATGATTGTCATGCTGTAGACAGAAACCTTACAAGGAAATGCTATCCACATTCCCAAAGAGGTTTTGTGGCTGCAATAACACTGTTACATACAGCAAAGCCATGTTTAAGCATGCTGCACTTCATTAATATGCATTGCAATGCACAGCCACAGGCACAACTTCACGTACAAGGAAACAGTCTGTGTAGGCTCTACACAAACCCTGCATGGAGTTTTTTGAATCTTGCTGGTAGTTTTATCTGTAGATTTTAATATAAATTTCTTCTGTTCTTCAGAGAATTCTTCATTATTTTTTTTTCAATAATCATTTTAAATTCACACATTATATACAATATATACAAAATGCTTCCATTGGTTAATTTCACATATATATCAACCTCATGTATTGATCAAAGGTACAGCACTAACAATCAAAAGAAAAATAATAAAAAAAAAACATTAACAAATCCAAGCCAACAATCTGTCTTTTCTGTACATTTTCTATCTAATCTAAGGTTGATTTAGACTATATTCTGGTTCGTGGATAGTAACCTCTTAAGCCAAAATAATATTAAAAGATTTATTTAGATTAGAACATGTGAAGCAAATCTGCTGTCTGATCAAAGCAATGTGGGCATATGGGTGAATTCTTAGCATCAAATTTTTCATTTCAAAGTTGTTAAAATAGTTTATAACCAAGTCTTTAATTTCTTTAGATCAATCAATTGACCACCAATTGTTAAATTTGGTTCCTATGAAATGGTTGAAAAACCATCATATATTTGATGTGCTCCATTAGCTTATATTTACTCATTGTCCAATTATTTAAAAGATATTTTATCTTTTCTTCCATCAATACTTGTCGTGTCTTTAATGGGAATATTTTAGATTTTTGTGATATAGGCCTGTAAATATCAGGGATTTTGCATTAAATGAGGATCATTAATTCTATTTAGAGTGATATAATTAAAAGTCTGTGACAATACACTGCTCAAAATAGGGCTTTGTGGCTTCAGTTTTTTGATGATTGTTTGGACCCCTCAACTGTAAATCGTTTTGATTAAATCTCTATGAAATTCCTTGTCAATATTCTGTCTTTCTTCTTGCAAGAGTGTCTGCTTCTCACCATAAATCTGAAAAATTTTTTTTAAAGGTCTTCATGATATCTGCCTTGTCAGTATATGTAGTATTGTTATATTTGAATATGATTTATATTTAACTAAATTTCTTTGTTCATAAAGTGACAAATTTCAATGACTGTTTAAGTATCTCCTTGACTTTTCAAGGACAATACCACCCTTGAGAAGCCTTAATATCATATATACTACTGTTTTAAGTTAAAGTTATCTTTGAATGGTAAAATTCTGCTTTCCCTTGTTGTGTGTGTGTGTGTTTGTTTAAAGAGTTTGAAATGTTTTCCATTTTCAATTCTTTCAATGCTACCATTGCTTTATTGAACGCTGAAGAAGCACCCAACTTGTCTAATTTAGGATCTTGAAGAGTTTTCAGTCACCTCCCAACACTATAGAGGGAAAAACAACAATCTACCCTCCTGATCCATTTTCACATCCCTATATCTCCCTGAAAGTGATTCTAATCTTCCTAACCCATTTCTTATCCTTCACTGACTCCCACTGATCATTAGTCATATGCATTTTGTTCTGGATGACATTCCATTTATTTTTTTTATATCCATTTAACGTTCATTAGAAATATAACTCAATATCTATTTATATTCAGCAGCAAAATAACATCTAATTTGTTGTTTCTATACAGCATTAAATATTAGTTGACATCTATAATGGCACTTTTTTTTTTAATAAACTATATGTGAATAGAGAGGAACCAAGGGGTTAAAATAAAAAAAAGAGAAGGGAGATATAGGAAAACAAATATAAAAAAAAAACTACAGTACCTTATTCTGCCACTACACAAGATTGCCTTATTTGTGTTGGTAAATCCTGTGCTATAGAAATTTTATTATTTTGCAAGGCATCCTGTATAGGTAGCAATGCTGATTTGATTTATTCCATTGTGACCTGTTTGATCAGATTTTGTTGATGGCCCTGTTTTTTGCAGTCTTGCTGCTTTGATAGTTTTCTGTCTTCTTGAAAAGATTCTTTCTCCGGTGATTGCAAAAGCTGACAGCTTTGTTTTTGAAGTTGTAGTTTCCATAAAGAAAAGTTACAAAAGTGAGATCAAAGAATTCTTCATTATTAATTTTTGAGGAGTAGTTGCAATAGGAATTGTCTGAATATATGAAAACTAACTTAAGAATTTTATACATTTGTGGCAAATATGATTTAATTTTCATTGTATTATAGATATTTATTAAGAATTCTAATAATTTACAGAACAATTTCTTATCTAGGTTAAATGTCTTATTTACCTCTGTGGTCAGAAAGTCTCTAAATATTTGTAAAATTAACCAATTCTCAGAATCTCAATTGTACTTGGACATTAAATTTTCAACAGTATGTATATTGGTACCATTTAAGAATTGATGCCAATAAATTAAATTACTTTGGTGTTTCAATACTTGCATTTTGTTGAAGTTATTAGTTTCTAAGTAGTCATTTGTATATGCAATTAGAAACAAAGAATATTGAGTCTTTATTGCAATAGTTAGAATATGTGAACTTTTGGAAAGAGGAAATTATGTTATTTAAATAGTGAAACTGAGAACAAGGTATAATACCATTTACACAAAAATCTCTTAATAACCAGAAAAAAAAAAACTATTAGGTACTATTTATTTATGACTGGTTGTGACATAGTTGTTATTTACTAATAATATTTCTTGATGTATTTGTTTCCATTTTAAATTAAAAGCTGAATTTATCCACAACATTACAACTTTTACAATTGCTGAAATAACATACAATTAAATATCAGGAAATCCTATGCAACAATTATCCCAACATTTTCTTTCCCAATCAAAGGAAACTCGTTTTATTAAGATGCCAAAGATAAGTAGATTATTACTTATCTTCTTCATCAACTTGTTTTTTTGGGGGAGATAGTACTAAAGGTTATAAAACAAACAATATTTTAGGACGAATTCCCATCTTAGTAAGTATTACTCTTTCTTCCATGTCAAAGAAAAATTAGTTCCAATTTGTGACTAAGCTCAAAAGTTTATCAACAACCTGTTGAACGTTTGCTTGTATAATTTATTTACTGTTAGACATAATGATTATACCAAGGTATTTAATTTGATTACTATTCCAAATGAAGTTAGAATATTTTTGTATGAATTTTTAATTGTTTATAAATTAATAATGTACTAGTTTTATTATGATTAAATCTTGTTTTAGATTCTTCAAACTGATTCATAGAACTAATTATATGTTCTAATGCATTTTTTATATTTTCTATTGTTAGCAAAATATCATCAGCAAAGAGTTGAATCTTTAGTTCAAAATCTTCTTTTATTTTGATACAATTAATGTTCTTATTGGATCTAATACTATTAGCAAAGGGTTCTATAGTCAATGCAAAAATTAAGGTGAGAATTGACAGCCTTGTTTTGTGCCTTTTTATAATTTAAAGGAATTAGAAGGAAATATCTTATTTTAACATAAGCACAAGTGTTATTGTATAACTTAGAAGCTAATGCAATTAGCTCAGGTAAGACATTATACACTTTAAGTGTTTTAAAAAGACACAATCCATCAACTGAGTCAAATGTCTTATCTAAATTGAGGCTAATGATAGAAAATTGTTTTTATGTTTATTTACATAGTTTATTAATTATGTATTCTTATTATATTGTCCTGTACTCGTTTATTTAAAATAAACACAGTTTGATCATTTTTAATTACTTTAGGTGTAAGTAGATTAATTATGTTAGCTAAAGTGGACATGAGCATCGTATAGTCCACATTTAAAAGTGAAATGGGTCTGTATGATGAACAGTTTGTAGGATCCTTGTCTTTATTTTAAAATAGGTGATATAAAGGAATATTTCCATGATGGGGAGACTACAGAAGTTGTTTTGATTTGTCTATAGATGTTAGTTAATATTTTAACTGTATCATCCAGTAGTATTCTATATAGTTCTGATATAAGACCATCTAAGCCTGGTGCCTTATTATTTTTTTAACTTTTTTATTTGATATTTTATTTCTGTTAAAGTGAATGGTCTATCATTTTTATTTGTTCATTTGTTAATTTATCATTTATATTTTCACTTAGAAAAGTTTCAACTATATCACCATTATCTTGGTTATTTATAGTATTATTTATATTTTTATAAAATATTTTAAAGTGCTCAAGAATAACTTTGATATTTCTTTTACTTTCTTTTTCTATTATTTATATGTGTTATAGTTCCTTTAATATGATTTAGTTTATTAATTTTCTTTGATCTAAGAGCAAGTTTATGCAAGGTTAAAGGGTTTATTGAATATGCCTGAAGTTTAAGTTTTTCCAGGCTTTTCAAAACTTTATGGTTTAGAATTTCAACATATTTTGTATTTAAGTTTTTAAGTTCAGACTGACTGATAATGTAATTTGGTTTTAGATTTAACTTTAATGTGTCTATTTTGGTCTGTAGTGTCTCATTCTCTTGCTTCACTGATATACCAACTTGTAAGTCTTCCATTTATGTAGGCCCTTAGTGAATCCCACAGGACAATGTCAGTTACTTCACCATTCATGTTTATTTCTAGGATATTTTTGATCTCTTTAACATAGCAATCTTTACATCCTTTTATTTTAATAACATATGCTGATAATCTCCTATGTTGTATTAGATTGTCATTTTTTAAAAATAATATTAAAGATTATAGCATTGTGGTCTGATAATGGACATGAAACTATTGAAACTTCTCTGAGAAGTGATAGCTTGTTTGAGACAAAAATTATCTATGTTTGTTTGTATTCCATGTGTACATGAATAATGGGTAAATTGAAGTGAATTTGTTTTCCTTAGCTCATATATATCCTTTAAATTCATTAGATTTACAAAATTCATTAAATGTTTGGCTGAAGATATGATTATCAGCTTTTTTTCTGCAGTGGAAACTTTGTCTTTTAAAATACAATTAAAATCACCAACCATTATGACTTCACCTTTCAAGTAATAGGATAAAGTATATCAGTATTTTTTTTTTGTTTTTTTGCATCTTTAGCTCCAACCAATGGAATCCAATAAGTGTTCACTAATGTATATAGTTTTCTGTTTCACTGAATTAGAACAATGCTTAATATACCATTTTTTATCAACATAGCTATCTTTTACTTTACTTTACTGATTACTGGTGCATTTTGGGGTGCCTCTTCTTTTAGCTTGAAAGCCAGAACCTGCTAAAATCAAATAATTCTTCAATGAAAGTGTACTTATACGTTTATAAAGTAAATGTGTTTCCTGTATAAATACTATTTGAGCTTTATGAATTGCAAGTATTTGAACAGACTTCCCCTTTTTACAGGATTATTCAATCCATTAATATTAATAGATATGCATTTAAAATCACACACTGTAATAACAGAAAAAATACAGGCATGATGAAATTGCATTTATGTACAGAACTTATTATATAATTTATATATAACAATATGAAATCTTCAGCTATGGACAACATTTTTGAAACAAATAAAAAAATGTCTAATGATATAACCCTAAAACATTCTACCATGCAATAATGTACTCCTAGTTTGCTGAAAAAGACAAACAAACTACCTCTCAAACTTTCAATTAGACTAACAAAGCTTCGAAAATGCTTCTGTTTCATATTAATGTGTCTCATTTTTTAGTATGCGTCATCTTAAAAAAGCCAGTCAGTGAGTTATTATGAAAAAGAAAAGTTAAACAAGTGTTTAAAATCATTATTATAAGTTGATCAAACTGAATATCCCTACAATCATCTTTCTGTGTACCTCACATTCTCTCCCTGGCCTACTATAGGGAGGAAGTCAGATTTTATTTTCATATATTAATTTATAGGTCAGATGATTTTAGATTTTTTCTATTTTATTTACTATGTGAAAAGTTGTACATAGGATCATAAATTAGTTCCAGGCTAACTGTCCTTGTGGGGTATTACAGGCCCAGCCAATTACTCCATAAGAAAATAACAATAATAACACACACCTGTGGTAGTGGGATGAAATATAATAAACCAGGTTAACAATACTTTCCGGAACTTTAATAGAAGTTGAGCGCTTTCATTCCCTAATATTGGAACTTCATCAGAACTAAAACCAAGAAACATGCACCAGGTTATGTAACATTAAACATATCACATGAAATAAAATCAACCAATCACAGTTTAAAATTAATTAAAAATTAGAAACAGTGTAATACATTAATCTTAAAACAGAATTAATAGAGCATGCTTCATTTATTCCAGGGTAGTTAGTGGCATTTAACAAAACCTGCCATTTAAATTTACAAACCTCCAGATTTTCCTTAGTAAACCACGCCTGAAAGTCATGTTTCACCTGCTCAATGACTGAAAATGTAAAATAATGGTTACTGAACTCTGCAATGTGCTTTTATGATGCATGTGTTTCCCTTTTTTCTTTATATCAAAGAGATGTTCAGACACATGCTCATTAAATGTCTGAGAGGACTTACCCACATAAACAGCAACACATAACTAGCATTGGGCTAGATAGACCATCCTCTCTAGAGTAACTTGTAAAATGCCCATGTATCTTGTAGGTTGTTCCACTAATAAAAAAAAATATCCCCTACTAGTATGTGTGGGCATTCGGACTACCTCCCACACTTAAACATCCCTAGCTTTTGTGAAGTTAAGACTTTAGGTGCTTTATGAGATTCAAAAGTAATTTTTAAAAGTTCTGTCCCTTCTAAAAACTACCAGGAGCTCCTCCCTTAATTTATTCTTAAGCTTAATGTCAGTTGTAATAAACTTCCAATTTTTATGAATACACTCTAATATTGCACCACTATTTAATGTAAAGGTTGAAATAAATTTTATTTTTTACTAATGATCCACACATCCTTATTGTTGTCAACCTGGATACTGAGATTTTCACTCATAATAGGTGTTCCATTCAAAATTGGAGCACAAACTCCCCTTTCTCTTTTAACCATAACTCCATCTTTTATATCTACCAGAAATTCCCAGTGATAACCTCTCCTAAGGAACACATTTAACAATATCTCACATTTCCTGTAGAAATACATAATTGTCTGTAGTCATCAGGGCCAACTTGACTAATTGTCCTTTAACCACTGCTTTCATCAGGGCCAACTTGACTAATTGTCCTTTAACCACTGCTTTTTCCAAATGTATTGGATGCCAGCTCAAATAATGAAGGTATGTGTTGGAAAAAGTAATCTTCCTAAAGCTATTAGAATAATATCACTCATTTCCTAAGTCTTTAACAATTTCCACATACAAAAATGCTATTGTGGATAAATTGAAAGTGTGTGTAAACTTCAAAAACTTGACAGTAGAATTAATATATACCAGACAAATTCCTAGAGCCTTGTTTCTCCACCAACTCATAAAGTAAAGATATCATCCATGAATCTGATATATAATGACCAACAAGTCTTAAACTCACTATCCAAGATGTAGTGATTCTCTCCCCTCTGACATAAGAAAATTAGCAAACATGGGGGAACACGGCATCCTCATTGCCATACCGGTAGCTTGCTTAAACTATTGACAGTAAAATGCAAAAATTATTGTCCAAAACTATTTCCATTAAAGCTACTATAGCATTAATTCTATCAGCAGAAAACACAGTATGTTTCCTAAGTTGTTCTTCAACCCAATTTAATTCCACATTGTGTGGAATAACAGAAAGCAAACTATTAACATCAATAGTGACAGAAATGGCATCAGAATTGAAGGGTCACAAGGATTGCAAATCCCCATGAACAACCCAATCTGCCTAACAAAAAGCCATACCATTAAACTGTTCCAAAAAATCCAACCACAATGCTAATGCAACACTCACAAACCTATTAACCCCAATTCAACAACAACAAAAAAAAGTAACCCAAGGAAGCAATGACTGAAGTAAACTGCCCTTTAATCCATACCTTGTCATTGGATTTCCCCACCCAGTCTTTTCTTTTAAACTTGTTACCTTTACATCTAGTAAACAAAACAAACCATGAGCTGCATCCACTAGTAATCCCCCCCCAAAAAAAAACACCTACTTAACAGAATACCCAGTGCCTACCAACGTCTGTCAAACACTTCACCTACTCTTAAGAAATCATCCAGATAATGTACCACCTTCTGGCCACTTCCCACTGCTGCCAAATGCACTGGAAAACAGTGCTAAGCCTCTCAAGTAGCACAGGCCACTGAGCATCTAATTGGCATAGCCTTATCAAAGTAAATCTTAAACCCAGTCATCCTGCTCAAATGGCCACTCTTCATCTCAAATTGATAATAAATGAAAAATAGCTTCAGTATTCACCTTCAGCAACCATTGGTCCATAAGCTCCTGCATGACCTGCACTGCATAATCCAAAAATGCATAACTGATTTTTTGTGTCATCTTCTAAAAGAAAAACATACACATAATTCTCCTTGGGATAAGACCAATGGTGAATAGAATGACATTCCCTGCTGACTTCTTAGGAAACAACCCCAATGGAGTAACATTAAAGCTGTTAAAGGGAGGAATATCCATCATACGAATAAACTACACACCCACCATTCCTTTTCCACCAAGCCTTCCTAAATTTCTTCCCACCCCTACAAGAACGCATATTCCTACAAATTAACACCTCCCCTCCCACCCCTGACTTGGGAGGAAATTCCTCAGAAATCCCACCTATTAATTCAAAGGCAACTGCTGAATCAGGAAATTGCATGAGCAGCTGACACAATACTTGTACATTAATGGATAAATGCATCCCCCAGTCTTCCCTTTGATCCATGAAAGGACACCCCTTCTCCGCTTCTGAAAATTTTCCATACCCTGACTACCCTGAAATCCAGGAAACATTAAAGGCAACCCACCCAATTCAGGCTGTTGCAAACTCAGATTAACCAATGTGTCTACCTGACTGCCACCTGCTAGGCTGAATGCATATCTGCACACCTCAAAAAGGTATACAAAAACCTACATGCCACACATGAGCAACACTCTGCATTAAAGACCCAGCATACCCCATTTCTGGCCCCCCTTAATGTAAACCCCCTCCTAACTGCTCTAAGGCTATCGACCGTAATGACTAGACAAATGTCAGGATGTCTCACATCCCAACACGGCAACTGATCCACCGCCTTGCACTTCCAAAACCTCTGATTGTATCACTTTAGTCCTTAAATTTCACCTACTTAATGTTCCCTTTCAAAAGGGTTATCTTTTCTGGTAAAACAAAACAAACCACAGCCTGTATCCAACAAAAAACAGGTTTGTTTGTGTCTTTCGGCTTTTCCCGGTTAGGGGTCGCCACAGCGGAACTCCGATCCGCTAATGATTGGCAGTAGATTTTTACGTACTGGCTTGCCGGGCCTAACGCACAACCATCAATGAAGGAATGCCCATTCAAGAATGTCGCTACACAGAAGACGCTCTAACCGAGAATCGAATGGGCAACGTCTAACAGTGAGGCGACAACACTACAAAAAACAGGTACAGGTACCAAAAGGAGGTCCACAAAGTCATGTACCAAGCAATAGTCAGAAGGAACAGCTGTTTATTCAAAATAATGATCCACCATTTCAAGTACAAAAAACCCCCCATCTTGCCTGTGTGCATGCTAAGGTATGTTTGTAAAGTACATTGTTATAATCTCGTATTCTAATGGCATTGAAATGTTCGTAAATCCTTCTTTTGAATTTACGTGTAGTTTCTCCAACATAAAATGCTGCACACTGTTTACATATAGCTAAATAAATCAAACCTTCACTGCAACAGTTGGAAAAGCTATCACTTTTAACCATATAACCCCTTTCTGCAATACACACTGAATCCTGATTTAAAATAAATGGACATTGGGCACAAAATCCACACTTGTAAGTGCCTATTCTTTTTCTATGGGCTGACTTGTAATTTCTTTCCAATAATTCCTTTAGGTTCCTTCCTTTCTTGTATGAAAACTTTAAAGGAGCTTTAAACAGTACTTCCAACTCAGAGTAGCAACCAAACTTACCCCAATGTTGGGAAATGATATTTCTAATGTTGAAGGTATCCTGATTATAAAACATAACATAGTTACCCCCAAAAACACTGTCCCCTTGATTGTTTGGATGTTTCGATGTAACGTGAGTATCCACAGGGGAAATCTGCCCGTGAAGAGTATCCACCCTTTCACCCCCCAGAATAGGGTAAAATCTATCAGTTCTTCCTGACTTCACCTCAGCCATGACCTCTACTATCAATTCCCTAGGGAATTTTCTAGCCAGAAACATATCCCTTACTTTAGTTCTTTCACATTCATAATCCACATCTTTAGAGGTCATTCTGCAACTGCGAATAAATTGTCCCTTTACAATACTTCTGTTCTGCTTAAAGGGATGAGAACTGGTAAAGTACAAATCTGAGTTAGAGAAAGTCTCTTTCCTATATACCACTGATGCAAATTCCTGTAATTCTATGTCTTTTTTTATTGTAACATACAAAAAATTAATCTCTTGGTAGGAAATATGGTGTGTAAATCTTAGAAATTCTGTAGTCTGATTCAAATAGTGTATGAATTCCATAAATTTAGTTTCATTACCCTTCCAAAAAAGACAAATATTGTCCAAGTATTGTTTATAATAAACCTAAAATTGGGCATACTCCGAGTGAAGAACAAACTTTTCTTCCCATATCATAAGTACAATGTTGGCATAGGTGGGGGCACAACATGCCCCCATAGCTACGCCCTGAATCTGCCTAAAGAATTTACCCTCAAAGAATAAGAAATTATGCCACAAAACTAGATACATGAGTTCTGTGTACACTAAAAAGGTGTTATGGTCCAGTTTTCCATATTGATGGATTGCCTCCTGGAACCACTCCATACCAGTTTTGTGGGGGATTACATTAAATATATCCTGTATGTCTAATGTGACAAAAATAAGAGAATCTGAATACATGTTTTTTTGTAATACTCCTAAGGAAATCCCAAGACTCTTTGAGTATTCCGCTAGCACTGGTCCAAATATTTTTTTAGTTTAAAATCTAAATATTTAGCCAGAGGGTAGGTTTTGGACCCATTGGCAGCCACAATAGGTCTCATGGCAGCATCCTCAAGATTTTTGTGCACCTTGGGTGTTCCCAAAGATGAAAGGTATTCTAGGCTTTTCCATACAAATATACTTAAAAGTGTCCTGATTGCTGAGATTATCTTCTAGCATGTCGCTCAAAGCAAAATCAAATTTGCGATATGCCAAATTTATTTAATTCCTGGACACTCTAATATATCTGGACCTATCATTTAACATATCTAGCATCTTACTTGTATAGAGGATACTGTCCATGAAAACCGCCCCTCCCCCTTGTCAGGCTGCATAACCCTGACATACCAATTTTCCCTGAAGGATTTGATAATATCAAATTCTTCCTTGATGAGGTTGTACGTACAACTATTATACGTGGAATTACTGTTTCTAATCTCCCTCTCTACTTGCACCTCAAATTTTTTCAACTGTGGGTGCAAGGGGGGATTTATGGTACAAGCTTTCTTTACTTCTGTATTAGTATTCCTACTTTCATGTCCCTGGAATAAAATTTCTAAATTCTTCTTCCTCAGGAAAAAATTTAAGTCAATAAGTGTATCTGCAATGCATCCCATACTTGTAGGAATGAATTTGAAGCCTTTTGAAAAAAGCTCAGAATGTTTGCTAATGATCTCTTCTCCGATGTAATTGTAAATACTAAAGTCATTAGATATATGGCATGGTCCTTCCACCACAATACTTTCTACCTCCTCCTGTCCCCTTTCACCGCCTATTTTTTCTATTATCTCCTGCCGTTTAGGGGACCCCTCTGAAAATATTGCACCGGGGCTTTCTGTCTCAATCTGTCCGACCTCCTAAGTTCCGGAAAGTCTGCACTATCAGGCATATCTTGTTCTGGACACTATTCATCCTGAAGTCATACTGTCCATATTCTATCCCCCATGCATTATGGGTGTTATACCCCTGTGCATCTGGGCCCTTGTAATGACCATGTTCCCCAAAAAAACTCTACGTGAAAATTCATCTTTCCTAGGGAAGGGGTTTGCCTGTTTCTGATGATATTCCCTCAAATCCCTATAAATTTTCCCACATTTTCTTTTATATATGATACTACATTTTTCCTCCACCTGTTTTTTAATCAAGTGATATTTCTTATTCTCTTCCTCAATGGAGAACATAAGATCATTAGTCACAATATTATTTAAATGTTCAATGTTCTCAAACAGTTTATGCATTAGCCTTTCATTTTCTTTAATAATAACCCTCATTAATTCATGTCTACTATGGTCAAAAATCTTTAAAGTTTCCTCGTCGAAAGTAGAACCCTCCACCACATTGTTTGGGAATTTGTGCAAGCGCAAACCTTTTGGTACAATGTCCCTAGATATACAGTCTTTCAAATAGCTGTTGTCAATACCCAGGGCTTTATGCTTGAAAATTAAATCAGTAAGTTTTTTTACGTATTAGTACCATACATTTTGTCTATATCAGTCCCTCCATGTACATCATTCCCCAAAATGTCAATAACAGTACCTTGGTAGTTTGAAAAAGAACTTTGTTGAATTAGCCAACTGGCCATGGAATCCGAATTGGTCCACCCATCCACTGTGCTGTTAGAGTGTCCATTTTCCGTTGAAAAACCTCCATTCCATGAACCGCAATTGCAGCCTCCATCAGTCTATTGCCCAGACCCAAATAACCATCCAGAGGGTCTTTATTCGATCCATTTTCACTCAAAAAATTTGTAATAGCTCCGTTCCCCTTCGGGACCCTGGCTGTCTTATCCCTGTGTTGTTTTGGTGCCTGGAATGACATCACATCCTCCACACATCTACCAGCCTGCCCATAATGAATATTGGCTTCCTGATTGCAAGCTGGTGAATATGTAGTCCCTGAAGCATCTCCCAAGTCCAATAAACTAGTATCAGCTGACAAATTACTGGCCTGGCCTTGCAAACTGGCTGACATCAAAAGTATAACTTGAGTTAGCTGCTCTTTCACTCGAGAAAGTCGCTTATTCAAATCTTCAGTTTTCCATGCTTCCCCAACTGGGGAGCTATCACCAACCTCCATAACCTCCATTAGACCAGTAAACAAACAAAACAATGAGGCAAGGTGCCTGAAGATATTGGTAACCAACAAAAAAACAGGTACAGGCACCAAAAGGGGGTCCACAAAGTCACATACCAAGCAATAGTCAGAAGGAACAGTCATTTATTCAAAACATTGATCCACCTTTTCAAGCACAAAGAAAACCCATCTTGCCTGTGTGCATGCTAAGGTATGTTTGTAAAGTGCATTGTTATAATCTTGTGTTCTAATGGCATTGAGATATTCGTAAATCCTTCTTTTTAATTTATGTGCAGTTTTTCCAACATAAAATGCTGCACACTGTTTACATATGGCTAAATAAATCAAACCTTCACTGCAGCAGTTGGAAAAGCTATCACTTTTAACCATATAAACCCTTTCTGCAATACACACTGAATCCTGATTTAAAATAAATGGACACTGGGCACAAAATCCAGACTTGTAAGTGCCTATTCTTTTTCTATGGGCTAACTTGTAATCTCTTTACAATAATTCCTTTAGGTTCCTTCCTTTCCTGTATGTAAACTTTAAAGGAGCTTTAAACAGTACTTCCAACTCAGAGTAGCAACCAAACTTACCTGAATGTTGGGAAATTATATTTCTAATGTTGGGGGTATCCTGATTATAAAACATAACATATTTACCCCCAAAAACACTGTCCCCTTGATTGTCTGGATGTTTTGATATAACATGAGTATCTATAGGGGAAATCTGCCCATGGAGAGTATCCACCCTTTCACTCCCCAGAATAGGGCAAAATGTATCAGTTCTTCCTGCCTTAACCTCAGCCATGACCTCAGCTATCAATTCCCTAGGGAATTTTCTAGCCAGAAACATATCCCTTACTTTAGTACTTTCACATTCATAATCCACATCTTTAGAGGTCATTCTACAACTGCAAATAAATTGCCCCTTTACAATACTTATTTTCTGCTTAAAGGGATGAGAACTGGTGAAGTACACATAGGAGTTAGAGAAAGTCACTTTCCTATATACCACTGATGCAAATTCTTGTAATCCTATGTCTTTTTTTATTGTAACAAAAAAAATCATCTCTTGGTAGGAAATATGGTGTGTAAATCTTAGAAATTCTGTAGTCTGATTCAAATATTGTATGAATTCCATAAGTTTAATTTCATTACCCTTCCAAAAAAGACAAATATCATCCAAGTATCATTTATAATAAACCCAATATTGGACATACTCCAAGTGAAGAACAAAAATTTCTTCCCATACCATAAGTACAATGTTGGCATAGGTGGGCGCACAACATGCCCCCATAGCTACGACCTGAATCTTCCTAAAGAATTCACTCTCTAAGTATAAGAAATTATGCCCCAAAACTAGATCCATGAGTTCTGTGTACACTAAAAAAGTGTTATGGTCCAATTTTCCATATTGATGGATTGCCTTCTGGAACCACTCCATACCAGTTTTGTGGGGGATTACATTAAATAAATCCTGTATGTCTAATGTGACAAAAATGAGGGAATCTGAATACGTATCTTTTGTAATACTCCTAAGGAAATCCCAAGACTCTTTGAGTATTCCACTATCATTGGTCCAAATATTTTTTAGTTTAAAATCTAAATATTTAGCCAGGGGGTAGGTTTTGAACCCATTGACAGCCACAATAGGTCTCATGGCAGCATCCTCAAGATTTCTGTGCACCTTGGGGATCCCAAAAATGAAAGGTATTCTAGGCTTCTCCATACAAAGATACTTAAAAGTGTCCTGACTGATGAGATCATCTTCTTGCATGTCGCTCAAAGCAAAATCAATTTTGCGATATGCCAGATTTATTTCCTTCCTGGACAGTCTAATATATCTGGATGTATCATTTAACATATCTAGCATCTTGCTGGTATAGAGGATACTGTCCATGAAAACCACCCCTCCCCCTTGTCAGCCTGCATAACCCTGACATACTGATTTTCCCTGAAGGATTTAATGATATCAATTTTTTCCTTGATGAGGTAGTACCTACAACTATTCCATGTGGAAGTGCTGTTTCTAATCTCCCTCTCTACTTGCACCTTAAAATTTTTCAACTGTGGGTGCAAGGGGAGATTTATTGTACTAACTTTCTTAACTTCTGTATTAGCATTCCTGCTTTCATGTCCCTGGAATAAAATTTCTAAATTGTTCTTCCTCAGGAATAATTTTAAGTCAATAAGTGTGTCCGCAATGTGTCCCTTACTTGTAGGAATGAATTTGAAGCCTTTTGAAAATAGCTCGAAAAGTTTGCTAATGACCTCTACTCCGCTGTAATTGTAAATACTAAAATCATTAGATATATGGCATGGTCCTTCCACCACAATACTTTCTACCTCCCCCTGTCCCCCTTCACTGTCTATTTTATCTATTATCTCCTGCCATTTGGGGGACCCCTTTGATAATATTGGACCGGGGATTTCTGTCTCATTCTGTCCGACCTCCTAAGTTCCAGAAAGTCTACACTATCAGGAATATCATCCTGTAGTCATACTGTCCATATTCTATCCCCCATGCATTATGGGTGTTATACCCCTGTGCATCTGGGCCTTGAACTTCCAAAACCTCTGATTGTATCACTTTAGTCCTTAAATTTCACCTACCTAATTTTCCCTTTCAAATGGCTTATCTTTTCTGGTAAAACAAATCAAACCACAACCTGTATCCACTAACAATCCCAAGAAACCAGCACTTTGCTTGTCCCTACTAACTTCTGCATAGACAATGGGACATTATTCTTCACTATTAGACAATAGGACACTATTCTTCACACATCCCCACAAACCCACGCATACCTATCCATACTCCTCAAACCATCCACCTAATAGTAAGAAGTCAACCAGATAATGTACTGTCTACTGACTGCAGATGCAATGTCCCCTTTTCCAACCATGGGTCCTTAAATCCCTGCATGACCCACACCACATTATCCAAAGATGCGTAACTCTCTTTTGCAGCATCTACTGAAATAATGTTATTAACAGACATCCCTTCAGGATAAGATAAATGGTGATTCAAATGAAATTCACCATCTGCCTTCTTAGGAGCCAAACCCAACAGTGATGCCATAAAGCTGGCAATAGGGGAATTGTCAAAAGGTGGACCAATAAACCTTCCTGACTGCTGTTGCTTCTCTACCAAACCTTCCAAATATCTTTCTTTCTCTACATGGAATGCTAATTCTTACAACCTATATGAATTAATTCTTCTGCCACTGCCAAATCAGAAAATTGCCTGTGCATGTGCTTCAATTTCAGCACCTTAACAGGAGAATGCATCCCCTGGTCTTCCACTCATTCCCTGAAAGAACATCGTCCCTTGCAATGTGTAAATTCTCCCACCCTCACAGACCTTGCAATCCATGAAATGAAGAAGATCACATGGGTGAATACCAAAGTCCGACCCAACCTCATGTAGTTGTGCCTCCATCCTGCCTATGGATGATGCCAGACTCCCATAGACAACCCCATGCTATCCTCCCCGGTGACCACCCCCAGTTGAACTTCCCTAAGCCCCTGCTGATCCTCCTTAACTCCTTTTGCTTTGGAAGACTCCTGACATGACCCAATCCCCCTTATCACTGAACTATTCCCAACCTGCACCAAGTCAGCATTCCTACATGGACTCACAACATGTCATTACCTGCAACCATATGATGAGCTGATGCAGCTGTGAGCACATCTCCTGTGACAGTGTCCAAGGACTGCTGTGGCTGCTTTCCACACTTGACTTCCTCAATTGCCTTCTCCTCTTCAAACTGGACTCGCCAGACAGTGCACTTCTACCATCTGCCAAAAGAAAAGACCATGATAAGTACTCAAGTGGAAAAAACACACACATATTTTATTACTAATCTCCTGTGTATCCTTTCATTCCTTTATTTTAATCCCTTTTACCCCCCCCCCCTCTCAAATTACAACCCCCATCTTCTTGTCCCTTCCTTTGCATCTTTTTTTTTTTTTTCATCAAACTCCCACACCAGGCCAGAATCACACATGGACTAACCACATCTTTCCTCTTCATTCTAAAACAGACTGAACCTCATTATGAGAAAACCACATCAGGGGTTTCAAATATCCATGTTCCCGAAATCCCTCATGGAAAGGGTCTGACAACAATCAGCCTCAGGAATTCTTTACTGATATCCATGGCAAATAGGAAGTAATGATTTTACTTCATTAAAAGATCTTCTTTTTTCTAATGCTAAACACTATTAAATTGTACATAATGCCTGGCTTTATACTTTATTGACTTGACAAGTGGTGAGCCAATTGTTGCCCAAAAACTGCCATGTTAAATTCCCTGAAAGGCCAGTAAAGCATTCTTAACAAAGAAAATATAACATTAGATATTCTTAATGAAAAATATTTTGAAAATATCCTTAAAATGTCCTTAGCTGCTTAGAGCATGTGGTCATGTCCATCAGCAGCCATGGGAAAAGGAACAAGTACAAGAGACATCAGGTGCCTCAAGGACTCCATATTATTAACAGCACAAATATTTAGCTACAAAAATCCAATAATGAACTAACTTTAATATTTATTTACAACCAACGTTATTCCAAAGTTCATTTAATTTCAGAAAGTGCAACACATAGACTAGTGGTTTATACATCAGTTGATAACTGACTGTGAAAAATGCAGCAGCCTTGTGAGTAATATTGTATAAACAATAAATAACATATTAACAATATCGTAATACTAATATTCTCAGTTAACTTCCCCGATCTGGGTGAGGTACACGCCAGTTCAGGTCACCATGTTTTTCATAACAAGCCCTTTAACTTAGCTCTACACTCTTGGGGAAAATCAAAAATAAAACATAAAATAAAATGCTCTTGGTATAAAAACCTTGGAGATGTGTGCTTCCATAAGAGAGACAATAACCTTGTAAAACTGTAGACTCCCCTCCACCAAAATGTAATGACAAAAACATATTCTTAGGAAAACGTAAAGTTTTCATGCACAGTAATGAATGTGCCAATCACAATTCTCACTTATTGTTAAGACTCAGAAACTTATGCTGCCTGCTACTGAGCATGAAAAGGCTTGCAGGTATGTTTACACAGGTCTATTTCATGTGAGCGAATAGCACAAATTGTGAATGCTCATAATATCGAACGTACCGGACCTCGAAGTGCTTTTTCTGAGATCATAGTACAGTGAAGAATTAGATATTTGACCTTTCCTCACTGTAGTGCGACCTCGGAGTTGGAATATATATTTAGCGGGGGGGGGGGGGGTCACCCCCCCCCCCACAATAGGAAGTTCTAGGTCCGGTACATTTGATATTATGAGCGTTCGCAATTTGTGCGATTCGCTCATATGATATAGACCCATTTACACACAGCATGCCTTTCTTCTGACCCACATTTTTCTTAGCACTATCTTTCTTCTTTTTGTTATCCATGATTCTTCTGCCCATCATTTACTTTATGACCTCTACATTGCTGGAAATCTGTTGCTCAATAGCTCCACTGCTAGAAATGCAGTTCAAGAGCATTGAAAATACACTGTTTGTTTATTTATTTATGTATGCATGTATGTATGTTTGTATGTATGTATGTATTTTTAAGATTATTTCCCAGAGAACAAAGTGTCTCCAGATTTAATAGGGATGCTGCAGTTTATGCCTCAGCACTCTTCTGTGTCAGGCTACCAATCAGCAGCTTGAATCTGATCAGACAATGACTTAAAGCAAAGGCAGATGAAGTTCACATACTGACTCAGTATCTGACATTTAATGTCCTAGTAAGCACAAGTCTGCAGCTGACGTATCAACATCTATTCTACTCCAACCCATTGCCAAAATCTGTTACAGCTGGTTGCCCTAAATGAAGATTCCTATGACTGTTAATCATGCTATGTGCATGCATGAGCAAAGGCCATTACTGGGGCCATCTTTCCACTGACAAACAACCCTTAAACATGAGACAGAAATAGCCATCAACCACCACAGTGACCAAAGTGGGAGAATTACCCACTAGAGGAAAACTAGCAGAATCACAAGCTAATCACTACATATGAGTCAATTGAACACTTCCATTGTCCCTAAGGCCAAGGTCTTCAACACCATCCCACAATCTGGAATCATAGATAAACTTACTAAGCTGGGCATTAATCACTACATCACTCAATAGGTTGCCAACTGGCTTACTGACAGAACCCACACTGTAAAAGTAGATGACTCCAAATCCAGCTCCAGACAAGTGACAAGTGGAGTACCTCAGGGTTCAGTCCTGGGACCGCTCTGGTTTGGCATCTACTTCTCTAAAGTACAGGCCAACACTAAGGGACTCTGGCTAACAAAGTTCACAGATGACTGCAAACTGGGAGCCATTACTGAATCCCCAAATGATGTGGATATTCTACAAAAGGGCCTTACAGAAACAGATGTGTGGTGCCTGAGCCATAAGAAATGTATAGTTATCCCTTTTGGGAAAAAACATGTACCCATGAATTACCACATAGGTGGCAGTACACTAAACACTGAAAGTGTGATAAGAGACTTAGGGACACAGGTGGACAGTGGTCTCACCTTCGATAAACACATCACCACAACAGTCAGAAAATCCTTCTATGTGGCACACCTCATCACTAAGGGCTTTTCATCCAGAAAAAAGGAGGTCATTGTCCCATTGTACTCATCCCTCATTAGACCCATTGTAGAATACAACACCCTGTTTGGTATGTACCGCTCAACACATCTGCAACAACTGGAAAGGCAGCAGAAAAACCTCACTAAAAGAATCACAGGCCTAAAGCACATGCCCTATGCTGACCATCTAAAAAAAACCTCCAGCTATACTTTGTCATATATCGTCTACTCAGAGGCGATCTCTGCATAACACACAAGGCCATATGAAACCCAGAGCTATTGGACATGCTATACTTAAAGAAATCCCAATCCCTCAGAGCCACACCTCCAGGGATCTAAACCTTGTCATCACAATAAACAAAACATGCTGGAAGGATAGGTTCCTGACCCAGAGACTCCACAGACTCTGGAATAGACTACCCATACATGTCAGGCAGAGTGTCTCTTTGGACCTCTTCAAAAGGAACCTTGACAATTGGATGGGAGATAGGAAATTCACCCCAGGGATCATGGTAGTCGACCTGATAGACAGGGGTCCAGGGAAGTAAATATTATGTGAAGAAATAGCCAGGAAATTGTTATGGCTAGGATTATATAGGCCCTAGGGCCAATAGCCTAGTACCAACCTATGAACCTATGAACCTAACACCCACATTACTCCATACAGAGCCTGTGCAAAGGATTAACTAATACTCTGGCAGCATTTCCATCCACAGCATTTAACAGAGTAAGAATATGAACCCTCACTTTGACTTTGCAGTATTATTTTATTATAATTTATGTATTTATTTATTCTATTTATTTTATTTCCCTCTTTCTTTAATTTTCTATATAAGAGGAATGCTAAAATCCTCCTAACCAACACCAAAGGCCTAATTGTAAGGCACCCCACAAACAGCACTCAAGTTAAGCAAAGCAGAGCCACCAGTACCCTAATAGACATGGAATGCTCAGCCACCCTTACCTCAAACAGTACCCCAATAGCCAAGGGATGCTCAGCCACCCTTGCATCAACCCCCCCACACACACATACAAAAAAAAAAACAGTTTCACATACCCAGTACCACCATAACTATTTAAGCAAACCAGCATGCCCAACACACTAGTCATAGGTGACTCGATAGTGAAGCACACTGCTGTCCCACTCACTAGGTTGAATAAGGAGAAAGGAACAGTCAGCTGCCTGTCAGGTGCCAGGATCTGCCACATAATGCATGCACTTAGGTCCCTCAACAACAGGTACAAATATGACTCTGTTATTGTACATGTGGGCGTGAATGACATGAGACATTCCTCACTGGACTACATGAAAAGAGACATGGAGGAGATTTTGGATTATGTAGCACAGGCAGGTATGACCTTAGCCCTAAGCAGCCTTCTACCATCACCCAGAATGATACCACAGTACATGTGGGCGTGAATGGCATGAGACATTCCTCCCTGGACTACATGAAAAGAGACATGGAGGAGATTTTGGATTATGTAGCACAGGCAGGTATGACCTTAGCCCTAAGCAGCCTTCTACCATCACCCAGAATGATACCACAGTACAAGCAGAAAATTATTGATTTCAACAATTGGCTAAGTTTCTGGTGTCATTCTAAGGGGATCCAGTATCTGTCTGCCAATGATGACATGATTGACAGACCTCAATGCCTTGCCAGAGATGTCCTGCATCTGTCACTCCTGGGCTTCTGGATACTGACCAAGGCTCTTGCCACCCCTATAGTGCCTCTTTAGGTGGTGTTCCAAAGACCAAATTACCACCATAACAGCTTTAAATAAATGCAGTCTGAAGGTCATGCTGCTCAATGCTAGAATTCTAAATCTCAAAATGCACTCAGGCAAAGCACTCCTTAAAATGGAGAACATCAACATTTGTGCTGTAACAGAGACATGGTTCATGGCAGCAGAAAGCACCCCTGCACTACCAGGCTATAACTCATTCCACACTTTTCGGTCTCAAAATTTGGACCGAAGCTCCAAAGGTGGTGGTGTTTCCATATTCATAAAGGATGCACACACCTCCAGACTGGTAGCCCAACATAAGGTATCAGAGATACTTCAGGTGCAGCTAACATTGGGTAAGACAGTGATTCAGGTCATAACCCACTATAGGTCCCCAACCATGTTCCAAGACTCACACTCCACATTCCTAAGCAGCCTGGAGAATATTTGGGTCCAACCTAACACTCTCATACTGGGCGACTTCATCTACCCCTCCATTAACTGGGAAAACTACTCATGTACCAATACAGTTGCCCAACGTTTCCTGGAATTCATTAATTCCAATGCCCTGGACCAGCTCATTCTTACCCCCACTAGAGGTAGCAACATCCTTGACCTGGTCATTACTAACATGGGCAACCATTGCTCTATACCAATAGTCAGCTCCTCCCAGGTTAGATCCAACAACAAACTAATCACCTTGGAAAAACACATCCCTCTCACCCCCCCCCCCCCCCGCAAAGGTAACCACCATGAAAAACGTCTCCAAAGCTAACTTTGGGCTCCTAAAAACAGAGGTGGCTAACTTCACGACACTCGTGCAATTGAAGAACAGCTGCATGACCACTGAATCATACACTAATGCCCTGTACAAACACGTACACAAATGCATGGATCTCTCCATACCCAATAGAACTCTCTCCTCCAAAAAAAGGAAGTCAATCTGGTGGTCCCCTGCATAAACAAACTCTACAACAGAAGGAGGATACTGATGGGAAATAAGGTGACGTCCCAAGACTAGAAAAACTCCCTTATCAGCCTCACAAAAAGTTGAGATCCCTCATCAAATCCTCTAAAGCTAGCTATGAAAACAGAATTGCAGCAGATTGTAAAGACAACCACAAGGCCTTCTATAGTTATGTAAAGAATCTCCATGGCAATACTCAGATTTGCTTGGAGCTATTGTGCAATGGTACCTCCTATACTGATCCAACAGATATTGCCAATATACTGGCTGACAGATTCAGTGCCAACTTTACCCCTCTCTCCGCCACCAAAGGACCAATCACAATACCAGTAGATTGCCAGGCACCCAGTATTACTGTTGTATAGGTTAAAACAGCACTGTCCGAGGCCAAGAATACAGCTTCTATGGGACCTGATTATATCCCTGGCTGTGTTCTACATGAACTACAGAGTGAACTGGCACGTCACCTGTGTGCTCTATTCAATCACAGCCTCTCCTCAGGCTTTGTCCCTACCGAATGGTACATTGCTGCAGTCATCCCTCTCCACAAAGGTGGAGTGACTACAGACCCTGGGAACTATCACCCCATTAGCCTGATGAGTCTGATATGCAAAGCTATGAAATGCATCATCAAGAACCTAATAAACAAAGATATAGGGAATCTCCAAACTCTGGATCCCACTCAGTCTGGTTTTGTAAAGGGTAGATCATGCCTGTTCAACCTGGTCAACTCCTTTTAGGCAGTCACCAGTGATGTGGATGAAGGCAAGGTGGTTCATACAGCCTACCTTGATCTGGCCAAGGCCTTTGATACCATTCCCCACTCAGGAATCATAGAAAAACTCACTAATCTAGGCATCAACCCATATATCACTAGGTGGGTTGCAAACTGGCTCAGAGATAGAACCCACAGTGTGAAAGTAGTTGACTCCAAGTCAGACTGCTGACCAGTCACAAGTGGAGTCCCACAGGGTTCAGTCCTGGGTCCTCTACTGTTTGGTATATACTTCTCTAAAGTAAAGGCCAACACAAAAGGACTCTGGCTGACAAGGTTCACAGACAATTGCAAGTTTGGAGCCATTATTAACTCCCCAAGTGATGTTGACATCCTACAGACAGGCCTCACTGAGACAAATGACTGGTGTCAGAACCATGGCCTTAAGCTCAATGCCAAAAAATGTGTTGTCATCCCCTTTGGGAAAAACCCAGTTCCCATGATTTACCACATCAATGGTAGTCCACTGAACACAGAAGGCATCATAAGAGATCTGGAAACACAGATTGACAAAAATCCCTCTTTTGACCACCACTTTGCCACTGTGGTGAGAAAGTCCTTCATTGTGGCACATCTCACTACTAATGATTTTGCATCCAGGAAGAAAGAGGTCATTGTCTCCCTCTTCTCTTCCCTCATTAGGCCAATCATCGAGTACAATGCCCCATTTGGCATGTACCTCACTAGACACCTGCAGCAACTGGAGAGGCCACAAACGTACCTCACAAAAAGGATCTTAGGCCATAAACACTTGTCCTATATGGACAGACTCAAAAAATTCCAACTATTCTTTGTCTCATATCGCCTACTTAGAGGCAATCTCTGCTTGACTTACAAAGCCATGTCTGACCCAGTTCTGTTAGAAATGCTACATCTAAAGAAATCCCAGTCCCTCCACACTTCACACTCCAGAGACCTCAACCTCATTGCCACAATCAACAGAACAAGATGGAGGGACAGGTTCATAACCCAGAAACTGCCCATACTATGAAATAGACTTCCCATACATGTCAAGTGGTGTGCCTCACTGGCCATCTTTAAGAGAAATCTTGATGAGTAGATGGGAAATAGAAAATTCACCCCGGGGATCACTCCAGTGGCTCTACTCGACAGAGGCACTGGGAACTAAGGTCGGGTGGCATGATGCCAGGGTAATCCTATGGGCTAGACTTGTAAAGGATCCAGGACCATTTGCTTAGTACACACCTATGAATCTATGAAACTGTGAACCACACCCCCACTGTTCCCCAAGGCCTACCTATGTTCTGAATACCTACAGTTTGTTTGGATGTACACCTTCTTCTAGAAAATTTGATCCCTTAGCCAATTACACTCACACAAAACTAGTTAAGCCCATCCTTTCACTTACCTCAATTCCTCCCAATTCTCCTACTTTTCCAGTTTAACCCTTCCATCTCCTCACACTACCTTTCTTCCACTACTATCTTAACTCCCATTACTGTTCTTACCTGACCCTCACCTGAAGATGTCCCTGGACAAATTGGTTTATTCCAAACCTCATTTAATAACTGACAAGTGGTTTAGAATGCAATTCACTGTCTTTTGCTTATTATCTAAGGTGCATTCTTTGATATCTTAGCATACGATTCAAAATCTTATTATTATTTAATTTTAGATAAACCTGGACAGTTCTTAGAATTTTAGAACTCTCACAGCTTCACAAAAGTGTTCATGACTCTAAGTTGTTCAAGCTGGATTTCATGATAAGAACTTAAAAATGAACACTCTATCAGTTGCAATTCTCACAAAAATGCCCACAACTGAACCATTTTATGAATCCAGAACGTAACTTAACATGCCTCTTTAGTGTCATTTGTTGCATCTTGTATTAAATTTAATAGTAACTTTCTCACCTATGCCAAGATATCAAAAAGTGTGCCACCTATCATAAGATCTGCTATTGTTCTGGATCTGAGGTTGGATCCGACTCAGCTGTTACTACAGCTCATAGAAATGTTCAAAGTCTCAAGCTCTCCCCTACCCACAATGCACTGCCGCCCTGTCACCTCAGATCTTGTTTGCCGCTTTTGTGACCAGAAGAGGTTACTGACATCTCTCGAGCTTTGTGGTGGTATTGGATGACATCTACTTTAATTTGCAATTTCTTTTTTTATTCTTCTTTCCCTCTCTTTCTCACTCTTTGTTTTTTATTGCTCTTTCAAAAAAAAAAAAAAAACAAAGAAAAGAAAAAGAAGAAAAAATGAGATTTCCTTATTATCCCTTTTTGTCCGCTACTGAATACTTTCTTTCCTTCCTAGTATTTGTTCTTCTTTCTCTTTGACTGATGTCTGATAAAGGATTTAAAAAGTGTATCCATTGTATGCACAAGATCCCTATTTCTGATGGACATTCTCTTTGCTTATATTGTCTAGGTAGAGAGCACTTGGACTTAGACTGCAAGATAAGTGGGACTTTTAATCCAAGGGCTATCAATGAGAGAAAGAATAAGTTGATTTTAAAAGGCCTGCTGCCCTCCTCTTTTTCTATGGCCTTATAAAAAGATCAGCCCTCAACTTCTTCTCACAAAAATGAGAAAAGGTCTAGGTTAGCCAAGATTCCAGCTTCATCAGAGCTGGAGAAGAAGTTGTCAAGATCGGATCCAACCTTTTCAGCTGTGTCAAAGATCTCAGATCCAAAGAAAGCCTCTTTATCTTTGGAGCCTAAGAAAAAGAGCTGAAGTCTTTGGATCCAAAACCCTTGCCTCAACACAATTATTTGCCTTCCATAGAACTGGCTGCATCTCAGCTCTCTTCTCCTTTTTTGGAGAAGCATTCAAGGCCTGCTTTTGTTGTGCCCTCTCATTCAACCTGAAGTCTTACTGAAGCAGATGTGTTAAGAATGGCAAGGGAGCTGGTAATTGAGCAGATCCAGAATGATACCTTGTTAGTTCCAACCCTATCAGATCTGGGACATCTTCCTGCTTCCACTCCTCCTCTGACTGCCCCATGCTTTCAGAGTTCTTGGGTCTCAATGTCCTGGACCCATCTGGGTCATATCCAAGGAAATTGGTTTTGTTGGAACCTTGCGCTTCTTCACTCCAACGTGTTTGGATCAAGAGGACTCCAGGAGCCGAAGCCTCTATGTTGGGTCTGGGGGTTGGTATCAACTCTGATATTTTTGGAATCTTCCCTCCATCTTGGAGCCTTGGCACTGGACATCTTGGCTCTGAATTCCTCCTCAAGAAGTCATTATTTGGGAGTGTTGGGATGAACAGACCAGTGGACCTTGTTATCTGCCCCATTGGTTTGCTCATCCCAGAGGAGATCAGCCTTCGAGGTGGTTCAGAAGGTCTTCTCTGAATCTTTAGAGTGGACTGACCCTCCCTCCTGGACCCATCCCTGACTATCCATCTGATTCTATCACGTGATTACCATCATTCCACACAGGTACAACCAGTTCAGGGCCTTCAGTCTACCCTATCTGGGATCCCTAGCTCTTCTGCTACTTCTCTGGATGAGCCCACTGAAGAAGTGCTTTGGAAGAGAAGGTGTAAGAGGAAGCACCTTGACTCACCAGAGGAGTCTCTTACACAGATACTGATTTCGATGAAGGGGAAGGGTCCCCCAACCCACCACCTGAAGATATCTTCTTTGGAGACATCATAGAACTCCTGAAGTAGAAGGGTAGTTGGCCTGCCCACACCCCTTCCTCTGAGGACTCAGCATAATTGGAGGCCTTTGACACTGGACCATCTTCCTCCTGTGTTGCCCCACCTCCCAAAGAATTAGTGGGCTTGATTTGTCAGAAGGCATGGAAGGATCTGGATTCACTTAAGCCAGTACTTAAAAAACCTGATAGGATCATGACACCCCCAGTAGAAAGGCAGCATTGGAGAAAGGGTGTACTGGTTGATGCCATGGGTGTGGTGGTGACCATGAAGAAAGAACTTGCAGAAGAGAGTTCAACTTTCCACCCTCCTAGGTCAATGGACAGACTGGGGATGCAAGTTTATGCTTCAGCGACATTTGCTATCTGATGGCTGAGCTATTTGGCCCATTTTATGGGGCTGCAAAGGGACTTAATCAAGCTCAGTTAAATACCTTACAGTCTCTGGTTAATTCATCCATGTAGATGTTATCTAACACTACAGAAGGTGTCACACAGGTGGCAGATTCAGGCTTAGCCATGCAGAAACAAGCCTGGATGTACCTATGTGATTTTGTGGAACCTTTTAAGTCTTTGTTCTTCAATGCTCTGTTTGATGGATCATCACTTTTTGGCCCTACAGGGAAGGAAACCCTTTCCAGCTGTGAGAAGAATGGGAAGATGCTTTCTGCCATTGGAGTACATTTTTCAACCTCCCCCAATGATGTTTTTATCAGGAGTCAGAGAGGGTTTGAAAAATGTGGTTCAAGAAGACACAACGTCCATTCCCTGACATATTTGGAACTGGTTCTGTCAGAAGCAGAGGGGGGAATTGGAACAATAGAAGACAGTCAAGAGGCAGTGGAGGTCTGAGAAATAATGGGTCCAGAGAAACGTTCTTTGTTTCACCCTATCAGTGCTCCTGAATGAAGGCCTGATTGCCATCCTCTGTTGGCAGTCAGGAGAACTTTTTCTCTGCACCAATTAGCCAGGCTAAATTTCACAAATGATACTTGGGTGCAGAGAATTATTACCAGAGGTTATTCTACACCATTTTCCATTCCTCTTCCAACAATGAACAAGCTTCTGGATATTCTACCCAGTCAATGGGAGTCAGCACCTCAAAAGATCCTATAGTTGCTAGAAAAAAAGAGTGATCCAAGAGGTCCTACCAAACCAGAAAGGATCCAAAACTTACTCACGGTTCTTTTTAGTTCCAAAGAAAAGAGGGGACTGGAGATCAGTTTTGGATCTCAGCATGTTAAATAAGTCAGTCATGCATACAAAGTTCCTGATGATCATAGTATAGTCAATTCTACCCTTTTAGGGCAAGGACAATTGATGTGCTCAATAGACCTCCAGGATGTGTACTATCATATAAAAATGAAAAGACAATCCAAGAGGCACCATCGCTTCCTAGTGGGAGCCAGTCATTTCCAGTTCAGAGCTCTGCCCTTTGGACTCACTACGGCCCCCAGAATGTTTACCAAATGTATGGCAGTAGTAGCAGCTCACTTGAGACAGCAAGGAATCTGTGTGTTTCCTTATCTGGATGACTGGCTCATCACCGACCCAATCAGGCATCATCTCGTACAAGTGACAGATTAGATTTTACAGACCTGTTCAGTGCTGGGAATTACTATAAACCATGCAAAGTCTCAACTGCAATCCACCCAAAGACTAGAGTTCACTGGAGCACTATTTGACACATCACCTGTAGTTGCCTCCATCCCCTATCCTTGTCTTCTCAACATCAGAAACCAAATGAAGAAGATAATTTGCAGTTCCAAAATTTTGGCCAGGAAAGTGTTACAAGCTCTGGGCTCAATGGTGACAGCCATTACTCTAGTTCATCTGGTGAGATACCATATGAGAGGTCTACAGTGGATGTTACAAACTCAATGGTCCTTCTTCACCCACCCCATGTCAAGAATGATAAGGATAACAAATTTGCAAGGACTATCTCAAATGGTAGATTCACTCAGATCAACCTCAGTAAGGTCACCCATTCATACTACCAAGGCTGTAGTGACCACAAACACCTCCCAGATAGGGTGGGGGGCATTATCTGGGAAAGACAGTTCAAGTCCCTTGGTCCCCTGAAGAGCCCAATTTGCATATAAATGTTCTGGAGAGGACAGCAGTGCTGTTAGCATTGCAAGCCTGCCAAGGCTCCCTTCCTCTGGGAATGATTGCAATCCAAACAGGCAACATGTTGGTCATTTGGTATATCAGCAAACAAGGAGGAACCAGATCTTACCATCTATGTCAAGAAGCCCTCACAGTATGGCAGTGGGCAATAGCCTCCAATCAGTTTCTGGTAGCAGCTCACATTCCAGAGAAGTCCAACATGATTATGGAAAAGCTTAGCAGATCCATTCTGTTGCCTCATGAGTGGTCCCTCAACCTCCAAGTAGTGAAAATTATTTTTTGTCAATGGACCCAACCCTGCTGTAACCTGTTCACATCCCCTGTGAACAACAAATGCAGCAGCTTCTTTGCCCTAACCCCCCTACAGGGGAATCACCAACGGACACTCTCCTACATGATTGCCCCCCTCTGTCTATTATAAGCCTACCTCCCACTCCCCTTATCCCCAAGGTTTTATAGAAAGCATCCAGACTGAAGACCAGAATAATCCTCTTTGCGCCTTATTTGCCTTGACAGATATGGTTCCCCTTCCTGTGGTCTCATCTCCTATCTCCACCATGGAATCTGAATCCAATTCTGGACCTTCTCTTGCATCTGATAGGATTGACTCCACCAGACCTAACAAATCTGAAACTAACTGCATGGTTTCTCCAGTTCCCATGATAGCCAGGCAGTCTAAATTGTATTCCTACATCTGTTCCATTTTGTTATCCTCCCACAAACCTTCTACAAGGAAATTATATAAGAGCAAATGGAAAGAGTTTGTCATTTGGGCTGAACAACATGATATAGAACCTTTCATAGCACCCACCTATATGGTTCTTCTGTACCTTGTGGAATTCTTTCATAAAGGAGCTAGTACTTCTACCATTAAGATTTAGTTAGCAGCTATCTTTTCATGTTGGAAGCACAAATTCTTCATGGGTGTCTACCAAAAGTTGTAAAGTATTTTTGAAAAGTATGCTTCTCCTGAGACCCCCTTTAAAGGTCCCCATTTGTCCTTGGGACCTTTCCTTAGTACTTCAGGCTTTAACTGCTTCTCCTTCTGAACTGGCAGTCAAGTGTGCATTAAAATTTTCTCCAGGAAAACTGACTTTCTAGTAGCGATAATGTCTGCTAGGAGAGTTTCAGAGATTCAAACCTTATCTTTTAAACCCCCTTATCTTATTTTTCACAAGGAAAGTGTATCCTCACAGACCAATGCTTCCTTTTTACTGAAGGTGGTGCCTGAGAATAACATCAATCAAGCCATCAACCTGCCAGTATTTTTTCCAAACTACAGTAATAAGGGGGAATTTCTTCTCTACTTACTGGATGTCCATCGGTAGTTACACTACTATCTGCATAGAACTAAAGAATTCAGAAAATCATGCTAACTATTTGTTTCCTTTCCACATCAAAAATTAGGCAAGCCTGTTAAAAAAAGTGACTATAGCCAAGTGGATTACAAAATGCATTACTTTGGCTTGCACAATCTCGAATGTTCCTCTTCAGAAACTGGTAGAAGCTTATTCCACTAGATCTGTGGCAACATCCTTGGTTTTTCAGTCTAGATCCTCCTTAGATGATATCTGTGCAGCTGCTACGTGGTCAAATCCACACACTTTTATAAATCATTACAAGTTGAATTTGGTCCAAAGAGGTATATCAGTATTTGGCTCAATTGTTCTCCGGTATGTCCTTCCTTAGGGTCCACCCAGGGCTCAGGTAGCTGGGGACTATGTTCCATTCATGAGGATGAATGAAAATTGATAACATCTGATAAAGAAGTTATGTACTCACCATAACATTCCACATGTGTTGTCTATTTTCATTCAGCCTCACATCCCCTCCCTCTACCCCCCTTCCCTTCATTTTTTTTCTGTCTAGAGACAAATGTGAGGACACAAGAGATTTTCCTAAGTGTTGAGGGCTAATTTTGATAAACATGGTATTGTATGTCTTTTAACTGTTTTCTTTTTTTTTCATGAGCAGTTAGTCTCTGCTTTGCAGAAAATTTCCATGATTTATGGTATAATGGTACTTTTTTGGCATGTGTTTCTTCTGTCTCTAAAGGTATGGTTATAATGTGATATGATAGGGTAGTAGTGCATTGTGGAAAGAGGAGAGCTTGAGTGCTTGAACGTTTCCACGAGTTGTAGTAATGGCCAAGTTAGATCCGACCTCAGATCCCAAACCCATTCATGAGGCTGAATAAAAATAGACAACACAGATGGAATGTTATGGTGAGTACATAACTTCTTTTTTATCATAATAATGATTACCTTTTAATAAGATGAAAATAAGTGGCTTTAATTTCAGATATAGCTAAAAGAATTAAATTCTAACATTTTAAAAAGAGAAGTAGTAACCATTTGAAGTAGGGAAATAAATAAATAAATGATTTAACTTGTAAAAAGTAATACGCAGCACCTGTTCATAAGTATTCAAGTAGTTATTTAAATTAATAAGAATTCATTAACATGAAATGCATTGATTTTCATTTATCCTTCAGTAGGTTACTGTTTTTGTCTTTTATTAACCAACCATGTCTTAAAGCATTTCTCTTCAAAGAAGCTGATAGATTCCAGTCCATTATTTCTTGCTTTTTTTTGTTTTTGTTTTTTAGGATTTTATTTTTCTGTATAAAGTCCATTGCAACTTCCAAGATGTTAAAATCTTCTTTCTTTCTGGAAACTGGATCCTTGTTTTTGAAGGAAACAAGATTTGTGCTTTAGTATTGATTTTCTTTAAGTTTTTAACAAGTGGCACACACACTTTTCACTTGGACATCACTAAAGTACAACAGTCACTGTCAAATCTTATAGTATTCCCTTTAATTTTAACTGAATAGTTAGTCCATGCAGCTTTTAAGACCAAATCCTTATCTTGACTTGAGAAAAATCTTACAATCACTGACCTTGGTGAAGGTGTTTTTTTTTTTTTTTAAAGATGAGTTAGAAAGTGATCTATATGTCATTTCGATGCCAAAGAAAAAAGCTTCAGGCGGGTTCCAAGTTTTAGGTGGCCAGGTATTAAGGAATTGGATCATACTGTCTCCCCTTCTTTTACAGGAATCTTATAAATCCTGATGTTATTCCTTCTAGATCTGTTCTCTAAGTCTTCTATTTTATCCTGGAATAGGTTGTTTTATTTCGGAAACAATTCAGTGTTATTCTCATTTTCAAGTAATCTTGCATCAAAATCAGACATTGGCTCTTCTAAACTTAAGATTTGTGATGATTGCTGTTTAAGAGAGTCACTCAACACTTCAACTTGTTTTTTACTTTCTACTTTGAAATTGTGCCTTTAGCTTTCTAATTTATCTATCTTTACAGGTAACTCATTGATGTTATTTAGTATAGTTTGTACGTCTTTTTTCGTAGTACTGTCCTGTACACTGGCCTTAGGGTGACTCATTCTGAGACCATTAGTTCTTTCTAGTTTTCTTGAGAGAAAAAAGCAATTAAAAGAGTTTCAAACTTGTTATTTTTGGAGTAAATCTTTCAGCAGATGTTCAAATATGAATCCATTAAGTTTTGAAATTTTCCATTTGAGTTTTTTAGTAAAAATCCTGTCAGAGATGTTAAAATGAATTCAAGTTTAAATAAACAGTGCTGTTGACTGATCACCATATTGGCCAAAACCCCAAAGCCACATTTTCTGAATGAAGAGACTGAAATTACTTTTTTAAATAGTAAAAAATCTTTATTGCACCTTGTAAGCAAATTTTGACTTAAATTTACCCTTACAGTCCAGCCCATCTGTCTATAGCTAAATATACAAACTAAATACATACTGGGTGTATCATCATGGGACAAAATCCAAAACTGGACTTTGCTGAAAAATTACTTAGATTAAACTGTTTTGATAGCATGCCATCCAAACAGAAGTATTTGGTGCTCAGGTCAAATAGCAAATGGCTAGAGGTGCATAAAATGGTTACTTCTAAAAATGAGATATTATGGACATTCAAGAAATATTATACTAATTTATATCACTGAGTAACTGAAAAAAGAGTCCATACTTAGATAGATATCAACATGATTTTACATTACCAAAATCATGGTTTCAGGGGCCTTTGGCTCTCTTGCAGAGAGGAAGGGCTCATGCCTTGATAGTATATCATTAGAAATCTATCATATGGCATATAATTTCATTCTAGCTCATTAACTCCTATATGGTGTGGAATGTCACACCTCTATCAGCCTACTCACACACTTGCATTCTGGATTATTTTCTGGAAAAGTAACTTAAAAAGCATACTATAAGCAAATGTAACTAAATTGTGTACAACGACAGCTATTAAAACTGTATAAATAGCAATGCTATTAGTAAGAAGTATTCTTTACTGTGATAATAGCCAGTTCATTCATATTCTTTCCATAAATACTATACTGTATTAATAATTCACACACACATCCATAATTATATTTTTTGCTAAACTTTTACAAATTGATGTACTTTGGTAACTGTACAATCTATATATATGTTGTTAGAACACATTCATTATCCAGACATAAACTTTCACATGGCAGCAAGAAATTCCTTTCTCAGTGCATACTTAATGAGGTATTTGTGGAAATATGAAAAAATATGCTTAATGGTATAATTAGCAATATAAATAACAATGAATATTTCTCAAGATATGCAAATAATAAAGATAGTTTTCTTCAACAACACCCAAGATTTTTCCTGATGCCTTGCAATAGTTTATTTATTTTGTTTTTGAAGTATTAAGTACAGTACATATGGGAATATTGCTTATTTTTATAATTATTGACAAATAACTAGAAATATCTCCCATCTGCAGTGTGTTATAAATGGATATTGACAATGAGTTTTCGTGTATCCCACCATAGTATTTACATTTCATACTATATCCATCAATAGCACTTCATTCTTTCACTTATGAAACTATGAACATAAATATGAAAATATGAATAATAAGTGGTAAACAGTAATTGATTTATCACTGTAGAACATATTAGATTAACATTCTTGGTGAGATAAAGCAATTTGCATTTCTTGCCAATAGAATAGCAAAACACTGTGATGTTCTACAATCATAGTGGTTAAAGCCAAGGAAATACCTTTTGCTCAGTATTTAATCATGATTATTCACTTTTACTATGCTAATAGCCAGATGGATTGTTCCTCTTCTGTCAAACTTAATTTGTTTAGACTAGACAGGATTTGTTCCTGGTGGGTTCAGGCGCCTAGGCAGTGAGACATTTCCCTGTGGTACATTTTGGCTGGGGACACATGGCTGAAGTAACATTCAGCTGCAGAGAAATGTGGCTGTTTGTAAATTCTCAGTGAGCAAAGAGAAGCACATACTGCCATGCCCACAGCTTTAATAACCAAATGGATGGAGGTAGAATAAGTAATGATTGTTGTGCTTAGTGTACAGTACATACTTGTGTAACTAAGTCATGTAGAAGTTTGCTACTGCATGCAGGAAATCCTGCCTGGTTCTTTAGTCACATTTATGCTCTAGTATGCATTTTAGGTAATGTTCTCTAGACACTGTGGAGAGGGTAGTGGTCCACACACACTGATTATAAAGGTACTGCCCATTGTGCACTGCATTTTTCTGTCACTGACATGCCCTCTGGCCAGCCTGCTGCTTATGCCTGCCATATTGCCTGCTGTCTCATGTTCCCTTGGGAACCGTGGACATTGTTTTCCCCCTGTGCATTTGGTTTTTGAAGTTGTAGGTATGGCAACACATTCTTCTCTTTGCCCACAGGGAATTTGCAAACAGCCATATTTCTCTGCAGCTGAATGTCATTTCAACCATTTGTCCCCAGTCAAATGTACCACAGGGAAATGTCTCATTGCCCAGGCGCCTGAACCCATTCCTGGTTTAGCAACATTTGATAATTCATTGAAGACAGCAATAGTTATTGAACATGCTGACCAAAATAAAAATGCTGTATTAATATCTATTAATATCAAACTTTGATGTTGAGAGGGTTTTCAATAGTGTACTAGATGGACTTGTCACAAGTTATGTTTCACTTTGATTTTTTTGGCACATTGTATCATTAAGAAAGCAGCTCTATAGTCGGGTGAGGATACAGGTTGAAATAAGTTCTAATCTTTCATCTGGGATTTTGCTTGGGAGTGGCTTCTGGCAAGGGTGCCCTTTATCTCCATTGCTTTGTGCAATGTGTTTGGAGCCACTTGCTATACAGTTAAGATTTCTGGATACTGCATTCATGCAAAATCATTGTGCATTTCGCTGTATGCTGATGATTTATTATTATGTTTGGTGAGACTGGAAAGAGATCTGCATCAAGCTTATGCTGCTCTTAACAAATGTGAGGAAATATCAGAATACAAGATTAACACTACTAAAATAGAAGTCATTAACATTAACTGTACACCCTTAACCATACTGAAAAAGCTGTACTGATTTCTTGATCGGCAAATGCTATGACATACCTTGGTATTAAATTGACAACTACATTACAAGAGTCTGTAGCTTTAGTATATGACTGTATTATTTTAAAAATAAAAAAAATATATATTCAAATGTAGAAAAGCCTTTGGTCAGTGCATTACTGTGATCAAACAGTTTCTGTAGATGCTTTTTTTATATTCTGTGGCAAATCTCTCAACTGTACCGAATTCCTCGGTATTTACTGGTTTTGAGGGTAAAATAATTGGGTGCCATGAATTCCCAAGTGGCCTCTTTAATTCCCAACTTTTTAAAATTTTTTAATATATATACAGCTTTAAATTTATGGATGATGTCACCACGCATCGCCACCTACAGGGGAGTGCATGATTACATCAGCTTCATGTTACAGAATGCCTGTTGGATTTTACTTTAGTCAGATATTTGAACAGTTCTGGAGGGAAATAGGGAATATAGCAGCATGGCATCAAGTGGAGCAGAGTTTCTCTGTGCACGCTTCTGCAGAGTCCACCCAGCACTCCACCCACTCATGTCCACAGGTCAGGATAAGAAAAGCGTTTAGGTAAGGAAAAAAAACTGCAGCGTATTTGTAGGCATGTGTAGCTTGGGGGGGGGGGTGGTGCAGCTTGCATCCTGTTCTTCTGTCCATCAACAAAATTTTAAACTTTTTTAAACTTTTTTTTCTGCAAGCAAGTGTTGCTGTATTCAGTTCTAAGTAAGTCTGTAAGGGTTGCTTCCGAAAGATTTCTGCATTTATTGTGTGTCCATATTCAGAATCAATTCAGGGGGATTGCTGCTCCACCTGTTTATTCAATAGATTTTGGGTGCATGTGTAAAACACCCCATTTAAGTATAGCTGTTGGTTAGTGTAACTTAGGCTCAATCCCTGTACCTTAGATACAAAAAGCAAGGGACTGAATTTCCACACCACTTGAGAGCTACAGGCTCTACTGTTCAGAGAATGTCTGGAATACTTTTGGTCTGTCCTTCTTAAAATTTGTGGTTTTCTAGCAAATCAGTGAGAAATGCATTAATTAATCATAGCCATTTAAGTTTCAGTCTTCCTATCTTTCAGGAAATGCATGGTCACACAAAATATTTTATTCTAGCAACTTTCCAAGATTATGCAAGCAATGTTTAAAATGTGCCCCTGTTTTTTGGGAATTTGTCCCCCCCAATAAATTTTGGCTTTTTCCAGATTTTTGTGCTGCAAAGTTGAGATATAGTTGAGTGTCAAGTGGATTTTACAAGGAGCTGAGAGCTTCAGAGGAAGAGAAGTTTAGTGCTGCTTATGCCCAATCTCTTTGCATTGTTAGTAGCACAGCAGGCAGTATACTTGCTTTTGATGCAGAAGGCTGTGTGTTACTCCCATAGTAAGTACTTTTAAAGGAGGTGGATGCTGCAGTCTTGAGTATGCCCTCCTTTGGAAGAGATATCTAGTAACTATGAACCTGTTGTCAGTTTGCCATCTATTCCCTATTGCAATATTACTATATTATCATTTGTTTAATGTATCATAGGCAATTTATTCTTCAAGGGCAACAAGCACTTTATTTGTAGATGAAACAATGAAATATAAAGTTCCATGAGGAACTGTCTCAAGCATAGACCAAAAACATGTACACAGATCAAAACAATCTTTTTTTCTGAGGAGGTAAAAGCCAAAGAATTTTCATAATCTAGCAAACTAGTGGAATGCAAGCTTGACTGGAATTAAATCATCACCCCCCCCCCTTTTTCTGATTTTTCTACATGGGGTCTGCTGTTGTTTGTCAGCTGTCAAAATCTCTCTTGATTCAATGCAGTTAATTTTATTTTTATAAATACTATTGTTCTGGTTATATTTTGTGTTTAATATTTTGTCTGTTCTTCAACTTGCATTTGAATGCTGGTATCCCAAAATTCCATTGGAGTAGGTGGGGGGGTTACATAATTATATATGCAAATTTGATGTTAATCAGTGGACAGAGTTTTCGCCAGCTGTACCTACTTTTCTTGGAGCTTTGTCCAGATTTTTGATGTTTCCGGGTTGAGAGCTATGGTGGAGAGGCTTCCCCTCAATCCAAAGTGGGATGTTGTCTTATAAAATAAGGGATCACTTACAGCCTCTATATGGATGGGATAGAAATGCAGATGTGAATGAGATTTGCTTTTATTGCCAGTTGACTGGGGGAGGTTGTCATTATGAAAGCTGCTAGATGCTAATTATTATACAGACTTCTCTCCCTATCTTTTTAGGCAGTTTGGAAATATATCCTTTCAGGACAATTAGGAGGTGTTGGCATCCATTATAATACAATTTTAAAAGGGAAGCAATCCACATTTCAAAGAGACATAGATGTGAACTAGGCTAATGGCCCTGGAGCCTTTACAAACCTAGCCCAAAGGATTACCCTGGCATTGTGTCACCTGACCTTTGTTCCCAGTGCCTCTATCGAGTAGAACCACTGTAGTGATCCCTGGGGTGAATTCTCTATTTCCCATCCACTCATTAAGATTTCTCTTAAAGAGGGCCTGTGAGGTGCTCTGTTTGACATGTATGGGAAGTCTATTCCATAGCATGGGCAGTCTCTGGGTTATGAACCTGTCCCTCCAGCATGTTCTATTGATTGTGGTAATGAGGTTGACGTCTTTGGAACATGTGCTGTGAAGGGATTGGGTTTTTTTAGATGTAGCATTTCTAACAAAACTGGGTCAGACATGGCTCTATAAGTCAAGCAGAAATCACCTCTAAGTAGGCAACATGAAACAGAGAATAGTTGGAGTTTTTTGAGTCTGTCCATATAGGACAAGTGTTTAAGGCTAAGGATTTTCTTTGTGAGGTACTTTTGTGGCCTCTCCAGTTGTTGCAAGTGTCTAGTGGGGTACATGCCAAATGGGGCATTGTACTAAATGACTGGCCTAATGAGGAAAGAGTAGAAGGATGTAATGACCTCTTTCTTCCTGGATGCAAAACCCTTAGTAATGAGATGCGCCACATAGAAGGACTTTCTGACCACAGTGGCAATGTGGTGGTCAAAAGAGAGGTTGCTGTCAACCTGTGTTCCCAAATACCTGTTTTCCCAGATTGTTTATAATGCCTTCTGTGTTCATTGAACTACCATTAATGTGGTAATTTATAGGGAACTGGGTTTTTCCCAAAGGGGATGATGACACATTTTTTTGGAACTGAGCTTAAGGCCATGGTTCTAACACCAGTCATTGGTCTCAGTGAGGCGTTTCTGTAGGATGTCAACATCACTTGGTGAGTTAATAATAGCTCCAAACTTGCAATTGTCTGTGTACTTTGTCAGCCATAGTCCCTTTGTGTTGGTCTGGACTTCAGAGAGGTAGATACCAAGACCCAGGACTCCAGCGTGACTGGTCGGCAGTCTGACTTGGAGTCATCTACTTTCACACTGTGGGTTCTATCTGTGAGTCAGTTTGCAATCCACCTAGTGATATAGGGGTTGATGCCTAGCTTAGTGAGTTTTTCTATGATTCCTGAGTGGGGAATGGTCTCAAAGGTGTTGGCCAGATCAAGGTAGCCTGTATGAACCACTTCTCAACCAACTCTGAACTAGAGAAACAAACAAGCACAGTACGACACAGCAACTGGAGAGTACAAACTTTAATGACAGTTAAGTGCTTTCTTCCCTCTTTAATGGACTTCCTCAGAACAAAAGATACATCCCCACCCAGCTCTTAAATAGCATGTCGATTAAAACAATTATCCAATAAATTAATTAACCACAAAGCCACATCATTTAAAGGAATATATGTGCAATTACAAAAAAATATATTTAAAAACAAATACGTAATATTAAAATACATAAAGAACATGTATAAATTATATTCTATCCCATAATATTCTTCAATTTTAACACACATGTAATGGCAGTAGACTCATTAATGCCCAGGTACTCAGTTGCATTTAGACACAATTGCCATTTTAGCTCACAAATATCAAGATGAATATCCAAATTCCTACCCTGGCGATCTTTGGCCACTTCTAGGACCAAAAACTTAAATTTGTGTTCACTAAACTTCCTTATATGTCTACTCAAAGCATTAGTCAACCTATCATGCCTGATGTCTAATAGGTGTAAATGATGTGGCTTTGTGGTTATTTAATTAATTGGATAAATGTTTTAATCAACATGCTATTTAAGGGTTGGGTGTTGTTCTGAGGAAGTCCGTTGAAGAGGGAAGAAAGCACTTAACTGTCATTAAAGTTTGTACTCTCCAGTTTCTGTGTTGTACTGAGCTTGTTTGGTTCTCTAGTTCAGAGTTGGTTGAGAAGAAGTTCATTCCAGCTGGTGTGGCACAGTTTTGGAAGGGTTGGTAACTAATGGTGAGCTCATGGAGCATTTGCAGCAGATTAACCAGCAGCTAGCTGTTCATTCCACCCAAATTAAAGGTTTGATGGACAAAACCACAACATTGGCTGACATCTTTGGTAGCCTTGGTATTCCTTTGACCCAGTCAACACAATTATCCCAACCTGAATAGGCAGTACAGGTTGTGGGAAACTCAAATTTAAGTCATGTTGAGAATTTGAGTAATAGAGGCAATACAAGCAGAAATAATGACCCAGTGGGCTTGAAAAACAATGGGTTTGATTTTCATTTTAAAACAAGGAGCAGTGGCACTATTCAACATGAGTCTCTGATCCTGATTGAGAGGTTAGAAGACTTTGAAAAGGATATGCTGGCTTTTAAAAAAACTCCAGATGGAAATTGCCTATCTTGAAAGAAATATTGAACTGGGGCAGATACCAAGAGGGTTACTGATATGGAAGTATACCAAGGGAGTTGAAGGTAACCCTGAACTACTTAGTGAATTACATAATATATTTGATTGGATGGGTATTGAACTTTTAAAGTGAATGGTAAAACATAACATACCTGGTGTGGACAAACTGTTTAAAGACCTGAATGAAAAAAATCAACAAATCCAGGCATATTTATCTTTTGAACCATATAAAGCCAATTATTTCAACATTTTTACCACAGTTGATAGTGTATATGCAACTGTTTATTTGAGGAAAATGAACAAAGTTAAGAGGGATATGAATGAATACGCCAAGAACAAAGCGTATCCCTTTTCAGTGGGTTGCCAAGTCAACAACCATGCAAGAACCAATAGCGAGATAACTGGTGAAGAGGAATTGACGTCAAAAGCAAGATCACTTCAGCGGCAGCAACGTACGCACTTTTCCAACAACCATCAGGTTGATGATGGCATCAGATGGTTGGACAGATTGAGAGCTAAGGAGCAGCAACCCCATTTTTCAGGGAACACTTACAGATACTACATTATTCAGGGGCCAGACCGAAGAATGCGAGAAGCAGGAGTCAGCGACGGAACAATTAATTGACCTGGCTTTGGACTCAATGGACACTGTAAGTGTTGTTCATGATAGCTCAGCCATTAGTTCTGTTGTTGGACCTTTTCAAACCTTTAAAGACTGTAACTTTCATATAGACATTGAGTACTTGTTTAATTCTGAAGGTATAACTGTTAACAACAAAATGTCATGTTCAATAAGCAACTTTAATTTGCAAGGTAATGATTGTTCAAGCAGCCCTGATATTTTTAGTAATAATTTTTGTTTAAATACTGGCATATCTTCCACACCAATGTATTTTGCAGGTAACAGCATAGCCGTTAACAGAGGTGAGGAAGAATTGTTAAACAATCTTGAAGCCACTGTTAATACTGATGGAAATGTATTAACACAAGCAATTTTAATGATGAATGCATATATATTGATAATGTTAGTAATTTTAACACTGCGACCAAAGCCCTATATAACTTTGAAAGCACAAGGATGAGTAGTGAGGAGGTGGATTCACCTAGTGATTTTAGTATGTTTAACAATGGTAGTGACATCAGTCAGGATGCTTATAGTCATGGCTGTCCAAATACTTGTGTAGTTACGACACCAATGAATTTTTCAAGTGTTGACAATGATAGTATGTTTAATACTCGTGTTGTTGGACAAGTCTTTAATAATTCCAATTTTAGTACTGATATTAAAGCCTTATGTAATTCTGAAGGTTTTGTTAGTTTATATTCAGTAAGGGACCATGAAGCACATGTCAATGAAAATGTGATGATTTATGATGGTTTATTTAATTCTTGTTCAAACACTGATGAACTTATTGGTTCTATTGGTAATTTTGATGACATGAGAACCAAGTTTGAACCATGTGTATAACGAATATAGCCCAGGATTTTAAGGTGTACAATTATTCAGGTAGATTAATAGATGTGGAGCATGCCAACCTCCTGGAAAAAGGGATTCACTTTTGTTCCCAGTAGGAGGGCTAAGATAGCAGAAACACTTATAGACCTCAAGTGTTTCACTTGTAAACTTAACTTAAAAGTATGGATTAATGATAGTGGGCACACTATTGATGCCCAGGGCAATAGGTTCAAAAAACCTAGTATATTTTACCCCCCTATGAACAATTTAATAAAAATGTATGAAAAAGTATGTGAAAAGGAGATTAGGCATGCATACAAGCATAATAATAAAAGAAAGTATGTTAACAACCTTACCAAGAAAGAGGAGTATTTATTAATGGATTTTCCAGGGATGTTAATATTCATACACTGAAACCCGATAAGGGGAATGGGGTGGCCATCATGGACAAAGGGGGATTACCTAAATGGTATGAATGAAATCTTAATGGATGGAACATATAAGGAGGTTCCCTTAAACAAAATATATATAGCATATAAAAGAATAGATTTATATCTGGATGATATGTTATATCAAGGGCAGATAAGTGATGAACATAATTACATGATAAATCAATATTCCATGGTTTCAAACATATTTGGGATACCCAAAATCCATAAAGGCTTAAATAACCCAAAATTTAGACCAATAGTGGATGGTAAGAGATGCAAAACCTGCTTTATTAGCAGGTATTTGGATTTTTACCTACAAAAAGGGATAACTGTTTTTATATATATAACAATGGAATCCTGGCAATTTCTTGAAAGGTTGGATAAGTTTACACTAGATGGGAATATTATTATGGTTACTATTGATGTATGTTATCTATTTTCTGTGATTCCCCACCATGAAAGTTGTGAATGGTTAGAGATCCAGTTAACCAAGACTGGAATATATGACCATGATGATATTAACAAGTTTGTTACCTTAATGGAAGTTGTTTTTAAAAAACAATTATATCTATTTTGAAGGACAATATTATAGACAGGTAAATGGAGTTGCAATGGGTGCGGCATGTGGCCCTATTTTTGCAAACTATGTTATGTCCTTCTGGGAACAGGGATTGTTCTGCTGGACTATGAAATGTATCACACTAGCATGATGAATATGTTAAATGATGTTGCTACTTAACATATACATGTTTCTTTATAAATTTTAAACAGATTAATTATTGTGAATATGATCATGATTCTTATAATTATTCATGAAATTTATGATGATTTACATTGATTCATAACTCTTTTGGTGGATGTACATACATAAGGGTTGCCCAAGGTACATAAAAAAAGAGCAAATTGTAAATAAGTGGTATAATTCCACATTAAAATATAGTCTTTACTGAATTAGTTAGGATGGATATAGTTAATGACATTCCATCCATTCTTAAATAGACATATCAACTGTTAGATTAGGACAACAATCTTGGACATGTCTGACATTTATCACTCGTTATAAAGGGTTACATATAAAAATCTTTTTATAGATATGAAACAACTATAGTGAATCCATTCCGAACAACTATCTTAATAAGCTATCAGATATCTTATTAAGATATGTATCTTAACATAGTGATTTATTACAGCATTGGGAGCTTTTTAATGATTTGTACAAGTTTAATTAATTTTTTTGTGTATATGCTTGGTAGTTCTAATATGGGGAAAGTGAAATATGTTTCCTGCATAAATAAAACATAAAACAAAAGTACCTATTGTTTACACTCATCTTTTTTATAAAACTTTTTCATACTTTCAAAATTCTTCCCAATTTTGAATTATTGATGAATATAAACCATTGAATGTCAATTTAGATGAATTTGGTTGAATATTTGGAATCAACTACCTCTTTACTATCTTTTTCTTTAATTTTCAAATAAAATTTCTGACAATAAATTTTTTGAAACATCACCATCAAAAAGATGAATTAGGTTTTTACATAAATCTTTGGAAAAAAAACACATTTTAAAAGACACTAGCAGCCAATTTAAAAAATTGTTTAAAACATTATAAAAAAATACATTATAAACCCACAAGAAAATATGTAGAGAAGCACAATGATATTTTTGCAAAACTTTGCAATTTAGAATAGATGTTTATAGAAAGAGGATATTCAGGAAAACATGTTAAGACAGTTAAAAATTTTCCTTATGAGAAGTAGCATGGACATATATATAATAGGGGACATAATATATAAATATAAATTATGGAACAACTAATACATATAAATTACACTAGTGATAATCAGATAGATACTATTAAATTATTAAACGTATTATTAAAATTTGGCGATAATTAATATAAATAGGTATCAAAAAAATATGGGGGAGAAAATAATATAAATATTAGCACAAATAGAGATAGTAAAAAGATTATTATGGATAGTGAGAGGAGAAGATCAATGGAATGTAAAGTAGCTATTCAGAGAGAATTAATTAAAATAGACATACCCACATAATGCTTGTAATGCTTGTAACCACATCCCATCCTAATTTTTTAAGATTTTCCAGATTTTTTTTAATTTTTTTATTAATTTGTAATTTTTAAGGCTTTGGACTTTTGGTAGGGTTTACTGTGCTGAATTATGATATAACTATTGCACAATTTGAGTAAAAAAATGAAGGATCTACAATCATAAGATAAATAAAAATAGAATGAAAATAAAGAATTATTTAAAGAAAAAATTAAAGTTAAATGTTACATATAACTTAAACAACATAATTACAAGTTAAGAATATTATAACAAAAAGCGGAAGGTGATACTTTCAAAGAAAATTAAAAATATTGAACTAGCCTTATAGATTAAGTTTAATAACCAGCTTTAAAGCATCCAGTAGCACACTACCCACCTGGCCTTTAAATTAAAAATCAAGGTAAAAGATATCAAAAAAAGAGTTTCTTATAATTTTTTTTTGATTTTTGTTTCTATTAATTCTTGCTTTTTTACACATCACATTTATATTAATGATTGCTTACTTTTTTTTTTACTTTACTATAACAATATTTCATATAGGCATTTTTTATTTATATGTGTATTCTGCATATTGTTTATGAGTTGTTCTTTAGGTATATAATCCTTCTGGGAACAACAATATATAATGGAAGGGGCTTATTCCAGTAAATTCTGTATTACACTAGATTTTTGGATGATTTATTTGCTGTTTGGAAGGGTACTGAACTTGAACGAAAACAATTTCTTGAATACATTAACACCACAGTGAATTTTTTGAAATTTACACATAGTTACAGTGAAACACACATTACATATTTAGATGTGGATTTGACATTTAATAAAGAAAACAAGAAACTGAAGTCTGCAATTTATAGAAAGCCCACTTTTTCCAATTCCTACTTGGAATTTAATAGTTGGCACCCAGCCCATCAGAAAAAATCAATTATGAAAGGGTAGATGGTACGGGCAGCAAGGGTGGTCACCATGGAGAATGAATTTATTAATGAATTGTCCTTTATTAAACAGTTGTAAGAGAGGCTAACCACAATAAATGTTAAATAAAATAAGTGATGAAGTCCAACATAAACATAAAATTGGCCTTTGTAAGCCAATTTTAGCAGGTGGAGATGGATTATGTGTAAGCCTGCAGAGTAGAGAAGGAGGACTGGAAAATAACTATTCTGTGAGCTTTATTAGAACTTTTAATTTGGACACAGATAATGTGGTGGATATAACTCAAAACCAAAATAGTCTATAAGAAGGACAAATCGCTTATGAAAATTTTGGCGACGGCTGGTTATGCCAACAATTTGTGCAAACATAAAAATAAAGGGAATTTTAAGTGTGGGATGTACACTTTTTGCTTCCATATATTGGAAGCTGGTGACCAGTTTAAGTTAAATAACATCTCTATATTTATTAATGGACATTTAAACTGTAGTATCCCCAATGTAGTATATGTGGCAAAATGTCAGCAATGCCTCATATTCTATGTTGGGAAGACTAGCAGGCACTTTAAAAATAGAATTGCTGAACACCTATTAGACATCAGGCGTGGTAGGTTGACAAATGCTTTGAGTAGACATATAAGGGAGTTTAGCGAACACAAATTTAAGTTTTTGGTCATACAACAAGTGGTCAAAGATCCCCAGGGTAGGAATTTGGATATTCATCTTGATATTTGTGAGCTAAGATGGCAATTGTGTCTAAATGCAACTCAGTACCTGGGCATTAATGAGTCTACTGCCATTACAAGTGTGTTAAAATTGAAGAATATTATGGGATGGAATATAATTTATTCATGTTCTTTATGTATTTTAATATTAAGTATTTGTTTTTAAATATTTTTTTTGTAATTGCACATATAGTCCTTTAAATGATGTAGCTTTGTGATTAATTAATTTATTGGATAATTGTTTTACTTGACTATGCTATTTAAGGGCTGGGTGGGGATGCATCTTTTGTTCTGGGGAAGTCTCTTGAAGAAGGAAGAAAGCACTTAACTGTCACTAAAGTTTGTACTCTCCAGTTGCTGTGTCGTACTGAGCCTGTATGAACCACCTTGCCTTCATCCACATCTCTGGAGGCTGACACAAAGAAGTCGACCAGGTTGAGCAGGCATGATCTACCCTTTGCAAAACCAAACTGTGTGGGATCCAGTGTTTGGAGATTCCCTATATCTTTGTTTATTAGATCCATGATGACGCATTCCATAGCTTTGCATATCAGACTCGCCAGGCTAATGGGCAGATACTTCCTAGGGTCTGTAGTCGCTCCTCCTTCTTTTTGGAGAAAGTTGACTGTAGCAGTGCACCATCTGGTAGAGACAAAGCCTAAGGTGAGGCTGTGATTGAACAGAGCACACAGGTGAGGTGCGAGTTCACTTTATAGTTCATGTATAACACAGCCAGGGATATTGTCAGGTCCCACAGCTGAATTCTTGGCTTTGGACAGTGCTGTTTTAACCTGTGCAGCAGTAATACTGGGTGCCTGGCAATCTTCACGTATTGTGATTGGCCCTTTGTGGGGGGAGGGGTAAAGGCGCTGAATCTGTCAGCCAGTATATTGGCAATATCTGTTGGCTTGGCATGGGAAGTACCATTGTGCAGTAGCTCTGAGCAAATCTGGGTATTGCCATGGAGATTCTTTCCATACCTATAGAAGGCCTTGTGCTTGTCTTTACTATATTTTGCAATTCTGTTTTCATAGCTAGCTTTAGAGGATTTGATGAGGGATTTCAACTTTTTCTTGTGGCTGATAAGGGAGTTTTTCCAGTTTTGGGACTTCACCTTATTCTGCATCAGTTTCCTCCTACTGTTGTAGAGTTTGTTTATGGCATTAGACAACCAGATTGGCTTCTGTTTTTTTGGAAGAGAGCATCTTGGTTCTTTTGGATATGGTGAGAGCCTTGCATTTGTGTACATGTTTGCAGTCTATTGGTGTATGATTTGGTCGTCATGCAACTTTTCTCCATTTGCATGGGTGCCATGAATTTAGCCACCTCTGTTTTTAGGAGCTCAAAGTTAGGTTTGGAGAAGTTTTTCATGGTGGTTACCTTTGTGGGGGTGGTGGTGGGAGGGATGTGGATTTCCAAGGTGATTACTTTGTGGTCAGATCTAACCAGGAAGGAGTTGACTATTGGTGTAGAGCAATGGTCACCCATGTTAGTAATGACCAGGTAAAGGATTTTACTACCTCTAGTGGGGGTATGAATGAGTTGGTCCAGGGCATTGGAATTAATGAATTCCATGAAACGTTGGGCAAGTGTATTGATACATGAGTAGTTTTCCCAGTTTATGGAGGGGTATTTGAAGTTGTCCAGCATGATCATGTAAGGTTAGACCCTAATATTCTCCAGGTTGTTTAGGAGTGTGGAGCGTGAGTCTTGGGACATGGTTGGGGACATATAGCAGTCTACGAATCGAATTGCTGTCTTATCCAGTATAAGCTGCACCTGAGGTATCTGATGTGTTATGTTGGGCTACCAGACTGGAGGTGTGCACATCCTTTATGAATATGGAAGCACCACTGCCTTTGGAGCTTTAGTCCAAGGTCTGGGGCCAAAAGGTGTGGGATGAGTTATAGCCTGGTAGCTTAGGGGTGCTTTCTGCTCCTTGAACCAGGTCTCTGTTACAGCACAAATGTTGATGTTCTCCATTTTAAGGAGTGCTTTGAGTGAGTGCATTTTGAGATTTAGACTTCTAGCATTGAGAAGCATGACCCTCAGGTTGCATTTGTTTGTAGCTGTTACTGTGGTAATCTGGTCTTTGGAACACTGCCTAAAAAAGGCACGATAGGGGTGGCAACAGCCTTAGACATTATCCAGAAGCCCAGGGTGACAGATGCAGGCCATCTCTGCAAAGCATTGAGGTCTGTCAGTCATATCATCTCAGACAGAAAGATACTGGATCCCCTTAGAATGACACCAGAAACTTAGCCAATTGTTGAAATCAATCATTTTCTGCTTGTATTGTGGTATCATTCTGGATGATGGTAGGATGCTGCTCAGGGCTAGGGTCATACCCACCTGGGCTACACAATCTGAGAGCTCCTCCATGTCTCTTTTCATCCAGGGAGGTACTTTTCAGATCATTCACACCCACATGTACAATGACAGAGTCATATTTGCACCTGTTGTTGAGGGACCTGAGTGCATGTGTTATGTGGTGGATCCTGGCACCTGACAGGCAGCTGACTGTTACTTTCTATTCAACCTAGTGCGTGGGACATCAGTGTGCCTCACTATTGTGTCACCTATGACTAGTCTGTTGGGCATGCTGTTTTGCCTTAGGGGCTTTGGTTGAGTGGTACACTGTTTAGGAGAGTTATGTGTCTCATGATTAGTGTTGTGTTGTGGAGGCCGAGTGCATTTCTGCCTTGGAGGTCTCTGCTGTTTGTGTAGATTTTTATTGAGAGCCTCCATGAAGGTGGGTTTGTGTTTTTATGTGAAGGCAGTGCTGGTGTGTGTTCTGGAAGGCTATGTGTTCCATGTGGTCTGGTGCAAGTGTTAACCTTCTCCTCTTAACCAGCTATTCCAATCTTGGCTGGAGATTGGGTGGCTTCCAGTTTGGATATACAAGTCCATCTCTCACAAGTCTGAATGTTGGGAGGTAAGAGGAGAGGGCTGTCAGTGTACATGAGGCATTTGCTACATTGCCTCAGGATGGCCAAATTCACCAAGTTAATAGGAGAAAACACAGGGAATTGATCTTTAGACAAGCCTTGAGGGGCAGGCATTAATAATAAGTACTGGCATTGTTTCCTTGTAGGAAGTTTAGTGCTGGTAGCACTTTTGTGTGCTACAATAATTGCTACAAGAAGTCTGGTAAAGTGCTAGACTAATAAGCTAGTAAAAGTGCAAGAGAGGCGAGAACTAACAGATCTAAGGGAAATATTGAAGAGCAGACTTTGGTACAGCTCAGAAGCTTACAAACAGTCCTGGATACAGCAAATCTGTACCTGGACTAGACTAGTTACAGGCAAGGCAGGAAACAAAAGCAAATGTGGGCTTTTAAACCAGAAAGTTGAAATAGTTAGAAAAACTGCCCAAACTGCCCAAACAGCCAACAAACTACAATTTCTGTGCCAGAAACCACTCCTCTTGTAGTAGATAGGCTACCTAGTGCTTACCATCCCACTGATAAACTAGAAGGCTTCCCTCCAACACAGAAGGGCTTGGGGGGCTCAGAAGCTTAAAACAGTCCTGAATACAGCAAATCTATATCTGGACTAGACTGGTTACAGGAAAGGTGGGAAACAAATGCAAACACAGGCTTTTAAACCAGAAAGTTGAAATAGATGGAAAAACTGCCCAAACTGCCAGCAAACTACAATTTCTGGGCCAGAAACCACTCCTCTGATAGATAGGCTACCTATTGCTTACCACTCCCACTGATAAGCTAGAAGGCTTTCCTCCAACATAGAAAGGCTTGGGCGGGGACTCAGAAGCTTAAAAACAGTCGTGGATACAGCAAGTCTGTATCTGGACTAGACTAGTTACAGGAAAGTCAGGGAAAGAAGCTTAGATTTTTTTTTACAGAAAAGCAGCTAAAACAGCACTAAAAATAATTCAAGTGCAGTACAAGCTAGCACACTTGAGTGTGTAGCAATACTAAAGCAAATACATTTTAAATAAATGCAATTTATTCAAACTGAATTCTGAATTCAATTATTGTCTTATTCAGCTCTGAACAGTTAAAAAGTACCAGAAAATATACTTATAAACTGAGAAGCACACTCAGTCAGAACACAAGGAGATTCTAGCAAAGTTTTTTTATTTATTTATTTATTGTTTTTGTTTGTAAAGTGGAAAGGGAGAAAGGAGGAACAGAAGATAGTTCAAGGTTAAGAATCTAAGTGGGTTGATCTTCTCAAATGTACTCTCTGTATTAGGTAGAATGAGCTAATGACACTAGACTGGGAGGAGTATCCCAGATCAAATTTACAGTAGGGGCAGGTAACTGCAAAGCAACCAAGTATAAGAACAAGACACCAATAGGAAGGAAGGGTGGGAAACTATTACAGCTACTAGCTACACTATTTTAGACAGAGATCACTACAGAAATGTTTATCAGAGCAGCAAAACAGCAGTGGGTCACTAAATGAAAGTTTTAAACAGATAAAGGAGCAAGGAGACTATAGAAAATGCTTTTAACTGCAAACAAATCAGTTATATGATATATTATCCAGAAAAAAAAATCAATATTAAAGGAGTTGATAACAACTATAAAAAGGGCTTTTCATAGTACTAAAATGACAGTGTGGGTAGATTCTTTACATCCAAAATGGTTGTTTAAAAGGCTTGAGATAAATAGACAGATATAGGGTAATAGCAACCTTGAATAGATATTCTAGACTCCAGTACTGGGAAAAGGTTATTAATACATACATACATACATACATACATACATACATACATACATACATACATACAAATGTTTCAAGCATGGGCATTAAAGCCATTCTAGCTTGCGAATATGCCAAAACACTTGTTCCCATAATAAATGTCCAGGCTGTTCTTAAAAATATCTAAACTAGTACTTGCTTTAATGTAATTAGGTAGTCTGTTCCAAGCATCAGCTACTCCATCAGGGAACCAATTAGTACACTTCTCATTCCTATAAAATATTCTACATAGGTTATCTGATGATTTTCTAGTACTTTTTGAGAACCCCAAACATTCCCAGAGGTAGTTGTCCCTAAATGCCCTATATACCTGAATAAGATCTCCTCTTAAATATCTGTAAGAGACACAGTATAAGTTCAGATATTTTAGTCTTTCATAATAACTTAGATTTTCACATCCATAGATGCCCTTAGTATATTTCTGCTGCACTCTTTCCAGTTTATTCATACTTGTTTTCCTATAGGGTTTCCATATTGTTATTCCATACTCAAGTTTGGGTGTAATGTAACTAACAAATAATGACTTCATTATGTTTGATTTCCTAGACTTTATAAATCTTTTTATACAACCTATATTTCTACAACTATCATGAGCCAATTGGTTGATATGATTAGAAAAACTCATAGCTGAATCTACCCATATACCCAGGTCCTTAAATGAGTCTACAGTTTTAATCACTGTGTGCTGTATTAAATATTAACCTTTCAGTTTATGTCTCCCAAATCTCATATGCTTAGTTTTTGATGCATTTATCAACATATTATTCTCCTGTACCCAAATGATCAATTTAGTCAAATTATTTTGCAGACATGCCTTATTTGTAACACTTATAATCAGTTTACCCAATTTCAGGTCATCAGCATATAGACTGTAGAACACCTCAGATGAAAAAGTAAGGTCTGAAAGATACAATCTAAACAAGTAAAGGCCTAGTACAGAGCCCTGTGGGACACCTTGACTGTAACCAAGGATTTCACCTGTCCAGTTGGTGTGTGATACTTGCCATGTCCTATTTGTAAGCCATGCAGCTATCCATCTTATCAACAGTACATCAATACCTAGTTGTACTATTTTATTGATCAGTGTTTTGTGCATGACCCTGTCAAATGCTGAAGTTAAATCTATATAAATCCCATCACAGCACAATTTTTAATTTATAGCTGTTATTATATTGTTATAGAACATCATGTTACAGGTGGTAACAGATCTATTTTCAACATATGCATGCTGACATATGGTTTCAAGTCCCAACCTATCCAGTTCTGACAATAATTTATCCAGTATTACCTTCTCCATTATATTTCCACAACATGAAAGTAGACTTAAGGATCTATATGATTCTGAGTTTGTCCTACTCCCCTTTCACTTAAAGATAGGTTTAATAAGTGCATCTCTCTAATCTTGAGGAATCTCCCCTAATTTATATGACCTAGTGAATAACATATGTAATGGCAGTGTAAGTTCTTGCTTAAGTGTTCTCAGGTCATTGTTATTTATTCTATCTCCTCCCTGTGCTTTGTTTGGATCCAGTTTGCACAGTTCTTTTTCAATATAATCTAATTTGATTTCAGTATCTGGGGTTACCTGGATGTCACTAGGACAACTTACCACCCCTTTTGTGGAGCCAAACTGTTTTGCATAAGATTTTGTAAATATATCTATAATCTGTTGTGTCTGAAAATACATTTTAGAATCTGCACACAGTTTATCAATTTATGTATCTTTAGTCCTTCCACATCTTATGTATCTATAAAAAGGTTTCATGTTATGCTCAATATCTTTATATACATTTTCTTCACATTTTTCTTGATCTTGTCTAACACTATGTTTAATCTACTTGTCCAGCTTGTTTATTTCAGTTTTTCAAAGTTGCAGTTTGATCTCTCTTCTATTTCTTATATTTTTTGTCTCTCACCTTAATCAGGTGTCTTGTTCTTATGGAAATATACCCCCTGATGTTGTATGCCTAGATCCTGATGTTAACTATTTTTTTGACTTTTTGCACTCAAACAATTTCTCTTTCAAAACTTTCCATATTCCATCTGCAGTTTTTCCACTGAACACCTCACTCCAGTTAGTTTTATATAGTAACTGTTTTGCTTCCCTATAATCTGTAATTAACCTTCTGTGCATTGGCCTAGATTTCAGTTTGGCAGAATTATCTAGCAACAAATTAACCTTTATGACCCCATGATCATTACACATTAATGGTGGTAAAACTTTACTTGAGGTTACAGTAATTTCTTTGGGAACACAAACAATATCTAGTATATTCCATCCCCTGGTAGGTTTTTTACAATCTGAAGCATTTGTTGTTCCTGAATATACTCTGTGAATAATTTCTTTACTAACATTGTTGAATCAATATTATTCCAGTCTGTTTCTGGTAAATTTAAGTCCCCAGCTGATATTATTCTTCCCTCCTGTGTTTCATGTAAGAAATGTATGAATTGTTATAGGTCATCTGCACTTGACATTGGTGGTCTGTGCACTCCAAATATTGTTATATGTTCCAGGGTTGTCTTTTCTTGTCACAGTTACACAGTCTATAGTATTGGTGTTATCATTGAACATGTAATAATCACAAGTCTCATAGCTATCTTTAATCCCTATCATAACACCTCCCCCTGATTTTTTGTTAGAATGTCTGTTACAGTAAAAACATTCATACCCTGACAGAACTGGTTTCCAGTCATTGTTCTTTAACCATGTTTCACAAACTATAACAACATCAATTATGTGGGAACGTAGCAAATTGTCTAATAAAAAAACATTATTATTAATGCTCCTAGCATTAACAACTATTAGAGCTGCAACAAATGTTGCTATCTGTGAACTGTTACATTTTTGACCTGGAAAAAATCCTGGCTAGTGTTTGCCAAATATTGCAAAATATATGCTGCAGAAATTCTCTTCCCTGATCTAGACAAATGCACACCATCCTGTCTGAACACATATGTGCCCAAAAGAAGACTTGGATGCTCTACACATTTCCATTTTTTAAAACTGGACATTTTTTCCATGTAGGTGTTTATCCAAAAAATCTTTTCATTCACAGTGACCTGACTATCCTTTCTATGCGTGATTTGTGAAAATATGTCCTAACACCAGTACAAGCTATACTATCTAGGAGGGCTGTCAGTTCCTGACTAGCAGTCAGAGAATCTTTGTTGGTGACATCATTTGTACCAACATGAATAAAAAACGATCCATACTTCCTTACATTAAGGTGTTCCAAGGCTTGTTTCACATCTTCTATTTTGGCTCCTGGCAAGTATAACACTACTCAATGTTCATTGTCATCTCTGCAAATATAAGTACCAGTTCCTCTAATAACTGAATCTCCAATTACTAGAATATCTTTGCTGACCATCTCTGAAGAATCTTCAGCTTCTAATACAGTCATTTCTGCTCTATCAATTGCTATGAAGGATAGATCTTTGTCACTATTAGTCTTATTAATTAAACTGTTTTCATTGAGTATTAAATTCTCATCCAGCTGGCATTGTAAATCCACAGCTTGAGCCATGTAGTCAACATCTGTCTTTCTCTTCTTTTTTCTTACAGTAATGTACTTCAATCCTTCCATGTTCAGTTTTGATTTCTTCCTTTTCACCTGCCCCTTGCCTCTTTTTTCTACCTTTTCCATTGGAAAGGTAATGCCTTTTTATGTAAACTGAGGGTTTTCTGATAGACAGATATCTTCATTTCCTGTCACCAGTGTGTTACATAACAAAGCAGAATCCTTTTTACTACATATTCTCTTTCCTTTACAGTTATTAGTCAGTTTCTTTTTCTTCCTTGTTATTTGTTGAGAACTTTTTCTGTTCTTTCTTTTTTTATTTCCTTCTAAACAAACTGGATCCTCAGATTGCTGAGTACTTCATCCAGAATTCCAGAATTCTCAGGGGTCTCATCATGTTACATAGGAGTTGAATGTTCTTTGCAGAAAATAGATGCATCATTTCCTAAATCTGTTCTATTTGTTCTATGCCTAACATTATTTAGTTCATCCGTCCAGTCATTAATATATGATACAACAGTTCTCCAAGCCATGCCAGTTGCACATGTGCAACCATCATCAAGTCGAGATTTGCTTCTAACAATGGTAAGCAAATCATCCAACTTTTGACAAGAGGAGCAAAGATCATCAGTGTTATCAGCTGTTACCTTTAAATATGCATAGCATTTATTACACTGTACAAGATACTTGTGCATTAGCAAATCGTTAATTGCATACTCATTTAAGGAATCCATATTCAGCTTTAATTGAATAAAATATTGCAAAGGAAAAAAATTACACAAAGTCAGTAGCAAAGAATTCAAAGGAACTTAAATCAACTTTTATGACAAAAATTATACCAGCAATATCCAACTAAATAATAAAATACAATAAAGTTGTTCTGACCATACAAGTTCTACCAGCCAGACAGAAGTTGTAATTTCTTTACGTGCAGTAGCTTCTGCTCACTATAGCTTGCAGTTGCACCTCCTTTTAACAGTAAAAATAAATAAAACTTCTCTTACCAGTCAACTCCACAACAAATCACAAACCAAGACAGGATTGTTTTGATATGCTCAGAATTTTCCTCTCGGCAGTCTGTGCAAATTTGTAGCTGACTAGGCCCCTTATGGTGGCTAAAGCTTGCCTGTCCAAAACCTATCCCTTTCTCACAACCAAAAGTGAAACTAAAGGCAAAATAACAAAATATGAATCAAAGTAAAGCTTGTTAATAAGCAGTCTCTTCCTACCTACAAACAGTTAAAAATAGTGATAACAAATGCAATATAAATTCAAATAAAACTGCTCTTACCAGTCAACTCAGAAACAAATCACAAACCAAGACAGGATTGTTTTGATTTGCTCAGAATTTTCCTCTCTGCAGTCTGTGCAAATATATAGCTGTCTAGGCCCCTTGTGGTGGCTAGAGTTTGCCTGTCCAAAACCTATCCCTTTCTTGCAACCAAAAGTGAAACTAAAGATAAAACAACAAAATATGAATCAAAGTAAAGCTTGTTAATAAGTAGTCTCTTCCTACCTACAGACAGTTAAAAATAGTGATAACAAATGCAATATAAATTCAAATAAAACTGCTCTTACCAGTCAAATCCACAACAAATCACAAACGAAGACAGGATTGTTTTGATATGTGTGTACTTGGACTCTGCCTGACATGTGCCTGTTAATAAAAGGGACTTATTAGAAGGATATAAAAGTTTGATGGGTAATCTCTTGTTAATTATGGATATAACTAAACTGAGATTGTTTTCCATGAAGAACTAGCCATTGTGGTTCAAATAGCAGACCGATGTTAGGAATGACCATGTCTCTGCTAAGGGTATTATCTCTTGGCTTTACAAAATCTTCTTAGGTTACATGTTACAAACAGATATAAAAGAATATGGGAAGTGGATTTGCATCAAATGCTTCTCCCAAATTTACTACTTAAAATCATACAGTTACCAAGGCATATTATGAAAAGATATAGAATCTTCGGTTGCCTTTATACCCCCTTAAGATTAGCATCCATGATCCCAGCAGTTTCATCCAGTTATTTGAGGGCCATGTTAGCCATAGCTGGGGCTGGAGGCATATTTTTAGACTATGCAGACCATGATAAGGTATACTTCTATAAAAATAATATTTCTTCAGGTGCTGATTATAACCCAACTGCTAATCAGATTGAGGACTGACTCCATTATAGATCTGCCTCATCAGGGTTTAAATGTAGTTATGATTGTTAAGAGGAAGGTTATTGCAAAATGGTGGGAAAAAAATATAAGGTTCACTACATCTGATCAGTAATCAAGGAGATAAATGACATTGAGTTAAGTGGAGAAGATCAGGTGCCATATCCCAAGCTATTGTGGAAATAGATGATATGGGATAACAGTATAGATAAAGAAACTCAAATGGTAGAATCAACATGACTCGCTTATTTAGAAGATGGATATATGTGTGCACAGGTGTCCAATCTCTTAGCCCAGTAACTAGGAAATCAAGCTATATGTTTTCAAAAGTTTTTATTTAAGGTTGTGGGACTTTACAGATAGAGTTAGATGACTGTGTTGAACTGTGATATAATACTAGCCCTTCTTATGTTGTGGATGTTATTATTGATTGATTGATGTTTTAATATAAATAAAGTAATTGATTAAATAAAAAAGGGTCTTGCTGAGTTTAAAGATGAACATGCATTTTTCTTAATGGTACTGTCCAAGAATAACTAATAACATTACTGACAGCTTATCACACGTACAGTTTCGTAGGTTCAGGTTCTTGGCTCCACAGATGTAGCAGCATCAAAAAGCGTATGCTTCATCAACTTTGATTTTTTGAATTTTTAATTGTCCGGCTCATATGTTAACGTTTTTTTGACTAATTGCGTAAGTATGAGGAATGTCTTATTTGTAGTTTCTTCTTATGAGGAAAAATCTGCTTTAAATAATTGAATTTCTTCTATTGTTATGTCACTACTCATCGTATACAGTGTGTGTGTGTGTGTGTGTGTGTGTGTGTGTGTGTGTGTGTGTGTGTGTGTGTGTGTGTGTGTGTGTGTGTGTGTGTGTGTGTGTGTGTGTGTGTGTGTGGTGTATGTATGACTATGTTGATACTTCTTCAGTCTATGGCTACTGGTAATATTTTGAGGTGGTGTGTATGGCTGTTTACTCAGAATTCACAGATGATGTTACAAATGAAATTTTAAATTCAAATTTGGGTAGAGATTTAGTTTTTGGCCTTTCTCCTGTAGATATTATCAAAACGTGTAATGAAAGGGATAAGCTTATACGGGGAATCTGCAAAATTTTTCAGCTATTCTTTTCCAAGTTTTCCAGATCAAATCAGGAGATTCTCTAACTCACATCCAATTTTGGTAAGAAACAAGATAAACAGTCTCACGAAAATACATGTAAACAGAAGGTGGGGGTGTGGACTCTGGAAACTCCCAAAACCAAGGATAGTCAATTAAAACAGAATAACTATTTAAGAGACTTTAACCCCCCAGCAGCAGCCTCTTTTTTCTTCCAGAAAGCCTGAATCTCCAGTTTTCTCCTTGACAACAGATAGTTACAGACAAATGGGTTGTGAAATCATTCATTAAGATTACAGATGGCAGTGGGAGGAAATTTGTACTTTTCCATGGTAATCCCTCATCCTCCAGACCACACTCTTTTATTTCTACCTGTCCTTCATCATATGCAGTCCTAGGGAGTGATAGAACCAGTTCCTCCTTCCCAGTGGAAAGGGGTTTTATTCAAGGATGTTTTTGGTGCTAAAGAAAAAAGATGATTGGAGACCAGTTTTGGAGCTTGCTTTCTTAAACCTGTTTGTGATAGTGCCCAGTTTCAAAATTATGTCACTTCAAAACCTGTTACCTCTTTTCCTCATTCAAGTTTCCTTGTAACATTATATTTGAAAGATGATTATCATCACTTTCCTACATATCCAAACTTCAAATATTTTTAAGGTTCTGTCTGCCTGGATAACATTATCAGCTCTCTGCCTTACTTTTTTGACTATCCACTACACCAAGAGTGTTCATAAAGTGTCTAGCTCCAGTTATATCTCATTGCAGGCTACAGAATATCCACATTTTTCCATATTTAAATGACTTGCATATCTCTGTAGTGTCTTTTTCAAAGTGTCAGGACTCTCACTTGTGTGAGAGATCTGTTATATAAGCTGGAGTCCAAGAGAATATTCCAAAGTCTTTCTTGACTGCTTCTTACAGGATTATGTTTCTAGGATGTCAAATGGACACCACAGTTCAAAGAGCTTTTCTTTCACACGAAAAACTAGATCTATATCTAGATCTATTTCTAGAGTTTTCCACTCAGACCTTGATCACTGTGAGGAAACGCCTCAGGATTTTGGGTCTCATGGCTTCTATGATTTTCATGATACTCCTGGTAAGATTTCACATGAGAAAGATACAGTGAAATCTGAAGTCTGTTTGATCCTAGCACCAACACCCATTGTCTTTTCAGATCTCTGTGCTGTGGTTTATCAGAAGGTAAATCACTAATTAGCAATGGCAAATATCCCTAAATCCAGGTCTCATCTTCTCCCTCCTTTTTCCAAAGCAGCCAGTCATTATAGATGCCTTGGACATTGATTGGAGAGCAGTTTCAGGTGGGATAAAAGTGCAACATATCTGGGATACCAAGGACAGGTGAAAGCACATAAACATAAAAGAGATGCTTGCCCTGATCAATACACTCAACTCTCTGAATCTTCTTTTGTGCCCTGGACCTCTTCAAGTTGTTACAGATAATACTGCAGCCATGTGGTACATCAAGAAGCAAGGGGGAACTAGGTTGTACCCCATGCAAACTAGTCATGTTTGCTTGTGATATTTCTTCACACTACAATCTCATTCTACAGGCATTCTACATTCCATCAGAGCAATATTGTGTGGCAGACAAGCTAAGAAGGACAAGGGCAGACCCTTGAAAATGGAAACTAGATTAGGGGTTTTTCCAAGATTTGATCCATCTGTGAGGAATTACTCAAGTAGACTTCTTTTCCTACTCTATGAACAATCAGCTGGCAAGATTCTGCTCTGAGACTCCATGCAAGAAGGCAAGATAGATGCCTTCTCATTTCCTTGGACATGAAGGTTCCTGTATTCTTTTCCATCCTATCCATTAATATCCACGGTACTTTTAAAGATTCAGAAGGAATCCTCCAAGATCATTGTGGTATCTCCCTTCTGGCCCAGGCAACCACGGTTCTCCCTTATTGTAGAAACAGCCACAGGGAATTACCACAAGCTTCTTCATGGACTGTATCTACTCACACAAGAAAAGGGGTGCTTGATATACCCCAACATTAATCAATGTAAATTGACCTGGAAGATATGGTCTTAATTCCCTTTAGGCATCTGTTTAAAGAGGATGTGCAGCGGGTACTAATGGAGGCAAAAAGCCTGGCTTTAAAATGTCATATATTAGCAAATGGAAAAGGTTTTCTAGTTGTTGTTAACAACATACCTAGCAACCATTCAAGGCTAGCTGTTCTCTGGTTTTACAATATGCATGTGAGCTACTATCCTATGGCCTTTCTTAATCATTTGTGAATATTCATTTATCAGGGATTGCCAGATGACTGCCCATGGATCCTCCTCATTCAATTGATTCTTATGCCAAAATATTTTTGAAAGAGATTTTAATAAAAAGGATTCCAGGAAAATCAGTGGCCCTTGCTTGGGATCTTATTTTGTGTTAGAGAAGCAAAACCTTGCAGCACTTGAATCAGCTAACTGGATGACTTGAAGTTTTTAACATGGAAAACAGATTTTGCTGATTGCTCTGACCTCAGCAAGAAGTGTATCTGAATTGCAAGCTCTTATGGACAGCCAGCCCTATCTCATTCTGCAGAAAGACATGCTTTCTTTAAGAGCTAATCTTTCATTTATGCCTAAAGTAGTATCCAGGTTTACTTTAAGATAAACTATCCATTTCATTTTCTTTCCTGAATCCATAAATGAGGGAGAAAGGATACTTCATAGCTTGGATGTCCGCAGGAAATTCAGGTATCTTGACATAACTAAATGTTTCAGATCTTTGGATCAATTATTCATTTCTTGTAAAGGTAAAAATAAGGGACAACCTGTGCCATACTAGGCTATTACTATATGGTTGTCTATGCCTATTACCTTTTCTTAAGCTCACCAAAACAAAACTATTCCATTCAAGGTCAGGCCCACTCTACAAGAGTCTTGGCTTTATCTATGGCTTTTGGGAAAGGGTTGGATTCTAGAAGTATTATAAAGGCTGCTACTCCAGTACTCTGTACATTGTCTAGGACTAGATCAGACTTTGCAAGGACCATTCTCCAGTGGCCCCTGGATTCTTCTCCTTCTAGCTCCCAAATGTGGTAAGCTAGGGTAATCTACCCATAACTAAGGCTACTGCATCAGTGATCAGGATGATAAACATAGTATAAATGTGTAAGTAAATTTACCATAACAGTAGATGTTCAAATGCTCACTGCTGCAGTAGCTGCTCCCTCCATTCATCCCACTTGTTTTTTTGGTATGTTTTTCATGCCAGGGTATAGTTTTTTTGTTCCTAGCATTGTCTTAAAAGAGCTCACTCTCCCTTCCTCTCTGTGTTGGCAGGAAAGCATTGAAGGGCTTGGCACACAAACTTGTCTTTTAGTCATTTCAGCTTGAGCTTTCTAATGGTTTGGGTGCATAGAACATTCCCTGAAGCTTTGGAAGCTGACTGGCTATTATATCCTTGACAGAATATAGCCATATAGATAAGGTTACTACTGCAGTGATCATTAAAATACTACTGTTGTGGTATATTTACTTACACAGCTGTAATTTCTAGAACTACAGGTAAAGAAAGATTCTGCACTGAGCTGAGTAATAATCAAATGTGATGAGAATTATATGGTTACATATAAATAAAGGGGAATAAGTGGCTATAAATTAATAAACACCAAGGCAATAAACTGTTGATATCTGATTTATATGTGCAATTAGAATAAAGTAAGAACGTTTCATTGTTAGCATCTGCATAAGGCTTGCATAACAAAAAACAAATCAAAAAAGGAAGATGTGTTTTTTGCAAAAGAGAAGATACGAAAAAAACTGCTATGTATGAAGACTAATTGTATCTGCACTATTGAAAGCAAACTCACAGCTTTTCTGCTTTTCATTATTTGTGCTGTAAATATTTAATTTGTTTTGCAATTCCATATTTTATGACTGAAGTTATTAAAATTTCACATTCCACTGCAAAGGATATTTTATATGACAGCTGCAATATCTGCCTTTGGGACAGAGTTGAACCATTTCTGTGATATAGTTCATGATGGAGAGTTTCATACAGAGAATGTATTGGCGGTATGGAGACAAATCATGAGAAAAGTAACAAGATTTTTTTTGGGTTTATATATGCAATGGGAACATTAAAATACATCCACACCCCTAAAACTGCTCTTTATCACTTACCCTCCTTTGCTTTTGAACCCCAACAGGTAATTATATGTTTATTTGTTTATTTGTTTAAGGAAAATGATACATTAATTATTCCAAAGAGTGTGTAGCAGCTTGGCAGTTGAAATGAGGACAGCTGTCAAAGTAATGAAACTTCTTTCTTTGACTGTGAAATTAATGCAACAAAATAAGTGAATGCATTATCAATTACACACTGAAGAATTCTGTTCTATTGAATTGTCTGCCTCATATTTCCAGAGTCCAAGGGTCATTTCAGACCCATGGTCACTATCTAAGTGGAGTTTGCACGATTGCCTTATATCAGCATGGCTACTTTTCAGTTAGTCGATTTTCCTACAACCTTCCCAAAACAGTAGATAATTAGATATTCTAAACTGTCTATACATATTGTATTTACCCCAAACTCTGTAGCCTATCTAATCACTGAAAAGAGTCAGAGATGGAACATTTCACTTATTTACTTAAATTAAAAACACTTATAAAAAATAAAAAAGGGACATGCAAGTCACAAGGCACTTGACCATATAATGCTTCCTGACGTGTTACAAGTAGCTATGAGCTGGCCTGGAAGACACTACAGAGGAAAATAGGCAATGATAAACAACTGGATGTCTTTAACAACACCAAACACAGCATATAGTGATGGGCACCCTTAATGGCATGTATAGTTTGCACCACTTTTCAAGGCATACTAAAAAACTAATCACATCTCTCTTGCAATCAGTGATGTCTTAATAAGTACATATATTTTCTACTCACAGTTGCTTTTAGTTGTAATTCTGAGAAAACATGTGTTCCGTTTAACAAATGTAGAGATTTGAAAACAGTGACTTACTGTAGTTCCAAGAACATGTAACACTGTAAGTCATAAAAAATAATATATGGGTTGATTTTGAAATTCAGCTGTGTAGTTGTACCAATCACATTTAGTTATTTGCAAAAGAAAATGGAATGTAATTGCATAATCATGTTTCATTTTTTATGATTTATGTGTCAAAAGCTCTGTATTTCATTTAGCCGACACAGCTTCTATCTGACACAGTCCAGAAATCTCCTGTTGCAAGAGTTTTACGGCTTAGATTCAAACGACAGTCCACTCTACTGCAGTGTAATATGTTGAATGGGCTTTATGCAGTAACACACACACACACATCCATTTAATCTGCACATTCAGCAATAGTTTACTAATAGGAAATGGATGGGTTAGCAGCTAGTAACAACTTTTTGAATTTTGTTTGAAAATCAGAGTGAGACCAATCCATCAAAACAAGGAAAACTGTACATAAAATTAGGAAGATTAAATATTATAGCACAGAAAATATCTTAAAATCACCATAAGTAAGCAGAAAAATGATCCCATAAAATAAAGCAAGTATGTGTTTTGGCCAACAGAAACTAGTTTTATTGTTGTAAAGTGTATTGCCCAGTCTGAACATATTAATTTAACATGTTCCATTTCAAATGTTCTGTGTTAACTCTTACATGGACAGAAAAACATAATTATGTTTTAATGATAAATTCAGAAAGAGCAGTTGAATCAATTATTTTTTTATGCATTTCCATGTTGCTGGTTCCAGCTGTTAAGCCTATAAGACATAATTTACATGTGCTTATCCCCTATCAACACTTTGCTTTTTCCCGCCCTTGTGAGGCTTATAAAATTGTGTTGCATATACTGAGACTTGTTTGCCAGCTGGGTTGCACATGGGTTTTCAAAGAAGATGAAGTATTACATTGCTCCATCTCAAAGCAAATGTGTTTTGCATCTATAAACATTTTTTATGGGTGAGTACTGTGAATAAAGCTTGCAAACTAAATAACATCTATTTGCCAAAATTAGTGAATGATGTATGGATTGTATTGTCTGGCATATAACACATACTTTTAAGTGTGGTTGCAGGCCAAATGTAAATCCTTGACGTATTTCATATGGAGTATCACTTTTCATGGAAAAGAGAAAATGACAAGGTTACAACTGTATAATGTTAGCTTCACTCTAAATATTACAGTAAAGCACATGGCTTGTTAATCTCAGCATAGCACATGGTATATCAAAACTGTAATACATTTGCTTATTAATGTTTAACTGTTGTGTGCCCTTTTCTTTTTTTTCTGCAACATTTCTTGGAGTACCTGTAACATTTCTTTTTTTTTGGTTTCTATACCTAAATGCATCATTTAGCAAGCCATGTGAACTATGCTGTTATTTCATACTCACTGTTACAACAACATGACACTGTTAGTTTTTCCTCTATACATTGTCTTTGTTATAGCAAGCTCAGATATTAGTGGTTGAGGCTGCTTGATTGTGCCAGTGAATTACAGTTTTACCATTCATTCTCCATTACTGATTTCCTAAAAGATGTGACAATGTTCCATGGGTCTTGAGTTATAGGAGTTTAATTATATATAGCTAATTGGCTGGAGTGACTCCGTCATAATGATTCCTGAAAACATTCTCATCGATTGTTGAACTAGGAGGAGGTAAGGTCTCCTTCCACATCCTGGTAAGAAGCAAGTGGAAGAAGTGTAATGAATTTGTATTCAAAATATGGTACTGTAATGTTTCGTTCTCTTGATTACATGGTAATATGAGAGAAATTATCTTTTGTATTACTTAATTGCCAAATGGGTAAGTGGATAGGTCCATGGACCATTCTTCAGCCAAGACTCATGTTAAGGACAGAGGTGTGAAGAAGTACACTATACAACTGAAGTATAGGATAATGCAGAATAACAAGCAATTTAGAATAAATAATTAATATAACAGGATGGCAAAAACATGCTGATACCAGCAAAGAATAAAAATAAAACACAGAATGGCAGGGCAAACAGTAAGAAAACAAGATAAAGGAAATAGTTATTAAGCTAACATTATCCATCTTATTATTAAAATTAGCCTAATTTATCTTGATCATCTAGTAATTAAAAATGTGTGGAAAGACCAGAAAGGGATGATAGCTAAGTTAATATCTTGAGCATTTACATTCATAGGTTGCTTATAAATGATTCTTCAACTTGTCTAGGATTCAACTGGTTCATCACATGTTTAATTCTTGTTGGCAGACTCCAGCAGACTGGGTTAGTCTAAAAGAATGCATTTTCTCTCATTACAAGCTCAAAAGGTAAGGTATTCAAAAGACAAGGAGGATTATTTACATATTAACAAAATATACATATTTACTGATACGTACCTATGCATTCCTATATTCCTTCATCATCATTATTATTCTTCTGTAATTGACCCTACTCCTTCTTCCACAACCAGCGTCTTCTCAATATATATTCCAAAATCCATTTTGCATTAAACAAAATTTCATTCACTCTTTTATTCCAAACAATCCATATTATATAAAATAAATTCTTAACTATGCTTCTCACATTCTTTCCTCTTGTTTTTATAATACCCATACATAATCACATTCACGTCTATATTGTTTACATCATTAATATTAACAAAAAAATCTTCACACAATGTTTTCCAGAGTTTAACCACTCTTTTACATTTGTTGTCTCTTTTTCAATACAAAATAAACACACTCTTTTTAACTTTATTTTTAGATGGCATATTCCCCTGTACTGGTAAGTTATTTATTACCAGGCACAATAGGGAATCTTGACTATCTATTATCATAATGCACCACTTTTTTTCTTACTTTAATGGCTTTTACTAGTACTTTTGGTAAATTTTCCCATGGATTTACATAATAACATTATTGTTTTATCACATTATTATATCACATCCTTATATATTTCTCTATATCATCAGTTTTCATTTTCCAAGTCAGTGTTTTTTCTTCATAAGTTTTAATTTCTACGTTAATATAATCTGTATCTCTTTTTATTCTCATCAACACACAGTATTTGTTGTACTTTTATTTAAACATTTTCACTACTAATTTATTCTATTAATTTACCTACTTTAATACTCTAAACAAGTTTAAAGAAGCAAAAAAAAAAAAAACTGGATTTATTAACCGCAACTCCCCTTCATCCACACTCATATGCAATACTTTTTATTTGGTTTAATCTTGAACCCATTATGAAAGAAAACACTGCACAATTTCTTTTTTATATTATTTCTGGGATTATATAAATATTTGACATATTTGCTATATTTCCATTACTACAGAATTCACAAGATACGCCATTTTCTTGAAAGCTAGCCTGAAAGTCCTCCATATTAGTCATATTTCTTTCATTTCCTTTAGCAAACCCTCCCAGTTCCTCATAACTACATATTTTCTCAGATTATATCCCTAACAAATATATGCCATTCACTGAAAAATACACCCCTCCAATTTTCACATCACCCACACTCTTACTTTTATTTTTATTCAAGGTCATTCTTATTTCCTTTAAACATCCTTTCAGACAAACATGCATGTCCCTTATCCATATTTTATTCTTAGCAACCACAACTATATCATTTGCATATGTCAAGACTACTGGAATCATCATTTCTTTTTGCATCAAATGTCTAGCATCTTTCATTTTATAAGCTACTTTATTCACTATAACATTCATTACCAATGCAAACAATATTCCATTCATGGAACATTATTGTCTTATACTGCACTTTACTTCTACTTGCTGTACTACAACATTCATAATTTGCTCTTGTGCACATTTACCTGTCCTTTTACATTTTTATTTTTCCTCATTGTAGTAATATTGTCATTTATCATTTTACCCAAATATGCAGACACCCCCTCCCTTTGGCATTATAAATAATATCTCTGCTTAAACAGTAAGGTCTTCATTTTTTCCCCAATTTGTTTTATATATTTCCTTTTCCATATCATACTACTCTCTTGTATTCATCTCTAAATTCTCCAGTATATTTCAGTACATCTTTCCATACATTACTTTCTCTTCATTTCTTACATAATCCAGCCACTGAAAAAGCACATTTTATATTTCATTTTAAATCAACTGATCATTCAGGCAAGTTTTATAAAAATTATAAATAATATCTCTGCTTAAACAGTAAGGTCTTCATTTTTTTCCCCAATTTCTTTTATATACTTCCTTTTCCATATCATACTACTCTCTTGTATTCATCTCTAAATTCTCCAGTATATTTCAGTACATCTTTCCATACATTACTTTCTCTTCATTTCTTGCATAATCCAGCCACTGAAAAAGCACATTTTATATTTCATTTTAAATCAACCGATCACTCAGGCAAGTTTTATAAAAGTCGTTCATTGTTATATGATCCCTCAATAACTGCAATGCTTGCCACTCTCCAAATACATCCTATAATTTCTAATTTATTCTTTTTATTCTCTTACCTATTTTAATATACCCCCTTTCTTCCATCACCTCTATCCATATTGCTAAAGATCTGAAAAAAAACTGTCACTGATGTATCACTGTCCACTATACTCAAATCTTCTGATAGGGCAAACTAATCAATTTCAGTTCCAATTAGTCTCCTTGTGTAAGTCCATTGACTATTATTCCACACGGGTAACTTAACACATGTTATAACTTGTAGTTTTTAACTTCTTTCCCTTTCTTTTTATAGTTTCCCCTTAAATCACAATTAAAGTCTCCTGCAATAATAATTTTCATGTTAACCATCAAATAATTTAATATTTGATTAAATAAATTCTTTCCTTTCTTGCCATTTGTATATACATATAATGCTATAAATCTATAATTGTATAAACATATTCCCTCAACCTCACATCCACGACAGTTAACCTTCTCATCTTTACAAATGTTACAAGTAATATTTCTGCTGTTTATTTTTACACAATATAACTATTCCAGAACAATTCAGTTCCCAAATTCCATATTATTTTTCCACCCACAATTGTTCTGTTTGCATTTTTTTTCATTTGTCATCTTACATCTTTTATAAGAAATATATCTAAATCACATTTAGCAGACCATTTCATTATTGCTATCCCTCTTACAGTATTAATAAAACTATTCACAGTAACTGAAAGCACTCTAAATCTATTACGTTTCCTTCTTTTTAAGCTTAAGGGAAGTATTTTAAATTTTCATTTTATTTTTTATTCTTTCCCGATCTGAATATTTTTTGTGTTTATGTAGAAGGATTTCTTTATCCTCAGAGTCAGATTTTTCACTATTTTTATTAACTGAAACACACTTAAAACTACTCTTTGTCATATGCATGTTTGGTAATGTATTTTTACATCTTCTTTTCCTCACTCTTACCCTAGTACCTAATGACTTTCTTTTTCTAATATTATTTGCACTTCCTTCACAAACATTTGACTTACCACTTTCAATTTCTTCCTCATTTTCAACACTCTCAGTACAGTTACCTTCATCCTCCTGAAATATAACATTTTTTTATCTAAGTCATCTTTTATTACTTCATCCTCTTTTTCATGAACACCTTTTCCCCAATTCCCATGCATTCCTGAAGGTGTTCATAGAATGCGTTTATAAAGGATTCTGCGGTCTGGGCCGTATGCTTTGAAGGATTCCACCTCGGTTTTGAGGAGTGTGAAATTTGCTTTAGAGAAGTTTTTCACTGTGGTTTTCTGGGCAGGGGGAGGGGTCAGGATGTGAATATCCAGTGAGATTAGTTTATGGTCTGATCTTACCAGTGAGGGATACACTTCTGGTCTGGAGCATAGAGCTCCCATGTTGGTGATGATCAGGTCCAGTATGTTTTCCCCTCTTGTGGGAGTGGTAAAAAGTTGTTCCATAGCATTTGAGTTTATAAATTCTAGGAACCTTTGGGCTAGGGTTTTGGAGCTAGAGTAATGCTCCCAGTCTGTGTTTGGGTAGTTGAAGTCACCCAATATAATGATGTTTGGAGAGACCTTCATATTTTCCAGTGTTCTCAGGAAGGCCGAGTGGGGTTCCTGGGTTTGGGAGGGTGGTCTGTAGCAGGTTATAAACTGGAAGGCAGTTTTACCCACTGTTAGTTGCACATGGATAGTCTCTGATGCTTCGTGCTGTGCCACCAACCTGGAGGTGTCGGTATCTTTGACGAATATTGATACTTCACCTCCTTTTGTGGTTCGGTCCAAGTTTTGGGGCCGAAAAGCATGGTATGAGGTATAACCTGGTAGTGCTGGGGTGCTCTTGGGAGCCTTGAACCAGGTTTCTGTTACTGCACAGATATCGATGTTCTCCATGCTAAGGAGAGTTTTGAGTGCATGCATCTTGAGGTTTAGACTTCTGGTGTTGAGTAGCATTGCTCTTAGTTTCTTATCCCTTGTGATACCTATGGAGGTGGGTTTGTCTTTTGAGCCTTGCCTAAAAAAGGCACTATGGGGGTGGCAAGAGCCTTTGCCAATATCCGAAAGCCCAGGGGTGACAGGTGCAAGCCGTCCCTAGCGAAGCATTGTGGCTTGTCGAGCATGTCATCCCAGGCTGACAGGCATTGGATCCTTTTTGAATGACACCAATATTTAAGCCAATTGTTGAAATTGATCATCTTGTCTTCATATTGTGGCATCATTCTTGGTGAGGGTAAGATGCTACTCAAGGTCAGGGTCATACCGGCCTGGGCTACATGCTCAGAGAGCTCCTTTACGTCTCTTTTCATGTAGTCCAGGGAGGTACATCTCAGGTCATTCACACCAGCATGGACAATGACTGAGTCATATTTGTACTTGCCTTGGAGTGACCTGAGTGTTTGTGTTATGTGGCGGATCGTAGCAGCCAACAGGCAGCTCACTGTGACCTTCTCCTTGTTCAGCCTGCCTGACAATAGAGTCACATATTACAAGTGTATCAGGTGTGTTGTTTAGCCTTAAGGGATGTGACTGTTCGGCACACTGGCTTTGTGAGCTATGTGTTGCACGTGTTTTGTTTTGGGGTAGCGGTTGCTTGGGTGTCTGCTTTGGAGGTCTCTGCTGCTTAGGCAGATTTTTATTTAGAGCCTCCGAGTATGTTTTTGTGTGTTTATGTGTTTGGTTTGCTGTTGTGGTAGGTCTATGTGAGACTGGAATTGTAGTGAGTGTGGTTTCCTTCTCCTCCTGACTGGTTACGCCAGTACTGAGCTGAGAGAGTTTAGCCTCCAGTTTGGCTATATCATTGCATCTCTCACATGTGTTGGAATTTGTTGGGAGGAGGAGAGGGTTGTCTGTGTACATGAGGCAGTTGTAACATTGCCTCAATATTCCCAGATTCACCAGCTGGACCGGAGAGGAGATTGACAACTGACCTTTGGACATGCTAGAATAGTATTGGGAATTCCTTTATAATTGAAAAAAAGGGCCAATGGGAAACAAAGTATTCAAGGGGAGTTTGTGAGGGTGTAGTGCTTTTAATTTTTTAGTGCTGACTTACATAATTGCTTTAGTGAGCAAGTGCCAGGCTTTAGAGTAGGAATAGGGTGTTTATTATGAGAACTAGATCAGTTCTAAGGGAAAAAGTGAAGAGCAGACTTTGTGGAGCCGAGAATGGTTTAAACCCAATTAAGCAGAGCTGCCCGATGCTACGCTATGTGCAAAATCGTGCAAAGCTGCGCCAAAGTGGGTTTTATACAGGGGGATTTGAAAGAGCTAGAAATTGGCCTACAACGGCCAATAGACTACCAGATTCTTGTGCTGGGAACACTCCTCCAGGGATAGATAGGCTGCTCTAAGCTCCCCATTGCCACTGGTGAACAAAGAAGCCTCCCTTTATCCAAGAAAGGAAATGGGTAACACAGGAACTTTCCAAAAGTCCAGAATACAGCAAAGCCTGTATTTGGACTACTCTAGGTCAGGAAAGATAGGAAACAATGATAATTTTATTTATTTATTTATTTTTTTTTGCAACAAACAGCAGGAAAATGCAATAAATATGTAACACAGGCTAGTGCACTTGAGTGTGTAGCCTCAACAGGTAAATGCAACAAACAGGGCAAGCTTTAAAGGACAAACTTTAAAAGTGCAGGTGCAAAAACAACTTTAAACAGTTTAAAACAGTTCAAGAAGCAGAAATACTTGCAGTTTAGCTAGATCGGACAGTAGTAGCAGGAAAAAAAAACACTTTTATCAGGTTAGCAGTTGCTCTTTTAGCCTCTCTGCTGCTAGCACCACTCTGCAGGACCACGAGGAGCTTCACTGAGTAGTAACAAGTGCAAAAACCACGCCAAAGCGGGTTTTATACAGGGGGACTTGAAAGAGCTAGAAATTGGCCCAAAACGGCCAATAGACTACCAGATTCTTGTGCTGGGAACACTTCTCCTGGGATAGATAGGCTGCTCTAAGCTCCCCACTGCCACTGGTGAACAAAGAAGCCTCCCTTTATCCAAGAAAGGAAATGGGCAACACAGGAACTTTCCAAAAGTCCAGAATACAGCAAAGCCTGTATTTGGACTACTCTAGGTCAGGAAAGATGGGAAACAAGTATATTTTTTTTGTTTTTTTTTCTTTTTTGCAACAAGCAGCAGGAAAATGCAATAACTATGTAACACAGGCTAGCACACTTGAGTGTGTAGCCTCAACAGGTAAATGCAACAAACAGGGCAAGCTTTAAAAGTGCATGTGCAAAAACAACTTTAAACAGTTTAAAACAGTTCAAGAAGCAGAAATACTTGCAGTTTAGATAGATCGGACAGTCGCCCAGGCAGTAGCAGGAATAAAAACCACTTTTATCAGGTTTATCAGGTGTGTATAACTACTTTGTGTCATGAATTTCAACATACTTTCAGCAGAGTAAAAAATCAAGAAACCAGTCCAGTGAGAGTGCATCTTCCACTGTTCCTGCTGCAGCTGTTTCCACAGGATCATATTGTGTAGCATGGTACATACTATGAACATGTGTGGACATGTGGTTGGAGAGTACTGCAAGGCTCCACCAGATATATCAAGGCAGCAGAACCATGACTTGAGAATCCCAAACACATGGTCATTAATGATCCTGCTTTGTGCGTTTACCTCATTATGAAATGCTTGTGTGGGTATGTGTGCATTTCTGATGGGTGTCATCATCAATGGCTCCAGTCCATAGTCAGCATCCCCCACCAAATGGCCATATGGGATGCTCTCATTGGCAAATGCTTGGTACAGCTGTGACAAATGCCAGATATGGGTATCATGATAGCTTCCAGGGCTGCCAGCACACACATTCATGATAATACTCTGGGCATTGCACATGACCTGGCAGTTGATGGAGGAAAATCCCTTGCAGTTTATGTAGACTCTATCCTGTTCACTGAGTGGTGCTTTGATGCGGATGTGCATGCAGTCTATGGCACCCAGTACCTCTGGGTATTATGCTACATGGTGGAAGAGACGCATATTGCTGGTCCTCTCCTCATGGGTGTTGTGAAGTAAATATGCTCACTGGCATGTGGTAGCATGGCATCCAGGAACTGGTGGAGTACCCTGGATGCAGATGCCTGTGAGAACCCTATGATGTGTCTGGTAGGTCTTTGGAAAGTACCTATCGCTAGAATTCTTAAGGCTACACATGCCTTGTTATCCACTGGGATGGGTTCCGCTCTGCTGGTTCTAGATCTCAGTTGAGACTGGCACAGCTCTGTGATTTCCTAAAGTATGTCTCTGTCCACTCTCTAGCCCTCTACTATCTCCAAATCATGTAGCTCTGGTAAGTTACCCTGAGTCTGAACACTCTTCTCCTCCTACTTGGTCTGTGGCGGTTGTCAGCATTATCCTCCTCTAGCACATACTGATGGATCACAGCAATGGCAGCCCCTAACATTTTTCCCATTAACATTCCCCCACATGTGTACACCAATGGTGCAGAGTTTGTGGGAAAAACCAGACTGTAAGGTGTTTCCATACTTTATACTGTTGTGTTGCAGATACTTCCTGTATGATTGGCTGACTATGATGCATTCCACCTGCCAGCAATGTTATTTGTACTTGATTGATTTAATTCTGCTATTTTCCTTTTTTTTCATTTTTCTCCTTCCCATTTTCTCCCCTTTTAAGCCTCGAGGCATGAAGTGCAAACCTGGTGCCCAAATGTAAATAGTCCTGCTATTTCCATTTTTTTTGTTTGTTTTAGACTGAGTGGCACTGCGCAAACACATTTACCTTAAGTAAACAGTAAGAAATGTCCCTCCTCTGGGAGTGAACATGCTCCTCGGTTCATGGAATAAGTCAATACAGCCTTAGACACACCCCCTTGCTTAGCTGTGCTTAGCTAAGCTTATCTCTGTGCCTTAGGGCTCCAATGTGCTTACAACATGCCTTACACACCTTTTCATGTCTGTTGCTCCTCCTAGTTACACCATTGTGCTAGACCACATACTCGGTTAGGTGCAGTTTGGGACTTAGAAGATTTTTGTGATTCAGTAAATTTCCCCTCATTTGCATACCCCGCTGCCTTAGTCCATAGTTACTGCACTTACCCAGAGACTTTCCCCTTGAAAACCAGTGTTCCCTGGTATTGTTTTCATTCTGCATGCATTAGACTATAACAGCAAAATGCAGAGTTCCCTTAAAATTGAGTTTTCACCTTTTTTTTTTATATTTTCCACCTGATCCCATTTGTGCCTCTAAACTAAACAGTTTTCCATGGCAATGGCCATATATGTAGCCATTGGCATGCCTAACCACTGTAATACATGCTTTTTTGAGTGCTGTCATGCCTCCATTTTGTTATTTGCAGAAATGTATTCGGTTAGTAACCGAATACATTTCTGCAAATAGCAATGTTCTTGGATGGATACCTGACTGCTTGATGAATCGCTAATTGACCTCATTTGTATGGTTTTCACAGCAAATGAGGTAATTAGCATTCTGCAGCCATATCCATGCAGAAACAGTGTAGGCTTGTGCACATCAGATCAGCTGTTTGCTGGATCACTTGGCGGCCAGATTCTGTGCAGGAACAGCTACATTGTTCCTGCACGAAATTTTCAGCTTCATGAATCCTGGGAAATGTCTGTTTACAATAATGAGCCATCTCTTAATCATCCCATATCTGAAGGTGGACCAGTGGCAAATAATTATCCTGAATGCTTAGTCTCTAAAATGTACAATCTGCCTTTTAAGCTATTAAGCATATTTTTGTAAATGAATATGAATTAAAATTAATGTTGTGTCAAAGAAGTATAACTACTGTAGTTAGAATGTTTTATGTTTATAAACATAAAATCATCAGAAATCTGGAAATGGAGGTAATGTGTATATATGGAGGTAAGACTGAGCAGTATATAGCCCAAGTAGAAATGCAAACTTGGTTAGCTAAAGAGTTCCACCCTTTAGCTTTAGTAGCTAACTTGGCGCTGGATGTGTTAGCTGGGCAGGACTTTGGACATTTCAAATAGCTGTGAATAATGTAAGAGGAAGCAAACCAGATATATTGTCATGATGCACAACCCCAATAAAAAACAATGTGTGGAATTAGAAACCACACAAGGTAGTAAGGCTTGGATTAAGGTAAAATGTAAATATGAAGCTGGGTCTGACCAAAAGAGTACAATAGGTAAGACTATAGAAGGAGCTAGTGCAAAGCCAGAAATGGAAAAGGCTCACAGATAAGAATATTCTGCATAAAATACCAGCAGACAAGGTCCTGAGATAAGTTATTATAAAGACTGATGAAGAGGATCCTAGAGTTAAAGGAAGGGAAGTCACTGTTGAAACAGATGAAAACAATGTGAGCCTATGGTAGTAAAAAAGATGTAGTTAGCCAAACTGTGCCCTAATCATAACCCCAAACAAGTCAAATGGGGGATTCTAATGCTCCAATAAGCAGAAAGAGAACTAAGCTAGAGGCAGGAAACCTATCCAAACTGTAAATTGAAGAGACTTGTTTTAATATTTTACTTTTTGCAGAGGAGGAGTTAGGTGAGGGAAATAAAGCATTATCTGTATTTGAAGGACATGAAGTTGCACCTCCTAACTCACATTACGCTATGGATAAGAGCAGTGCTGACCTGGCTGATCTGCACAAAAAAACATATAAAGTCTAATGAAGCCCAGTTGGAAGATAACAATCTAAGCAGAGCTAAAGAAAACACAACAAGAACAGGACAGCTCTGATCGGAACAGTCCTATTTCAAACCCATATTTTAAAGCAAGCAAATGACTTAACATATACAGTAACTTAAAAGAGAGAGAGAGAAAGATAGCAGAGTTCATATTCTTGCCTGTGATCGAATTCTCATTTGAGTGAATAGATATGCACCTTGAAAGTTTGCTTGTGAACACAATCAAATGTCCCCAGTGCATACTGGTAATCCCTGATTATTCCATGTAATTCTCAAGAAGCAGTTCCTCTAAAATGAGTAAATGCTAAGGCAATAATGAAAAAAAATGGTGTTACTATTTCTATGGATGGAAATCCCTGAGAAATCCTTACAGACTAAGGCACCCCAATTCATGTTCAGAGTAATGCATGGACTATGCCAGCTCTATATGGTGAGGCAGTGGATAACTTCTCTATCCCACCAACAAACAGGCTACTGGAGCATCTTAATAAAACCCTGAAATCTACCCTTTGTAAAGTTATAGAATAAGACAAGAAAGTTTGTTACCAGCTGTTTCCATGCCTTCTCATCACCGTAAGAGAAATATTCCAAGCCTCAAATGTATTTGTTCCCTTTGAGCTATTCTATAGCAGATATCCACAAGATTTGGTAGACATAACAAGGGAAATCTGAGAGGAAGAAAGTACTCAATTTCAGAGTGTCATAGTACTTTATATAGAGCTGCAGGTCAGGCTAGGTGTTATGATGCCTACTAGAAAGAGCACAGTAAACTCAGAAGAGAACATCCAATACAAATGTTCATCTTAGAGAGTTTTAGGCAGGTGACAAAGAGTTTACATTAGTGTCCATTGTATAAAATACATTTCTTGCTAAGTGGCAAACCATTTTGAAGTGATTGAAAGAGTGTACAAAGTGAATTATAAGTTAAGGCAATCTGGAATGTGATAACCTAAACAGATATATGAGATAAATGCAGTGCAATCTTGGAAAGAGAATGAAGAAAAAACAGGAGAAACATTGTCAGTAACCCGTAGACTGGAAATTAAGTAACTAGCACTCAGGAAAAGGGGCAAATTCTCACCATAGCAGAATTAATATAACTGAACACAAGATTGAGCATATCCTCAGTGAAAATGTAAGTCTAAAACCATGTGGAAGGGAAGAAAACCCAGACTAAAATGATGTATATAGGAGAGTGCATTCACGACAACAGACAGAAGCTTTACAAACAGGAAACAGGAAACCATTTAAGGGTAAAATGTGCTGTACACTGGTCTTGAACTCTATAGGCTTCTTAAATGTGCTTACATCTAATCAAGGAAAGATTTCTGGGGAGGAGACCCTGCCCACTTCAAGTGGAAGAAGATATATTTGAAAGGATGAACCTGCTATCCTGTGAAGCAAAGCTGGATAACTGCTTTTGTACCTGGACATTTATCTTGCCTGTGTGGACTCCCTACCTATGGACCTGTTAATACTTGTGCTGTAAAGGCACTAAAAGGAAATAACATGAGTCTTGCTCTGAGATTCGGAAACATGCATATCCCAATCACGTTGTGGCTACTGTCGGTATGTCTTTTAGTGAGATGTGGGCAAAAGCCAATTATTAATTAACTTGGTGGAACTGATGATCCAAGGCATGACTACTTAAAAAATCTGCCCATGGAAATGTCAGACAGAGGAAAGAGAGAGAGGGAGAAGAGAGAGAGCAAACTTCCTGCAGCTGCAGCTAAGACTGATGTGAAGAGAACCGGTGAGCACGTAGCTGGCCCATGCCTAAGTGCATGAACATGTCCTACCTAGTGATCCTATGAGAAAACTTGCACGCTGCATTAAAGGTCCTACAGAAATGCTTGTACCTATTTTTTTTTATTTGAAATGTGGTATAAATGTGTGTATAAGAAATTAGGAATAGAGGTAGAGTAAGCAGAGAAATTACAAAGAGGAAGAATGGGGGGAGAAAGGGGGAGATAAAGGGTAGACTTTTTACAGGGACAGACCCTCCTTTTACTTATGTATTATTTATTTTTGTATTTATGTATTTATTTATTTATGTTTTAGAATGAAAGATAAGATAGGATGTAAGAGTATGGCAAGAGATAGAAAGAGAGAGAGGTTTGGAAGGAAGGGAGAGCAAACAAACGTAAAATACAAACAAAGATTGACATGGTAACACACTTGAGGGGTGAGATGAAAATGAAATACTAGACATACAGCCAAAAGAGGAAACTGGTGATGGGGATGACTAGACAATAAAAAAGGAAGGGAGGTGACACACAATGTAGGGGTAACAACAAAACTGGAGGATTGGAAGAAAGGGTGGTTATAACCCTCTTTGACCATGCTGCCAGGGCAAGATTCATGAATAAGTCAGTCAGCACCCTGAGTAGTCTTCCAACTGGGCATTGCACAGCCATGCAGTTATGTGACTCTTCAAGCCACATGAGGACCCACTATAGATAGTTGATGTGAACTATGAGCCACTGGTCCAAGAACTCTCCTACCACCTCCAGCAACTCCCAATGCATGGCAAATTGTGAAACCCTGGTAGTGCTACTAGATGGAACAATAGCACTACACTCCATTAAATGATCAGCAAAGACCTAGACAATGCTACTACAGCTAACAGGGAACAGGCCTAGAGTGAGGTGGAGATCTGACAGGAGAGGGTTGGGCCTGATGAGGGGCAATGACCTGGGCCATGCCATTGATATAGCCATGGAGGCTAAATGGAGAAAAGTAAAAAATAAAATAGGAAAAAGAAGGGCAGTGACTAATTTATGAATAGCGAGAGAGAAAGAAAAATTGCCATTAGTTATGTGGCATATGACATGGAAGGGATATACGTGTGCATATACTTCTTAGGTTCATAGGTTCATAGGTTCATACTAGGCTATCTGCCCTAGGGCATTTATAAGCCTAGCCAGAATGTGTTTGGCTTTTGCCACCCATTTTAAATTTATTTTGCTATGCCCTTTTTCGAGGTTAGTATACTGTGCCTCTGTCTAACAGTGACACAGAAGTGATACCCAGGGTAAACCTACGATCTCCCATCCACTCATCAAGATTCCTCTTGAAGAGAGTCAATGAGGGACTCTGCCTAACCTGGACTGGGATTTTATTCCAGAGTGAAGGGAGCCTCTGGGTTATGAATTTGTCCCTCCAGCATGTCCGATTTATTTCAGTGCTGAGGTTCAAGTCTCTCAAGCGCGTAGCTCGATGGGATTTGGATTTTCTGAGGTGCAGCATGTCCATTAATTCCGGGTTGGACATGGCTTTATACGTCAGGCACAGATCGCCTCTGAACAGGTGGCATGCCACTGAGTAGAGCTGGAGTTTCTTTAACCGGGCAGCATATGGCATCTGTTTGAGCCCTTTGATCCTCTTGGTGAGGTACTTTTGGGGTCATTCCAGTTGCTGCAGGTGTCTGGTAAGGTACTTCCCAAACGGGCATTGTACTCAATTACGGGCCTGATGAGGGATGAGTAAAGAGGCACGATGACCTCCCCTGATCTAGATGCGAATCCCTTCATGATTAGGTGGGCTATATAAAATGTTTTTCTAACCACTTTGGCCACGTGGTTGTCAAATTAGAGATTGCTATCAACTTGGGTCCCCAGGTCCCTAATTACTTCTTCTGTACTTAATGGATTATCACCTATGTGGTAATTTGTGGGCACTTTGTTTTGCCAAAGGGATGACTATACACTTTTTGGCATTTCGCTTGAGGCCATGGCTCTGGCACCAGTTGTCTGTTTTTATGAGGCCCTTTTGGAGGATGCTTGTGTCGGCTGGAGAGTCAATTATGGCGCCCAGTTTGCAGTCATCTGCGAACTTGGTCAGCCACAGTCCTTCCGTGTTGGCCTGTACCTCCGAGAAATATATACCGAACAAGAGAGGTCTCAGGACTGAGCCTTGTGGGACACCACTTGTAACTGGTTTGGAGTCTGACATGGCTCCAGCAATTCTAACCATGTGGGTTCTGTCCTTGCGCCAGTTTGCAATCCATCTAGTGACATAGGGGTTTATATTTAAGCTGGTGAGCTTATCTATAATGCCCGAGTGGGGTATTGTATCGAAGGCTTTTGCGAGGTCCAGGTAGGTTGTGTGGACCCCCTTCCCCTCGTCAATGGCCATGGTGACTGTTTCAAAGAAATCAACCAAGTTTAAGAGGCAGGATCTGCCCTTAACAAAGCTGAACTGGGTAGGATCCAGTGTCTGTAGGTCCCCAATATCTTTATTTATGAGGTCCATGATGATCCTTTCCATAGCTTTGCAGACCAAGCTAGTCAGGCTTATGGGGCGATAATTTCCAGGATCCGTTGAGGTACCACCTTTATGGAGTGGGACCACTGTTGCTGTATGCCACTCTTTGGGCACATATCCTGTAGTAAGGCTGAGATTGGACAGTAGTTTTATGTTTGGGTTTAGCTCTTCTTGGAGTTCATGTAGGACGCAGCCCGGGACACCGTCTGGTCCCATTGATGCTGTGTTTTTGCTTTGGAGAGGCGGCTCTTACCTGAGCATCTGAGATGTCAGGGGGGCAGCACTCTGCTGGGATAGATATCTGCCCTTTTGGTGGGGGGGGGAGTTTGCGCTGAACCTGTCAGCTAGGATGTTGGCAATGTCTGTGGGTTTGGTGTATTTTTTGTCATTTTGGACTAATTCTGAGCATATCTGGGAATTACCACCCAGGTTCCTAACATAACTAAAGAAAGCTTTGTGATTATCCTTAGTGTCATGTGCAATTTTTCTCTCGAAGCTGGCCTTAGACAATTGCAAAAGTCATTTTCTTTCTATGGAGTACATTTCCAGTGGCCCATACAAGTTACATAAAGGGAAGCATTGCCCTGCAGCCCAGAAAACAAGGATATGTAAATTTAAACATGGATGTCAATGAATAAAGTATAACTAACAGTGATATCTGTCAGACTGAAGCATGCACAAAATTGTGTCAAAGAGAACACATCATCAATCAATATGTAGCCATAACAAAACAATGCGCCTGTATGGCTACCTTTCTCCACACATACAAAAATGCAACTAACAAAAACTGCCAATCCATGACAAATGCTCACAGCTGTTTCCACCCACACTTTAAGCAACTTCCCACTTCCCCCCTTCCACACACAAAAAAGAAAAAATATATACCCTGACTTCAGTAGTATGCATAGGTGCTGTATGCAATAACCCTAGTCAGGCCAGTGATTAGTAGATGCTCTAAAGCAGGGCAGATGGGCCCATGTCAGTTGGAGAAAATGTCATGTGTCCTGTTTGTCGGTGAGTAAAAGAACAGTTCCTATAAGTACAATGATTTTCTTTTATTCTATTTTTATTTCTTGTCCTAATAGATACCAAGGCATAAAGTTGTTATACCTATGCAGTGTTATGACTCCTGTCACTTCAAACTTCACTTCATATTTACTAACAGTACCTATTTTGGTATGATAAATAAAAGCACTTTCACCGGATATAACTAAATGACAGTACTGTAACTAAATAATATCACTTCTATAGGTATACACCCTGGCAGCATGCATGCAACTGACAGATTAATGAATACTACCAAGCACGTCACCAGACCATATGCATCCATTCACCTGCAGAGCTGCTCCTTTCTCCTCTAGAAGTGGGGAGGAGGAGTTCTCAGAGACTTCCTCCTGATCTATACAAAATGACAAAAAATAAAGAAATCCGCAGTTGGAAGTCCATTAAAATCATATATAATTTACAGTACAGAATAAAGGAGAATGGGGCAACTAAAATTACTTATAATACATCTCAGAAGCATACTTCTCAAACTGCAGGCATTTAAAGCAGGCGAAAAGGCCTTTGAAAAATAGAAACAGCCAGCTAAATATCTGAACATCTAATTAGCACAAAATTTGAATACCAAATAGCACATAACTAATCCCACCTCCAATAGGAATGCAGGACACAACTCAAAAACATGTTTAAAAACAGACCGTGACAAAACTAACGGAAAATATAAGCACATTATCAGATAGCGTAAAATCTGTAGACTTTAACAAACTATCACAAAATTCTATTACACAAGATCATTTATTTTTGCTTCAGAAAAAGAGAGTTTTAAGATGTATGTCCTCTTTCTTTAAATTATTGTTGCCACTAGTATGTTGGTCATATAATGTGGTTTTCTGTGCACTAAACAGCTACAAAATTCACATGTGAAGAGGTACATATATGAAGCATGAAAATAGGGAAATAACTGTAGAAATAAGGACATCCTAAATCAGATCCAAAAATTGTAATGTTCCTCCAAAATAAGGACAGTTCCGAGTCTTTTCAGAGGCCCTTGTTCTGATCTCTTCTAATCAACAGATCAGAAGGTTAGGCTGGCATTTCCATAGGTGTTGTAGTGGTGCTAACACTGCTCATCAGAGCAGGGGTATGAAGAGTGCATCTGATATCACACCATAAAGACTGTGCCAGGCATCCATTTTATAGTGGGAGTTTTCATAGGAGTCCCCAGTCAAACAATTGAGATGGTATCTGTGCACCAGGAAGACTGGAAGACTAAGAAGATTTTTATTCTCCTTGCTGCTCCTCCTGGGAGCCCTGCCAATATCAATACTCTGGGAAGCCATGGAATTCCATTAGCTCATCTTCCATATAACTATGGTAGCCATCTTGCGGTCACACATGTAGATTCTGATGGTACATGAGATGCCACATTGACATAGCTAATCAGCATGCCTAATTGCAATGCCACTGTTGCTTAGCACACAAATGAACAGCATAGTATAATAGTATAAGGATGAAAACATTGCCAGGGAATCTGTCTAATACCTGAAATTTTCTTAAGTGCAATAACAGCTGACCTCCTTAACACACCTCCAGGATATAAAATGAAATTACATTTCCCCCGTGTCCACATAGGGGCCATTGACCCACGCATGCATCCTCAATACACTTCACAGGTGTTTACACAACTGCACATAAATGACTGAGTCTTTTAACATGACATAGATCATTATCACAGGAAGAAAATTGTGCCATTCAGACACTTTAAATAGCTTGTGCCTGAATTGTGAGATATAACCAGTTGCATTTACCATGGTGTTAATCCATTTATGGAAAATTGCTAAGTAGCAACAAACCTATCTGTCAAAAATACTGGAAAGAAGGCAGTCTAAGTGAAACATTTTTATTTGAAAGGTATATATGTGTTGGAAAAGTGTTGCTAACACCTGTTACTAATGTCTCTTTGTGGAAGCAAAGGATTTTTCCCAAGAGTATGCAAGTGAAGTGATTGTTTCTGTTGTTTTTATAAAGATACAGCAATGCAGCCACTATGATGGAGAATTTACTTTGACTGAATGTATAGCACCATGGCCAAGTAAATTTGGGGAATTACTCAGGGCTGGAAGCCTAACTCACAAACTATTCATGATAGCTATGTGTACTGATACTGTCAGGGCCAGATCCAGTACAAGCAGACCTATGCAGCTGCCTAGGGCTGCTGCTTTCTGGAGAGTCTCATAAATGTTACAAAGAAAAAACAAGTAAATTGTCTCACTCTTACCCACATCTCCCAAAACCCAATTATTGCTCATCTGCTTTATTTTGACGTGAAAAATCAAGTCTCTCTCTCTCTTTATCTCTCTCTTATTGGCTGTAATGCAGAGCCAATAAGAAAATGGCGTCCTTGAGCTTTACACAGTCAAAGTGTGATGTTTTTAGTACTGATATAGCCTTGAGGTAAAAGCTGCTACCATGGATCTCTTTGTAAGTGTGTGTGTGTGTGTGTGTGTGTGTGTGTGTGTGTGTGTGTGTGTGTGTGTGTGTGTGTGCACTCAAGCTTCTGTCAGAAAACTCAGGCCTTCAGAATTTTTTGAACTAGAACTCGGACCCTCTTGAAACATTGCAGTAAGTCACTGATGATTGCAGTCATCAATAATGCCAGTGATTAGAGATTCATAATTGTTATTTTTGAGAAAATGCTTTTAAAAATTAAATTTTAGTCCCTGATATATTTTTTTTTACCCTGTGTTTATGCTCTGTCTTTTCTTGGTCAGTTTCCTAGTTAACTCATTTTTCACTTTTCAGTGGCAACTCAGGAACACTGTGTGGTTAGGTGACTTGCCCAGAGTCACACAGGAGGCAAATAGAAGTAGAAAGAGTCACGCCTTGTAACCTCTATAGGAAGCAGTTCATTAAGAGCTTGAAGCCTTATTCCTTTGCAACAACTACTAGATCTCATCATATTCTTTATTTTGTGATAAATCCTTGAGGATTATAGTCAGACAATACCAGTCAACAGACTTGCATAGTTATTTTTGTTTAGAAAGGCATGTGAATGCAAATCAATTTTTCTATTTTTATTTTTTTTTTACAAGAAATAGAGCTGCCTGGCACTTAGGCATCTGAGCTATTCATGAATTTCTACTTGCAGACAAAACTACAGGGTTTGAATCCTTCCACCTATATCTGCCTATTGTGAGATTTTGAGAAAGTCACTCAGATATTTTCTAGGTCATCCCTGAAAAGGGACACTTTGTCAGGTTGGTTTACATGGTTATCACATTGCTGTGCATTTGTCCTCCACTATTTCTGGCTTTGTCCAGAATTCTGAGCAAAGGATTTGAGAAGCTTTTTTTGCCTGTTTCTTGTAACATGTGTGGCTTTCTGGTGAATTGCTATGGATTCTAGTCAGTAAATAATGACAAGCATGTGAGAATCACACTTTCTGTGACTCAGAAAATGTTCTAGCAATTTTCTAAGTACATAAGAGAAATATTTAAATTCTGTTTTTGATTTTTGGGTCTTTGTCTCTGATTCTTGAGCTAAGATGTCGGGAGAGCAGAAGTATATAAAGAGCTGCACTGTATGGTTCTCATATCTTTGAGTTGCAATACAATTCACGGTCTGGTGATTATTTATGTACTTGTTCACTCATTTGATTACGGCCAAACATCAGAGTGCACTCAATCATACAAAGGGCTGAAATTGATGGATTGATGGCTGTGCGTCTTGGCTGCATGTGTGTGTGTGTGTGTGTGTGTGTGTGTGTGTGTGTGTGTGTGTGTGTGTGTGTGTGTGTGTGTGTGTGTGTGTGTGTGTGTGTGTGTGTGTGTGTGTGTGTGTGTGTGTGTGTGTGTGTGTGTGTGTAAATCCTTGGTTCCTATATTCCACAGTTGTTTTGGTGTAAAAATCTATGCTAGATTTTTTGAAAAGGTCACCAAAGCAATGGATAAAGGCAAAATGGTACACAATGCATACTTTCACCTGGCCAAAGCTATTGACACAATTTCCCAGTTAACCATAGTAGAAAAGCTAAATAAACTGGGAATAAGCCCTTATGTCACCTGCTGGATTGCCATTTGGCACACAGATAGGGTGTAGATAATCAAAATAGGAGAAGTTACCTTCACAAAGAGACCAGTCACAAATGGAGTCCCCCAGGGCTCTCTGCTGAGATGTCACCTTTTTTGCATCTATTTCTCTGAAGTAAAAGCCAATACCAGAGGATGATTAAGTTTGCAGATGAATGCAAGCTAGAAGCAGTCATTGAATCACCAGATGACTTAGCCATCCTACAGGAAGTTTGGTACCAAATAAATAACTGGTGCCAAAATCATGGACTGAAACTAAATGGCAAAAAATGCATTATTGTATCCTTATGGAACAACCACATTGACAATACTCCACTAACAATTGACCCATTTTTGGGGATTAAGAAACTTCTGTGAACCATAACCTATTTTTTGACCATGTGTCCATTGTTGTAAGAAAGTTCTTCTATATTGCACAGCTTATAAACAAAGGGATTGTGTCTAGATCTAAGTATATCATTGTCTACTTTTACTCAGCCCTTTTTAGGCCAGTCATTGAATACAATGCCCCTTTGGTATATCTCTGTCCAGACACATGCAACATCTGCAATCCTCACAAATATACCTTGCTAAAATGATACAAGGCCTAAACAACATGTACTCCATGGACCAGCTCAATGCCTTGTAACTATATTATGCATCCTTCATACTGCTAAGAGATAACCTGTGTCTGGCAAACAAGTGATCCTCTGACCCATTACTGATGGATTTACTGCACACCAGCAATTCAAATGGCATCAGAAATAGTCAGTATAGGGATGTACACCTCTTCTGCAACATCAACAGAATGTTTTGGAGAGACAGATATATCTCACAGAGGATACCATTGCTCTGGAACAGATCTCCATCCATATAAAGCAAAGTTCATCCCTGTCCATATTCATGCAACTTAGATCAATGGATAGAAAACAAAAAATTTACCCCAGGGCTGCCCTTTTACCTAGTAATTGACAGAGACAGTTCCTAAAAGTTTTATCCAGTGCTAAAGGTCCCCTCAAATTATCTATTGTATGATCCAAGTTATTATCATTAGGGGTAATATATAATTATTGACCATGGGATGAGTAAGGCCAATCTCTAATCAAATCAGATAGGTTATATAGAGTGCCAAAGGGGAAATTGGCTAGACTTAAAATGGCAAACAAGGGCAGCCAGCCTAGCACTTACTTATGACCCTATGAACATAAAGGAAGGAAGTGATTGTACTAAGCAGGAGAATCATCATGTAAGCAATGTTCTTTGGGTATGATCCTTGGTTTACTTGTTTTGTTGACTGCTGACAGAGTGTTTATTATTTCTCTGTGAATAAAATGAACAATCTGAAACATAGTAGCTTAATGTCTGTATTTTAACTATAAATGTATTTTTAATTACCTTGATTTTTGCAGGCACATGGGTATGAAATGCATTGTGATGGGCTACAACAGTTTGTCTAGTACTTAGCGCAGGTGTGTAATACTATCATTGACATATGCATCATTATGGAGGCCAGCTTCAAAGCCATTGAGAGCACCCCATCAGCGTAAGATTTCAAAGCCTACACACGTGCTCACCCACCACACTAGATGAAAGCACTAAAGGTTGGGGTGTCTTAACATTTGTAAAAAAAAAAAACACTACCCTTCCAGAATAGTTAGACAAGATAACAATCTGGAACTCTTCTTCCAACTTTCGCTTAACAAGACCCCTTATTATAACATGGTTAATCAGTTTTAATTTCTCCAAATCCTTTGAGTTTGTAATACCATGACAGGAATGGACCCCATTCCTAAGTCAAAGTATAATTAAAGTTCATGAAATTAGTATTGTTTCAGTCTTTGATGACAGCCAGAAGTGCTCTTTTTAGCACCAGCAATGTGTCCAGTAATGACTCCTTCTGCAATTTGTATGGAGTTACTTGTACTGGTAACATATCTAAATATAATTGTAGATTCTTTTTTTATAAGCCCCATTACCCCTTCTACTATTGGAACTGTCTGGGAATCTTTCTTTTACATTGCTCTCATTTTTACCTACAAATCCTGATATTTTATAACTTTGTGTCTCTCTGTATGCAAGACATGTAGTCACTGGGTGTGGTGAGTTCAATGGCCAATGCTACTTTTGTCTTCTTTCATGGATCACTATATTCAGTTTTCTCACATCTGTCTTTTGAACTGTTGTTATGGGTGATCCCATGTGATGTAGACTTCATTTTCTGTAATGCTTTGTGGCTCTTTAGTGGTTCCTTTCACAAGGAAAGGAATTTGGTAGTCTGTGTGTTCGTTGTAATGCAGCTTTGGTGGATTCAGCTCAGGTAAGTGAAATTCATTGAAACATACTTTCGTGTAAGGAAAGTAGATCCATATAGATACATATACATATATGGCTACATAAGCACTTCTCATATATTCTGCTTTAACTTCAGTAATGATTTATACAAATAAAATATGTTAAAGAAAAAAGTGAATGCTATGTAACACAATGTGTGAATTTATTGTATGCATTGTTTCTTTTGTCCCCCTACTTCTCTCTCTCTTTTTCTTATTTCAGTTATGCATTCTTTTTTCCTTAATAATTTCTTTCTTTCTCATTTATGTTCATTTTTTACATGTCCAAAATCCTCTGGCCTAGGTACATACCTCCCAGGTTAGGGAGAGCTCACCCTCTGACCAACTGGGGATATCCTTATGGTGTCAGGTGGTGGCACTGCTAGAGGAGGTAGTAGACAGATGGATTCAGCCAGATGAGGTCTTTCTTTAGTGTGTTCAGACACATAGTACCATCTGATGCTGACCACTGCATCAACACAGGCCCCTACCCCCTCAACATAGAGCTTCTCTGTTGCACCACCATCTGGCAGTGGAAATGTTTGAGGTACTGTGGACTGCGACTCTTGATGGCACCTCCTCAGCTCTTCTTCCCTTATCCTTTCTAATACACACTCTTGCATTTTCCACTCACACTGCCCTCTTGTATAAAAGAGAAAAACAATTGAAAAAATGGAGGGGGGTGGGTCAATTCCCCCAAAAACTATTGTGCGCTTCCTCTCCAGCGCTATTTTCTTAATGCTTCCTTTTTGTTCTGTCTGTCCTTTTGCAATCTTTCCTCTCTCCCCTTTCTATTCTTTAAAGTAACCAATATATTATCCACATTAGGATACCCTATATAAAACATTTTAAATTCCTTTATTTTTAAAAAAATATTAATAACAAAAGCTGCACGATCCATTGCTTGTCTTAGGTCTTTCAACTGTGACTGCACATAGCTGAGTCCATCTGCAATATCTAAATACACAATAAGTAATATGAAGCCTACAGCTTTCACATAGTACTTCATATGTACTTTATGCTTAACTTTAGGTACTTTATGCTTTTGATGTAATTAGACATGTTTTTTCAAAATGCCTCCACTTTTCTTTATTCTGTATGAATAACCTGCACTTAAGTTATTTGTATACAGCAGCACTCTTCTCAGATAACCACTATGTGGCTGTGAAGTCCTGGACTATGAATACCACCCATTGTCTTAGAAATTATAGAAACATAATCTTCAATGCAGCTCTTCTTGCCTGATTATGCCTCAGAATTATAAGGGCAGAATTTTTTTGCATTCATTTTAGCTTTACACATTTTAAGGGCATGTCAGGGAAAGGATTTTGCCAAGAGCTCTAGCAGTATCAACTCAGACAATGCATGGCAGCAGCTTTGAGAGATGTATCAATAGACAGAGCATTGTTTTATTTTCAAAGTGTAAATAAAAAGGAGCTATGGGACAAGTTAATATAAACAGAAACAGAAATGTTAATAAGCAGTAACAGATCATAACATTTATAACAAACCAGGGTTTTAAAACACAATGCACTCTACATGTGTTTGTTATTTACTGAAAAAAGTGCTTTATGTTCCACTAAATATTATGACAGCTTCAAAAGTATACAAATGTTACAGAAGGGAACCTAGCATTCAGGGTTTTTAGTACAAAATTATTTGATGATTTAGTCCTTACAGTCCAGTCCAAAATCATTTAAACATGTGGCTCTGTCATTAAGCAAGAAATTTTATATGTAAGTTTTAATTAAAACAGAATTTCTTCAGATAAGAGAATTATGGTAATTAGCAACAGGATACTGCTCATGTAAGAAGAATTATATTTTATGATATTTTTGATGTTCTGTAGGTTTAAAATTCATCCTCAAGAGCATCACAGGTAAAAACAGGAAATGCGTAATCTAGCTGGAGTTCATTTCTGTAGTCTGTGTAATTCTTGTGTATCTTCTGTTGAAAGGGTCTTTGTCGTAGGATAGTTTCCATATGAGGTGTAGGGCAGAACAACTTCAGATTGCTTACAAAACACTGTTCATTATTAAACGTTATGGTAAAATGAGATAAATAATGAAGCAGATTTCATGGCACTGTTGCATTAGTGTGCACACTGAGCTGCTGGCAATCTGCGGTAGCAACAGGTTTGCTGGCCTAAAAAAGTCTTTCAGCTTTTCCCAGTTAAGGGTCACCACAGCAGAAATCTGGTCCACTCATAATTGGCAGTGGATTTTTACGGTGTCAAGTTGCCAGCCCGACGCCCAACCTTCAACGAAGGCACGCCCATTCATGCTCGCATCTACCTGCATGTCTTTAGCATCACTCGACTGTGGGGAGGACATATGGACTCCACACAGAAGGTGCTCCTGCTGAGAATCAAACAGGAGAACCTCTTGCTGTGAGGTGACAATGCTAACTGCTGCACCACCATGGCTACTACGTTCTACACTTTGTTCTGTTCTCTGTTCACACTTTTTGTGATATTTTATATCTATCTGGTCAATTATTTGCTCATGGGCATACACATTTATATTCCCATTTAGAAGGCTATACTGAGGTGCTACGGGGCTGCTAAGGTTGCATACTGCAGTATCCTCTGGTTTGCATTAATTAATACTATAAACAATGCAACATAAAATGCCTTCTGCAAGTTTCTACCATAAAATATTCAATAAACATTTTAATACCAACTTAGCCCACTGTGCATCTACACCAACAAGCAGATGAAATAAGTATCACTGTATCAGCTTATAACCTCCCATTTGTGTACATTCCTTTTCTCTCAAAGTTCCTTTTATACCCCCTTCTCATTTAACCACCCTCTTCTCCCTAACTCTTTATACACCCATTTTACACCACAGTCCTTTTCTACATGCCCTTGCCACTTTATCCTTCTTTTTCTCCCTTCAGCTATAGCTTCTTCTTTCATACTGTCTCCCACTTTACTTTAAAAGGCTTTATCTCACTAGTTACTTATCTTTCCCCACTCCTAAACTCCACTAAAAACATATTCACACACATAATGTAAATGATGTAACTTTTTAAGTATTTCTCATTGTAAAATACTGTTCTCCAGAGTTCTATACTAAATGCACATAAACAGACTATGTGTCTTCACTACCTGTAATACCCCATCACTTCAGATATCTTTTTTGTAATATTTCAACCAATTGTTCCATTAATCTCTGCATTTTTATTTTTAGATTGAGCCTGAAAATATTCCTATGGGAATAATGTTCTACCCTGGATAATAAAATAAATCACTTGAGGTTTCCACTTCTTATATATTTGATTTAAAGTACTTAAGGTCATGCTGTGGTTATTTACCATACATAAGTCTGTGTTCCCCAAAACATGTAGCAATTTCAATATTTTCCTTATATCATTGGATAAAATAAAATTGTAGTCATTCCAATGCTCAACAAACACTTATTTCTATAACGTTAAGAGTAATAAAACACTGGGATACATTTTAAATGTTTGAATTCTTCACATCCTCTGATTGTGTATTTTCAACCTAGTTTGGGATAGAAATCCTCATTCCGATCTTTATGCAATACAGATTTAAATTAGTACACTCATAATTTCTGGTTGATGTTCCATGTAAAGGCAAATGTTTATGAGGTCTTCATTTTGCTAACAGTAAAAACGTGTGTTGCTAGTTTGCATCTTTGAGGTCACCAACCTATCCTATAAGTAACTGCTGTGTATTACTTCTGTCTTTTAAGGTTCATGGTACCAGTCTAAGCTGTCATTACAGACACCTGAAGCTGAGACAGCTCAAGATGAGTATCTTTGCACTTCTCTGATGACAACGAGACTACTTTACTTTGCTTCTCAGTTATAAGACAGAAGTGGCTAGAAAGAAGTGTAGTAGGGTTGTTGTCTTCAGAAGAAATAGCATTCATTGGTAGAATCTCAGTCATAATCTAAGTGACAGTGTGAGTACACAATACATTGCATTTGATGTATCTTAACCAGACTAAACCTTTCCATGAGGATATAATCAACTGGTTCTCTTGAAACATAAAACTAAAGTTTGTCTTACTATAGTCCAATAAAAAAACTGGGAACAGAAGAGTCTGCTCTTATATTAGCTTCTTAATCTTCATGGGAGTGGTCAGTTTATACCATTATCCAGTCAATAAATTTAACAGACATACTACCCTAATTAGAAAAATAATACAAAAAACTGGGCAATATTGAATTCAGACCGATACATTAGAATGGTAGTTGGAGAAGTACCGCATTTTGTATTCGGATTTAAAACAGCGCCTATGTTACAAAGATATAGCATTTTGTCGACAATGTTTAACTTATATTAATAGCAAAAAACCTATTGCTCACTGTGTGTATTGCAGGTATATACATTTGGATAGGGAATATAACCACCCTATTGCTAAACAAAAAATTATATTTAAGATATTTGCTACCTGCTCTATAGAGAATGTGATATATTTTGCTAATTGTGTAAAATGTGATTGCTTCTATATAGGCAAAACAAATCAACAGTTTAAAATAAGAATATGTTCTCATTTGTCTGATATTCATAGATGTATAGAGAAAAATGCATTAAGTAAACATGTTCTTCAAAAAGGTAGTGAGTGCACATTTAAGGTTAGGGTACTTCAGAAAATTAATGTGAGTAAACATGGGGGTAATCTGCTGAATAAAACTGAATTAGCAGAATAAAAATGAGTTAACTACTTTAGAGCTGATTCTTCACCAGGATTGAATTATATGAACAGCATACAACCAGTTCTAAAATTTAAACAAGGTCATTTATGATCATTTTTTTTTACCCAGTCTATGTATACCATGTATATTAGTTAGTATACTTATTCATGAATGACTGTTGAATGCACACACATTTGTACATTATTAGTATTTATTGTATCTTTTTAATCTGATGTTATTAGATTTTAAATATTTTGTTTTTATGTAGTTAAAAGATTCTTTAGTTGAGTCGTGATATGTTATTATTTTTGTGATAGGCTGGCAAAATCAATTTAAACCTGTGGGAATAATGTGTTAATTGATTTTAAGCAATGAGAAAGAGTTTTTAAACTTGAAAGCTTTGCTCACTAATACAACTGTTTTTCTAGGTAAGACAGCTGGATTCTGAGTTTCTTTTTGTGGATTTTATACTGATATACTTGTGGAATCCACTTAGCTACCTGGAGAAGATGATAATGTTTGGATTATAGACACCTGAAACCTATGCAGAGAGCCTTTAGGAGGCTATTCCCATCATGCTTCATAAACATCCCAGAAACCTAAAAATAAGCAAAATCCAATTACACAGTGAAAAGAAGGACAGTCTTCATACCGCACTTCAGTTCACTTTTCACTTGTGTTGTTCACCTTAATCCAGGCCTTCACTTTGCATCTCGGATGTGGCCATTGCCTCTCTTCTTGGCTTTTCTACAGCCATGCTATCTGGACTTATGTTCCTGCATATTAATATCATGAACATCTACAATATACTTGGAGAACACCATTCCCTTATTCACTTGCATGCTTCAGACTTCCTGGCTAGTTCAGATATTTGGCTAAAGGTGCACTTCTCTGATGACAAAGAGGTTACTTTTCTTTATTTCTTAGTTTTAAGACAGAAGTAGCCATAGAGAAGTATAGTAGGGTTACTGTCTTCAGAAGAAATGTCATTTTTTGTAGAATCTCAGTCATTATCTGAGCTCCAGTGTGAGTACACAATACATTACATTTGATTTATCTTGACCAGACTAAACTTTTACATGAGGTTATAATCAACTGGTTCTCTGCAAACATAAAACTAAAGTTTGTCCTACTGGAGACCAACACAAAAACCAGGAATAGAACCTTCAGTTAGTCTGCTCTTACATTAGCTTCTTACCCTTCATGGGAGTGGTCAGGTTATACCATTATCCAGTAGGATAAACAAAGTGACTTATCGATCAAGTATCCTTTTGCTTCTCTGTTTTAGACAGACAATATAAAAGCAGATGGAATATTATCTGTCTATAATATCTCAGCACTTCCATGCAATTTACAATTACTCTACAGTTTCAAATTAAAGTTTGTTACTAGACTTGCAATGCAGAGGACCATAGAAGAGCATAGCCCAGGTTCAAAGTTGCCCACTAAGCACTGTCTGTTGACTTGATGAAGCCAGTACTTCTCAACATTTTAACATAAGATATTTGGACAAAGCCAAAAAATAATGGAGGGACAAAGGCCCCAAAATAGGGACCCATTTTAAATATTGCTGTTATAAGTTTAGAAAGTTGCTTGAATAAAAGGTTTTGTGTTATTGTGTATTTTATGAAGGATATGAAGTTTAAAAGTCAAATATCTGTCATAATTTAGTGGCTTTAATCCTCAATGGTTTGCAAGAAAACCACACATTTTATGAGAAAAAGACCAACATTACGAGGTAAAACTCTGGACATTCTGCGAAAATCTGGACAGTTGAGAGATATATACAAGGTTACATAGTACACATATGAAAGATGGGAGTCAAGCCCTGTAATACAGAAACTACAGCTCACAGCCTTAATCCTTATGGCCACCATATGGCCAACTGCCAGATAAGAGGGGTAGTTAATAATAATTATCAGTACATGTTCCTCATTGTTTATAGTTTCAGACATCTTGACCTGAAGAAAGCTACCTTTTTCATATCTAGCATTGACTGTTCCAGCCTAAACCAGATAGCATCTGTGGATGCATCCCTAGATTTATTAATAAAATCATGCTGAGACTCCATAAAGAAGTTGTTTTTCTAAACAACCTTTGAGTTAATAAAGCTGGAATACTTTAGATAATGCAGTATCAAACATCTCAGGATCTGCAGCAGTAACTCTTTTTTATGCTTTCATAAGGAGAGACTCTAAAGCACAAAGCTCCAACAGGCAACTTAGAAATGTGTAAGATGTCTTGGAAATCAGCTGAAAAATACTGGTTGGCAGGTAACACCCTCATCCCTTTCCAATTAAGCTAGCATGTCTACTGTTAATGAATTTAACACTGCTTCTTTTTGTAACGTAAAGCTCCTACAGGCTCCATACAAATATGTTTGAATTTTACAAGATACTGCAAAAGAAACTTCAGCAATTTAATGTTTCATCTACTGATGATACAGGAGATGCAGAAGTCAGCTGTTTAGTCCTGTTCATGATGTACCACCATCACACTTTTCTGATTCAATTAGCATGTCTATATTAAATTAATTTAGCTGTTGCTTCCTCCTTGTTATTGTTTCTTTCAAATCTTACAATACAGACCTTAAAACTGATTTCATTTCTGTTGAACTTCTCCATGCAAGAATTTTCTTAAAGTGCAGAGTTTGAAATGTCTGTCGAAAATACAATGGTCTGGTGTTGTAGCTAGATGACATGTCACTCAAATTAATCTGCCTCATTTCAAAAGCTGTATGCTAACCTGTTGCACCCCACATAAATGGCAGAATAAGAGAAATAGTTAGTCTCTTTTCTAGAAGGAGGCTACTCTTAATTCTCTACATGAAGGTGTCACATATACCAAATTAAACAACCATAGAACTTCTTCTTCTTCTTTTGGCTTTTCCTGGTTAGGGGTCACCACAGCGGATCATCTGTCTGCTCATGATTGGCAGTGGAGTTTTACTGTGTCGAGTTGCCAGCCTGGCACCCAACCTTCCACAGAAGGCACACACATACACACACTCATGTCTAGGGACAATTTAGAGTGTCCAATCCACCTATAGCATGTCTTTGGGATGTGGGAGGAAACCAGAGCACCTGGAGGAAACCCACAGGACCACAGGGAGGACATGCAGACTCCACACATAAGGCACCCCAGTCGAGAATTGAACCGGAGAACTTCTTGCTGTGAGGCGGCAACGCTAACCGCTGCACCACCGTGGCCGCCCTTAAACAACCATAGATCAGTTGTATTAATTACCTCTCATAAAGAATACTAGAATTAGTGGAACATAAGCATATTTTTGACCACAAATATTTGCATGTTCTCACAGCAGATCTCCAACATTCTTCTGCAAACCCTTTGTTGCTGATATTGCTCTATTCCTCCTCTATGAATACAATGCAAATTATATGGATGGAGGAAAATTGTTGTACCACTTTTTTAGATCAGTCAAAGGTGCTCAACACAGTCAGCTATTCCATCTTAAAGAAAAAACCTTGGAGTCAGAATGTGGACAATCCTGTACCCCCTGGTTCAAGAATGGCCTTCAAGATAGTTTAGACAGGACTCCATTGGACAAAACTTACTCTCATCCCAGTGTTGTTGACAATAGAGTCCTTATGCTCTTTCTATCCTTGCTCCTCTTCTTTTTCCTATATTTTATCAACAATCATATAGCATCAGGAGAGAACAAGACAGCCGAAGCAAGATGGCTGCTTAAGTAGAGCATTCTGGACAAACGGTCAAGAAAAAAATATTTAAATAACCAGTTCCAAATAAAATAAAAAGAGAGAGAGAGAGAGAAAAGAAAAAGAAACACTGCAGGATGAAGGATTAAGAGAAAAAGGTGCAATGGATGGCAGATCTTATATTAGTTCCATGGGAAGAACTCCATTGTAAATCATTCCAAAAACTGATGGCATTTGCAGCTGATGATACAGACCTAATGAGTCAACCAATAGGGTATCAGCATAAACATGTGAGTAAGTTGAAATAAGTAACCCAGGACTTGGAAGAGGACAGAACACTGAAATCATAGGTGCTGGGACTCAGGCTGACAGAAATAGAAAAAAAAAATGCTTCAATGACAATCAGAATAACTGGCTGAACTAAAAAAGAGCAACGGGCAAAACAACACAAGGATAATAGGGGAATCAGAACAAGTCCTGAACACAGAACTGGAAAGATTGCTGCTGGAACTGGTACAAATGATTGCACTTACTCAGATTACAAGACCCAATGATACAAAGAATCCACAGAAATAGCAGAATGGAAACAATCAAGATACATATTAGCATGCCTGGATAGCTATAAGAAGAAATTATGAAACAAACCAGAACACTTAAAATGATATTTTATTTTTTAATTGTATGTTTGGAGTACTGCTGAGGAATTATTCTGATTCACTGCATAAAGTAAGAAAAGAGATTGCTGATTTTTGGACCCCTGAAAGCCCAGAGAATTCCTGTATTGATTAACTACCTTGTCATCCTAACTGAGATATAGAAGAGAAATCTACACAAGTTCCATAAAGAGGAAAAAGCATAAGCTTGTTGCTACAGAGATTAGACACAGTGGAAACTGTAGCAAAAGGCACAATGAAATAACTTAAAATACCCCACCAGAAAATGAATGGGCAGACATACCTCCAATGGGACAGAGAAGAGGTAGAATTATGTGGGTCAAGGAGATAATCTGAGGAACTAAGCATCTACACAGAGTGTTGTTAACAAGACAGGTGGCATGGTTAAGACCCTAGTCATAGCAGACTCCAGAAACTGAGGAAAGGTCAAAGAAAATAAAGGAAATTTGAGGGGCATACACAAAGTGGAGACACTGCAGTGAAAGCCTCAGGGGATTCAGCACTCTGTGCTGGACAGAAGAGTGCCTAAGTAGGCTGAAACAGTCAAAGGAGGATAGTAGGAAAGCAAAATGGAGCACGGATAAAAAAACTGGACTAGAGGAAGAGACCGACATGATGGAAGGTGTCATGAACTGGGCAGCCTGGTCATACAAAAAGAGATGAGAGAAGAAACAAGAGAAAATACAGTGCAAGGCAAAAAGAGTGGATGTGCTCAATAGATTCTATGGTATGTGTGCTTTGGGTGATGACTGCATATCAAAAGAAGCAAGAAAGTCATGGACAAAAGGATTTAGACTGAAAAGGATTAATCTGATGTAGGAATGTGGGGCACTATTCAAAGGATAGAAACCTTTTTAAGGCATTGTGTTCCAACAGTAGTGAAATGCAAATATACAGAAGCAATGTGTTTTACAGGATGAAACTTCCCAAACAAGCTTATAAGAACAAGGTATAGAGAAAATAGAGGGGCGAACATAGGCAGTTTGTTGTTATATGGTCTGCACCCACCTTTTAAAATGATTGTGTTTTCACAGACAAGTAATATTTCTCATTGAAGTAGTAGGCAAATATGTTTTGGTACCCAAATGAAAAGTAGGGAAAGTGGAGAAAGAAATAATTATGAAAACCCCAGTCTTAGGATCAACTGCAATGCATTAAAGCAGAGTGAAAAGGAATGGATGAATCTGTCATAATAGTAAGATCAAATATAAAGGAAGCAAGTTGTTACTGTGAAAAATGGAAGAGATAGACAAGAGCAAATAACATATAGTAGGCTAGTAGGCAATCATGGAAACATGAAAGCAAGAAGGACAGGGTGAAAATAGAAATGGAGAGAAAAGGACAACCTGGATGACTCAAGTCCAGAGGTGCTGAAATTAAAGGCTGGAGGTGATAAGTCCAAATCTACTGGGGGAGAAGACACCAAGGATAGGCAAAGGCCAAAGATCTGAAGGTCCTGCTTGTTAGGGAAATCCAGGAGGAGTTAACTCTAGATCATAGATAATGTTAGAGTCATATACATTTCACAATATGAGGATAACAGTGCTCATACCTCTCAACTGTCCAGATTTTTGTAGAATGTCCAGATTTCTGCCTCATATTTTTTATCTGTTCCTCTTAAAATTTAAAATTTTCTGGCAAATTACTGGGATGATCTGAGGACTGAAGTAACTAAATAATGATATATGTTTGTTTTTTAGACTTCATACCTATCAGAAAAATGCAAGCTAAGACAAATCCTGTTATTCTAGCACATTTCTAAATTTATAAGAGCAGTATTTAAAATCTGTCCCTATGTCTCCCCATTTTGTCAGACTTTGTCCAGATTTTTTGTACTAAGAGGTTGAGAAGTATGACAGTGCTGCTACTGTGGACTCTAATTTTCTAGTTTAAAGTCATATAGCTTTCATAATATGTAGCTATCACTGAAATTTCCACAGACCTTAACAATCTTCCCCTGTGCCTGTCTCAATGGCAATGAGAAGGACAACAACTACACTCTCAAAAATGATACTATCTGTCCCAAACTCTTTTAGATTGCTTTCAGTATTCAAGATCATTGAATGAATATACGTTATGATGTTGACTTCATTTCAAGGAATATTGTGTTATAAATAAGGAATATCCTCCCACAATTTGAGCAATGCAGTGGTGCAATGTTAATATTGGCATCGCACAGCAAGAGGCTTTCTGGTTCAATTCTCGGCTGGGGTGCCTTCTGTGTGGAGTTAGCATGTCCTCCCTGTGTTTGTGTGAGTTTCCTCCCACCTTCCAAAGACTTGCATCTAGACTGCTTTTCCCTGAGCCTCCACTGAAAATGGGCTCTGTCCCAGCTGGACTTTCCTGGTAAACATATGTTAAATAAGAAAATAAACATTTGCCAGATGTCATTTTTTACCATTACTCCTCCCTATCCATGATTGGTGGAATTGATCATTTATCCATGACTGGTGGAATTGTTCATTTATCCATGATTGGTGGAATTGTTCATTTCATTTGAACACTCCTGTTCATTCTGATCTCTAACTGCATCACTTGTGGAGTCAGTCCTAACGTCTTCTCATTCACTTGCTGTCTACTTTTTGTTACCATTTCTTTAGGATATCATACAGCCGAGTGCTCCTCCAGGCGTCTTCTGCAGTTAACCCCTACTGCTCCTCTAGGTGTCAAATATTGATTGTTCATATTTGCATTAATAATTCCAAAACCATGTTACTTACAAGGTACCAGGATATTTTGTCTTGAACCATATGTGATGGCAAACACAACTCTATTGATATTTGACCTCTTTCAATGAGAGTTTTCTAGAACTGTAAGGTGATAACTTAGTTTTTAAAGGCTTAAGCCACGCCCACTAGGGGTTAAAGGTGCACACTCAAAAGAGCTGCTCCAGAGTGAATGAGTTGAGTCACTTATTGTACCACAAGTATTGTCTATCAGGACATACATTTTGCTTGTTATGTTCTGCCTGGGAATGAAATAAAATTTGCTGGACTTCATCTTTCTGATTGTTTACAGGAGAAGGACTTCCAATACAAGTCTCTCATTTTTACTGATTGGTTCATTACTGGATAAATGTGTCCGACTTTCAGGGAAATTGCATTGCTACTGTCACTTCAACAATTCCTCTGCTTTAAAATGGTAAAGACCCTGCTCCTTATAGAATTTGAATCTTGTCTAAGTTCCTTGGTAATAAATTACCAGGCTTTTTTCAGCCTAACAAACAGCACCCACCACCCTACCCATATGCAAGCAACAGTCACTGGGCATACAAGGCTACACTGAATACAACCCTTTTGGAATGCATCTTAGGCAATATCAGATACTTTTTATCTAGTCAATAAAAAACAAAATAATAAGGTAAATATCTGATGAAATGTCTTTGGCCACTTAGCTGTTTCATTCCCTGGGACATGAATAAAATCTGTACTTCAACTGTATAGCGGTATATCCTGTACAGCACATTTTTTGTGTAGTAATTTCCCTTACCCTACACATTCTGTCTATCAGCAAATTCAGATCCTAGGGCAGTCCCTGGGTTTGTTTAAATTCTGTCTGAGAAAAACTGGTTTAATACTTTATTAGGTTGTATCAGGGATCCCTACAATGCAGCACACAAACTGGTATCATATTGATCTGTCTGATTTAGATCAAACATCTCCTACCCTAACAGCTGTATTCTTTCTTGGTGTGCTACAAAGGAAATTGTCTTGGTCATTAACTCTGAAATTTACTGAGTTAATTTTCATTTCTGGATGTTTTCTATTTCAGTTTAATGTAGACTCATCCTCTGTTTCAACTGTAATTTGCACTCTGCCTCCTTAAACAACCTTAATATATTTTTTTTCTTAAAATGTTGCCTCATATGTTCATCACCTTTTTGACTCACCACTGCATTGTACACATGGATCAGATGTTTAAGGGAACAAAGAATTAATTTTACAGCTTTAAATGCTGATTCATATGTTCATAAGTGTTTACTAGGCTAACAATCACAGGGGCCTTTTTAAGTCTATCCATGCATCCCAAATCTCTGACAAGTTCTGGTACCCTTGATAAGTGTAAGCAGAGGCTTGGGAGATAAAACATTTACAAGCAGGGGCTTGGGAGATGAACCATTTACAGGTTGCCTGTAGCCATTAGAGACATAGATGCCAAGCCAGGGATGAATTTCATGTTCCCCATCCAACTGTCCAAGATACACTTGAATTGGGTTAGGGAGGAACTCTGCTTCAAATGGATGGGGAGCCTGTTCCACAGATAGGGCAGTCTCTGGGATACATACCTGTCTCTCTAGTAGGTCCTATTTCTATCACAGACAAAGTTTAAATATTTTGAATGGGTCATTCTGGTGCTGTTTGTGATTGTGGATATGCCGGAGGTCCATCAGACTGGGATCTGACAATGCTCTGTATGCCAGGCATAGATTTTCCCTCAACAGCCAGTAGGAGACAGAATACAGGGCTAGAGCCATGAGGTGGTCTGCACAGGACATTTAGTTATACCCTGTATTTTTCTTTAGTGACGAACCTCTGTGGACATTCCATTTGTTGGATATGCCTGGTTAGGTACATACCAAAGGGGGCAATGTACTCAATAATAGGTCTCATGAATGCCAAATACAATGGAACAATGACTTCCTTGGACCTAGATGCCATACCTTTGTTTGTAAGTTGAGCAACATAGAATTATTTCCTCACTACTGTAGAAACATGATGGTTGAGGGGTAAATCACTATCTATGTGTATCCCTAAGTCCCTGACTACTGGGTCAACTATAAGGGGTGTGCTGTCAATATGATAGTTACAAGGGGTGAATGACTCACAAGGGGTGGATGACTTCCTGAAGGATACTGTTATGCAATTCTTGGCATTTAGCTTTAGTCCATTGCTCTGACACAAGTTGTCTGTCTGCATCTGCCCTTCCTGGAGAACATTTGTGTTGGTGTAGGATTCAATGACAGTTCCTAATTTGCAATCATCTGCAAATTAGCCAGCCAGAGACCATTGACATTGGTCATGACATCAGAGAAGTAAATGCCAAAATGGAGAGATCCAAGGACTGACCCCTGAGGGACTCCACTTGTGACTGGCCTTTTTCTAGAGGTGGACTCCTCAATTCTAACTTCCTGGGTCCTGTCTGTGAGCCAGTTGGCTATCCACTGGGTGACATATGGGTTTGTTCCTAACCTCTTGATTTTGTCAGCAATGCCTGAGTGGGATATTGTGTCAAATGCCTTGGCCAGTCAAGGTAGGGAGTATCAACCATTTTGCCCTCATCCATTGCTTTGGTGACCTTCTCAAAGAAGTCCACCAGATTGAGTAGGCATGACCTGTCCTTGTTGAAACCAAACTGGGTTGGGTCCAGTTTCTGGATGTTTACTATATCATTATTGATTACTTCTGTGATAATTCTTTCCATGGCTTTTCATACAAGACTAGTGAAATTTATGGGTCTGTAGTTTCCAGAGTGTGTAGATGACCCATATTTTTTGCAGAGGGATAACTGTTGCTGTTTTCCATTCATGAGGCACAAAGCATGTTTGGATGCTACAGTTAAACAACAATTCCAGTGGGCCTGATAGATGCTTCTTGCTATTTAGATGGCTTCCTGAGATATTGTCTGGGCTCAGTGATGCAGTGTTCTTGGCCTTAGTGAGAGCATTAAGGACCTGTTCCCAAGTTATACTAGGGGGAGTTATATTTGATGGTATTTCCTGAGGGAAGGTTGAGGTGGGAGAGAGGGGTATAGTTGGAACTGAATTTGTTGTTCCGTAGGTTTGCTATATCTTCTGGCTCAGTATAGTTAGCTGCATTTACAATGAACTCTGCACACAACTGTGTATTGCCTTTGAGGTTGTGGACATAGCTAACGAATGTCTTGTGGTTATCCTTGGCCTGGGAGGCCAAATCTATCTCAAATTTGGCTTTGGTAAACTTTATATGTCCTCTGAGATGTTTGTTTAGTTTGATGAGAGTGCTTTTATCCTGCTGGGTGCTGCACCTCCTATTTTTTGCCATGATTTCCTTCCTTCTGTTATACAGCCTATTGATTTTGTGATTCCACCAGGGTGGCTTGTTTTTTGAATTAGTTCTGTACTTCTTCATGGTGGGTACAGCTGCCTCTATGCAGCTATTAACATGCTTGTATAGGATTTTGTTGAGCAGTTCTGCATAGGCGGCAGCATTCTCAGGATTTATGGGGGCTTGAAATTTTGCCTGGTTATCACTTAATAGCAGGAAGTTAGCCTTAGACTAGTTCCTAAGTATTCCAAAATTAGCTGGGGGTCCAGGTTTGATTTTTACTTCAAAGGTGACCATTTTGTGGTCTGGCCTTGCCAGGGAAGACATTACAATAAGAAGTGTGCAGCATTCTCCCATATTAGTGAGGACCAGATCCAGTATCACTGCATCCCTGGTTGGTGTACTGACAATCTGATCTAGGCAGTTTGTGTTTACAAAATCCAGGAATATCTGTGCCTGTATGTTTGGTGTCATATAGGATTCCCACTTTATAGTGGCATAATTAAAGCCGCCCATGAATATGGTATTGAGTTGGATGGTGAGTGTTTTCAATAAGTTTAAATACATGGAATGGGTTTCCTGGATCATAGAGGAAGACCTATAGCTTTCAAGAAAGTGGTACTGGATTTTGCCTATGGTGATTTGAACATAGAGTAGCTCAAGTGCATTGTCCTGGTTTGACCAGCCTTGAGGTATATTTATGTTTGATGTAAATAGAGACACCTTCATCTTTAGTCCCTGTCTGTGTAGTAGCTGATCTAAATTTGTGGAAGGCATTATAAAATTGCACTGTTGGTGTGCTCTCCATGGCTTTAATCCACTGATGACAAAAAGCTTGTACATTAAGAACCTACCATGTCAGAGCCTTGTCACTCCATGTATTTCACAAGTTCATCAACTATTGTCTAGTTTCTGGTCTTTTTTAGTACCTGCTATGTACAAAAACTATCTTCTAGTCCCACAGGCAACTTATAGACAACATACAGCCAAGTGATATCATTTGTCAAAGCTTTTTGCTCCAGAGTTCATTGCTCTGTCATCCTAAACACTTTGAGACTGACTGAGCATACAAGCAGTCTTAAACTCATCTAAATGTGCCTTCATTTTTTTCCCCTAAAAATAAATAAATAATACACACTCTGTTGGAAGCTTATTTCAGTAACCTATCCAACTCTCTTAATTTTACCATGCAGAACAACAATATCTATGGGAAATTATTTTCTTGCTTACATTTTGGAAGCACAAAACTCATTATATCTTGGTATCAGTTGTATGCTGAATGAATATGCTTTTCAAATCAGCTTCAAACCTAGTTCCTTGATAATAGTCCTGCATAGCTATCATTTTTTTAATCCCAGATTAATAATCAATGCCAAAAAGAATCACAGACATAAGTCAAAGATCAGGGATATTTTCATGTTAGTAGTGTCACTATTTGCAATGAAAGCTGGAGGAATAAGAGTATTTGTAGTAATATTCTTTTATCTGAAGAATAAAAATCTGCAACTGTAATGTCTGGCATCATTTAATCACTTTTGTAACATGTTTATTTTGCCACAAAATCATATATTTTATTAGTCATACAACAGATGTTTGATGAAAAATTAGAAAAAAAAAAACTTTGCTAGAATCTCCCTGTGTTCCGCTTAACTGTAACAAAAAAAATATGCTTGTTTGCTGCCTTTCCTGTAACTAGTCTAGTCCAGATTCAGATTTGCTATATCCAGGACTGTATCTAAGCTTTTGAGCTCCCCTAAGCCTGTCTGTGTTGGAGGGAAGCCTACTAGCTTATCACTGGGAGTGGTAAACACTAGGTAAACTATTTACCACATAAGGAGTGGTTTCTGGCTCAGAAATTGTAGTTATTGGCCGTTTGGTCAGTTTTTGCATCTTTCTGAACTTCCTGATTCTGCAATTGCTCTTGTTCCCCCTTCCTTTAACTAGTCTAGTCCAGATGGAGATTTGCTGTATCCAGGACTGTTTGTAAGCTTCTGAGCTCTCCCCAAGCCTGTCTGTGTTAGAGGGAAGCCTTCTAGCTTATCTGTGGGAGTGGTAAGCACTAGGTAACCTATCTACCACATAAGGAGTGGTTTCTGGCCCAGAAATTGTAGTTATTGTCCATTTAGGCAATTTTTCCATCTCTCTCTCTCAACTTTCTGATTTAAAAGCCGCATTTGCACTTGCTTCTTTCCTGTAACTATTCTACATCAGATACAGATTCTTGGTTTTAGCACTTGAATTTGCTTATCCGTGCTCAGCACTTGTTCAGAACTTGTGGTAAGCACTAAATAAGCTACAAATTACTACAGCACTCAAACTTCCTCTTTGCCTAGAGGAAAGCAGTTTTTGTACTTACTTTCCTCACTTGTCTAAAGGAAAATAGATTTTTATCCAGGCATGTCCAAGGGTCAGCTCCCAGTGTTCTCTCCTGTCTATCTGATGAATCTGGGCATCTTGGGGCAATGTAGTAATTGCCTCATGTACACAGACAACCCTCTACTCCTGAAACCCAACACTACAACTTGTGAGAGATGCACTTATCTAGACAAACTGGAGGTAAAACTCTCTCCATCCAAGACTGAACTTGACAGTCAAGAGGAGAAGGTAAACACTTGCACCATACCACATTCATCACATAGTCCCACTAAACCTACACCAGCAAAATCCACACATAGAAATACAAAAACATTTGTGGAGGCTCTCAATAAAAATCTGCTCAAGCAACAGAGACCTCCAAACCAGAAACACAATCAACCTCCACCCCCAAACACTACCCAAATGACACATAGTCCACATTGCCCACAGACTCAGTATGCCACTCAGCCACAGCCCATAAGGCAAAACAACTTACCAACATACTAGTCATAAGTGACTCTATAGTCAGGCACATTGATGTCCCACTCACCAGGCTAAATAAGGAGAAGGTTACTGTCAGCTACCTGTCGGGTGCCAGGATCCACCGCATAACCCATGCACTCAGGTCACTCCACAACAAGTACAAATATGACTCTGTCATTGTCCATGTTGGTGTGAACGACCTGAGATGTACCTCCCAGGACTACATGAAAAGAGACATGGAAGAGCTCTCTGATCTTGCAGCCCAGGCAGGTATGACCCTAGCCATGAGTAGCATTCTGCTATCGCCCAGAATGATACCGCAGTACAAGGGCAAAATGATTGATTTCAACAATTGGCTACATTTCTGGTGTCATTCTAAGGGAATCCAGTATCTGCCTGCCTGGGACAACATGGTTGACAGACCACGATGCTTTGCCAGAGATGGCCTGCAACTGTCACCACTGGGATTCCAGACACTGGCTAAGGATCTTGCCACCCCTATAGTGCCTTTTTTAGGCAAGGTTCAAATGACAAATTCACCACCATAACAGGAACAGATAAGCAAAAACTGAGGGTAATACTACTCAATGCTAGAAGTCTAAATCTCAAAATGCACTCCATCGAGGCACTCCTTAAAATTAAGAAAATCGATATCTGTGCAGTGATTGAGACCTGGTTCAAGGCTCCAGAGTGCACCCCTGCATTACCAGGCTATAACTCATACCACACTTTTCAGCATCTAACCTGGACCAGAAAACCAAAGGTGGAGGTGTGTCCATATTCATTAAGGAAATCCACACCTCCAACATAGTTGCTCAGCATAATGCATCCGAAGTTATCCAAGTGCAACTAACTCTGGGCAAAACTGCAATCCAAATTGTAGCTTGCTAGAAATCCCCCACCATGCCCCAGGATCCCCATTTCTCTTTTCTTGATATACTGGAAAATATTAGGGTTCAACCAAACACCCTAATGATTGGCAATTTCAACTACCCCACCATTAACTGGGAAAACTACTCATGTACCAACTCCTTCGCTCAACGCTTTCTGGAATTCATAAATTCCAATGCCCTGGATCAACTTATCCACACCCCCACCAAGGGCAAAAATATCCTAGACCTAGTCATTACCAACATGAGTGACCGGTGTTCCACACCTGAAATCAACTCCTCGTTGGTCAGATCCGACCATTAGCTAATCGCCCTAGATATCCACATCCCACCCCCACCCCTCATTAAGGAAACCACTGTAAAATATTTTTCCAAAGCCAACTTCATGCTTCTTAAGACAGAAGTGACAAACTTCATGACACCCTTGCAGATGGACAATACAGTTACGACTGCTGAATCCTACACAGATGCACTCTATAAGCACTTACATGAGTGCATGGATCGTGCTATCCCGAACAGAACCAAGATGCTATCCTCTAAAAAAAGGAAGTCAATCCTGTGGTCCCCTGCCATAAACAAACTCTACTACAGATGGAAGAAACTGTTGCAAAAGAGAGTAAAATCCCATGAGTGTAGGAGCTCCCTGGTCAGCCTCAGTAAGAAGCTACGATCCCTTATAAGATCCTCCAAAGCTAGCTATGAAAACAAAATTGCCACTGATTCTAAGGACAACCACAAAGCATTCTATAGCTATGTCAGGAATCTCAATGGCAACACCGAGAGCTGCTCTGAGTTACAGCACAACGGCATGAAAATTACAGAACCAACTGATATTGCCAACATCCTAGCAGATAGGTTCAGTGCTAACTTTACCCCCCCCCTCACCTCCTAAAGGGCCCATATCTATACAGGAAGATGCAGAGTCCCTGTAATCATAATTCCGCAGGTAAAAGCTGCACTCTCTAAAGCCAAAAACACAGCATCCATGGGACTGGACAATATCCCAGGCTGCGTTTTACACGAACTTCAGAACGTACTGGCTCCCCAACTAAACACCATGTTCAATCATAGCCTCACATCAGGCTTTGTGCCCACTGAATGGTGCACAACAACTGTTATCCCACTCCACAAAGGGGGATCCACCAGTGATCCCATGAACTATCACCCTATTAGCCTGATGAGACTGGTCTGTAAGGCCATAGAACATATCATCATCAAACTCATAAACAAAAACATTGGTAACCTCCAAACTCTGAACCCCACCCAGTTCAGGTTTGAGAAAGGCAGATTGTGCCTCCTGAACCTGATCAACTTCTATTGAGGCAGTCACCATAGCTGTAGACGAGGATAAGGTGGTTCACACAGCCTATCTTGACCTCGCCAAGGCTTTTGATACCATCCCCCATTCTGGAATTATAGATAAACTCACTAAACTAGGTATAAATCCTTACTTCACAAGATGGGTTGCCAACTGGCTCACTGACAGAACCCACACTGTAAAAGTTGCAGACTCCAAATCTGACTACAAACCAGTGACAACTGGAGTACCACATGATTCATTCCTGGGACCTCTTCTGTTTGGTATCTACTTCTCTGAAGTACAGGCTAACACAGAAGGACTTTGGCTAATGAATTCACAGATTACTTCAAACAAGAAGCCATAGTCAAATCCCCAAATAATGTGGACATCCTACAGAAGGGCCTCACTGAGACAGATGCCTGGTGTCAGAGCCATGGTCTCAAGCTCAATGCCAAAAAGGGCATTGTCATCCCCTTTGGTAAAAACTCTGTATCCATGAACTACTACATAGGCGGCAGTCTACTTAATGCCAAATGTGTGATAAGAGACCTTGGGACCCAGGTGGACAGTAGTCTCTCCTTTGATTTATTTTTTATTTTTATTTATTTATCATTTGTTGACCGGGAAAGTCCGACTAGGTTCCACAGAGCCTGTTTTCAGCGGAGGCCTGGGGAGAAATGCTCCAGTTGCATGTATTTTGCCACAGTAGTCAGGAAATCCTTCTATGTGGCACATCCAGGGTTGCCAGATTTCCAGCCCCCCCCCCCAGGTAGGGACAAAAAAAAAGAAGGTCTTTCACGGCAAGTGAAGCCCAAAAAAAAAAAAAAAAAAAGATCTTTCACGGCGGCAAGTGAAGACCAAAAAAAAAAAAATTAAAGAACAGTAGCTCTGCACTAAACATGGAGCTTCTCGTGTTTAATGCATTGCAGTTTCGCATTCAACACAAGTAGCTCCGTGTTTAGTGATTTTTGATTGGCCCGTATACCGGCATATCGGCCAATCAAAAATCGCTAAACACGGAGCTTCTCGTGTTTAATGCGGAACACAAGAAGCTCTGTGTTTAGCAATTTTTGATTGGCCTGTATGCCAGGTATACGGGCCAATCAAAAAAAAAAACAAACAAAGCGGAGGCTGGCCGGGATTTAAACTGGCAGGGCGGGACTCGGGATCAGGCTGCTGATCTCAGGACAGTCCCGCCCAAATAGGGACATCTGACAACCCTGGGCACACCTCATCACAAAAGGGCTCTCATTCAGGAAAAAAGAAGTCATTGTTCCCCTCTACTCGACACTCATTAAACCCATTATAGAGTACAATGCCCCTTTTGGAATGCACCTCACAAGACATCTGCAGCAGCTGGAAAGGCCACAGAAGTACCTCACAAAGAGAATTACTGGCCTCAAGCATATGCCCTACACTGACCATCTCAAAAAACTCCAGCTTTACTCCATAGCATATTGCCTACTCTGAGGTTATCTCTGCCTAACATATAAAGCTATGTCAAACCCAGAGCTGTTGGACATGCTGCACCTGAAGAAATCCGAATCCCTCTGAGCTACACGCTCTAGGGACCTAAACCTTGTCACCACAATAAACAGGACATGCTGGAGGTATAGATTCCTGTCCAAGAGACTTCCCATACTCTGGAACAAGCTACCCATCTATGTCAAGCAAAGTTCCTCATTAGCACTCTTCAAGAAAAATCTTGATGAGTGGATGGGAAATAGGAAATACACCCTGGGGATCATTTCTGTGGCTCTGCTCAACAGGGGCATAGGAAAATAACTTTCTTGGGTGACAAAAGCAGGAAACCTTGTTGGCTAGGCTTACTTAGGCCCTTGGGCCAATAGCCTAGTACCTACCTATGAACCTATGAACCTATTAATGAAGGTCGAAGAAAGATGGAAGGCTGGACATGTAACTGTAGATGTGTTATAACATCAATTATCTCTTTTCTACATATTTTCTTTGTGTTTCATTTGACAGTCTTCTTTAAAACTTTGGGATTAGATTTTGAGGCTTATTATAAGAACATTGTAACATAAGGACAAAACTAGGCAGGTGATTGTGGGGACGATAAGATGCCTATTGATACACACCTTTAAGATGACACACTTAAAATGTCTTGCCTCCCTTTCGTGGGCTTTCCAAATGGAGCAGGGATAATCCTGGTGTAAATTTGTGTCTACCCATCCAGTCATTGAGATCAGATTTAAAGGTAGCCAAAGTAATATTTTGTTTACCTTTGCAGATTATTCCATAGTATTGGAACACATTTAGTTAGGACCTTATCTTTCAGTGAGTCTTCCTTATTTATATGTGTAGATGGGTTCAGGACCTAGGCAGTCAGACATTTCCCTGTGGTATATTTGACTGGGAACACATGGTTGAAGTGACATTCAGCTGCAGAGAAATAATGGATGTTGTGAATCTCCTAGTGACAAAGAAAAGTGCACACTATCCTGCCCACAGCTTTAATAACCAAGTTCATGGAAGCAGAAGAAGTAATGTGTGCTGTGCTCAGTGTACAGTATGTACTTATTTAACTACAACATGTAGAAGTGTGCTATAGCATTGAGGAAATCCTGCATGCTACTGCAGTCAAATTTATGCTCCAGTATGCATTTTAGGTAATGTTGCCTAGACACTGTGAAAGGCCACACCAATTATAAAGGCAGTGCCCATTGTGCAGTGACTTCTTTTGATTTTGAAGATATCCCCTTGGAATTTAACAGGGCTAGATAGAATTACGTCATGACTATGGTGGAAGCATAATGACTGAATGAAAACTATTCACATAAGTTACCAGGTCTCTTAGACTGTATCTGTATGAAGAGGACTACTGTTTACAATATATGTGGCAGAAGAAGTTTTCTTGCTGAATAGTAATATACACCTGTTGGATTTAGTTTGAGCCTCCTTTCAGTACACCAGGCATGTACATATTCTAGCCTTTTCTGGAGCTATTTAGTGTCAATGGATGTACAGATAACACTGCTCTACTTGCTGTCATCAGCAAACTTGGTCAACCAAACGTTTATGATATTGGCTTGTATGTTGTGAGTTGAGTGTGTGGTGTGGAAGACCAGCTGCAGCAGGGCTAGCCACCCGGTGGTTGGCTCTAGATGATTGTCACAAATGAAGTGACACCCTGATCCCATGTGCAAAAATGCGAAAAAGGGAGTATGGATGGATGGAAGTCTGCAAGATGAATGCCGAAAAGGAGAAGGCAGAGCACTAGTCTCTGTGGTACACTGCTAGTTACAAGTTTACATTCAGATAATATACCAGTAACTTTTATAACTTAGCCTGTAGTAGATACCCAGTTTGCAGTCCTGTGGACAATGTAAGGGTTTACATGAAGACTGTTTAATTTGTCAATAATACTAGTATGGGAGGGAGTGTGAAAAGCCTTGGCCAGGTTGAGATAAGCAACATGCAAAGAGTGACCACTTTTCATAGTCTCTACTACCTTTTCAAAGAAGTTTACTTTTCCTCCATTTATTTTTATGTTCCTTGTTTATTTGTTCAGTCTCTTCCCTTCCAGTTTTATCAAGTCTTTACATTAAACAAGTTTCCATGTAGTCCTCCTCTCTCCTAATAAGCACTTTCTCTCCCTTATATAAACACCATTTTTCAATACTTTTTAAAAGTGTCATGTTGTTTGATTAAACTTAACTATTGACTGAATATGCAGCATTGGTTGACAGTTGTCTGTAAACAACTATTCCTGATTGACTGAATGTTTTAAAGGTTTCTCTGTTTTATTTAGTGATTCTACACCTTCCCCAGACACTCTGAAAACTTGCTTTGCTCTATTCAGGATCTTGGCTAAAAAACGTACATATATTTGAGGAGAAGTAATTCATCTAACTTTTTTGTTTCCTTTGTGACAGCTGTAGAAAGGTAAAAATTATTCTACTTTTGGATTGCATTAAACTAGTGTTTACTTCACAAAGTGTTTTCACAAGAAGGATGTTCTGCCAGCCGTATACCTTTTTGGGCAATCAGAAGGAAAAACATCATTGGGTGACATGAACTAAACAATGACTGGATTCAGTATTTAAGAAAATAAAGAGAGTAAGAAAGGGCCATCACACACCTAAGGATATAAACTGATAAAGCACGTCAAATTAAATAGGCACTGGATTACAGTTTTATTTTAATTAGAATTGGCAAGCTCTTCTGCTCTTTTATTTTCTTGGGAACATCAGGTAACATTTCAAAATCTGGAATACATTAGTGTTGGTAAAAATGAGAGTTCATTGGGTTTTGTTGTGAAGTTTGAGACGCAAGTGGTCAAATTTGTGAAATCAAGAACAGGATTTCAGCTGTTTAAAAAAGATTAACTTGTGTTAAGGAGACAGTCTCTATGACTCTCTCACATATTATTTCTGTCACTGGGGCTTAAATAATATACTCAGACAGATAAACATATTTAGTGGCCGAATATGGTTTCTTAAAGAAAGCAGATATTGTCCCCTCACTGGCCTTACCCTGCAATAAAGACTGAATTGTAAGAGGCAGGCAAGTCTGAGTTCAAAGTACTAGGATAAGTGAGTTTGGTATACTTGTCCAATAAGTTAAAGAAAGAAGAGCCAAGGTTGAATGCTGATTATTACCTGTACCATATCAATGGGTGGAGGGGGACACAAGGCAAAATGTATAGATCCTGAGATGTCTGGCAGGTTGCAGTGGCCATTAGCTTACAGGGTCTTTCAGACCAAGTCACTTAATGCAGTAATACTTTTGGGCTGAATCTAAAAAAGTTACACGTTGATCATGCTATAATGTAGTTAACAAATAAATATAAATACAGTAAATAAAACTGTACCTTCCTCGTAGTGAGAGAACAATAACAATTCTCCAATCATTAGCCATTAGTTACTGAAGAATTTGAAGAAGTTCCATGTTACTGATGCTGATTTACAAACATCAATTGCAATGAATGAAATTTAGATGACAACCCCCCCAAAAAATTGCAAAGATATGCCTGCCGTCACATACAGGATACAGAGTGCAAACTGCCCACAATAAAATTGCTTTGCTCTATTCAGGATCTTATTACGGACTGATTATCAAAATGTGTATAACCTCTCTCTCTTTCTCTCTCTCTCTCTCTATATATATATGTATAGATATATATGGATTCTTATTACAAGAACGAAAGTTCACAACTTCAAACTTGTAATAGGAAGCCTCACTTATGCGAAAGTTCACTTTAACGAAAGTGAACTTCCGCGAAAGTGCACTTCACCAAAAGTACTGCAGCACAGTGGAGGACATCAAAAAAACAAGCTATGTCCTCCACTATGGTGCGATACTCATGGACCTTAGGGTTACGGCATGGGTTAGGGTAAGGGGATAGTTAGTAAAGCTATCCGCTTACCCTAACCCATGCCCTAGCCTTAAGGTTTGTGACTATCGCATCATAGTGGAGGACATTGCTATGTCCTTCACTGCACTGCAGTCATCACGGACCTTAGGGTTAGGGCACAGGTCATGGTAAGGGGATAGCCCTATGGGCTATCCCCTTACCATGACCCATGCCCTAACCCTAAGGTCTGTGTGTACTGCACAGAAGTTCAGTATAATGCCCTTTTGTTGTACTGAGCTTCAAGTAAGTGCACTTTCGATTTAGTGCACTTTCGCTGCAATGTGCATAGCATACACTATTTCAAAGTAGTGAACCTTCGATCTAGTGTATGGAATCTATATATATATATATATATATATATATATATATATATATATATATTTACACAGATATATATATATATATATATATATATATATATATATATATGTGTGTGTGTGTGTGTGTGTGTGTGTGTACTATATGTATATCCATATATATATATATATATATATATATATATATATATATATATATATATATATATGTAGAGAGAGAGAGAGAGAGAGAGAAAGACAGAGGTAAAATGTAATAGTGATTCTCCATTTGGTTGCATTAAATACACCCGCCAATGAAAAGCAAGTTATCAGGAGAGAGAAGACTACAAAATTCTCAGTGGCAGTGTGTGACTGCAGTCAGGAATATTCCCCCTAGTTTGCCTACATACCTAGAACAATTGCCACTAGATAGAGCTATATTTCAAAACTAAAGAGACCTGGGCACATTAATTCAACTATACAGTAGAGTTCTAGTGTTCTCCTGCACTGTAAGCTGTCTCATTTGGTGTCTGTAATAGCAATGATTCAGCTTTATCAGCTAGTTAAGCTATATTCTGCTCATAATGCTGTTGAAATTGTAATAAGCTTTTATCCTGCATTGCAAGTTGTCTGATTTGGTCTCAATAATAGCAACAATTCAGTTCTATCAGTTATTTAAACTGTACTCTGCTTACTAAGGTGTTAATATTGGAATAAATTGCATTGCTATGTGACTAACCTATCTCTGGATTGCACATATATCACTTGTTTTCTTATATCTGTTTTATAGAATCATCTTTCCATTTTTAACCCACCCTTCATCTTACTCCCACTGCTTCTCACTATTTCCTTTCTCCTAGTCTGTATTCAGAACCTCACTCTTAATAGATGTTATTTTCTGTTACCCTACTTAGGATGTGATACACTGGTCTCTGTATGCTCACTCAGCCACATAAAATGTACCTGTATTAATAACATCTTCTGAAGAGTTCACCTTCAACTCTAGAGGCCACCTCTGTGCAATTTTTATGACCAAGAGGCCAGCCTGCTAATTGGGATTTTTTCCTCCCCATATTGTATGTACAAACAGACTTTTAGTTTTTGACAATTGTGCCTGTTTCAATCCATATTCTGTTTATGTCTATGGTACATCGTATATCACCATAGCCCTAAGCTAACCATCTTTTTACTCCTACAGCTAACTATCTTCCTATTACCATTACAGGACTGCTGTCCTTTTCATCCAGTATAGCTTCCTACTGTTTATATACCCGTAAGCTATCTTTCCATTCTTTTCTTCCTACCAAACCTACTCCCATACAATATATTTAAGAAGAGTTTTAGACCTTAATACTTTCCCTGCTGGTTCTCCTTGCTATGGCATTCTAACACTTACCCACACTCTCCCGCACCAACTCACTGCACTATACATATGTACCTCTCTCACTGACTGATTGTTTTATTTTTCTTTTTGTAAATCAAGGCTCTAACATCCAATCAAGTGTCCCACCCTATCCACACTTACCACCTACCATATACTTCTTGTCCATTTACACACTTTTACTCAAAATAAGGTTCTTTCCATACTATCATGTCTTCCACCCTCACACTGGTCTCTCTGCTCTGTCCGCTCACTCTAGTTCTTTGTCTCATATTTCAAGTAACATCACTACATGTAACTATCAGCCTGTTCACACTTCATGTTCACCTGCACACCAAACTAAAACTACTTCCCATACAAAAAAGCCTCCACAATACTATGCCTAACCATAAACTTTCATCTACCCATACTCAAGACCTAACCCACCATTCCACAACAATCAGTCTCCAAAGTATCAGGAATAAAATACCAGAATTCCATGCCTGGTTATGTCTTAATAAACTTGACATATTAGTTACAACAGAAACCTGGCTTAAACCTTATATAAAAGACACAGAATTCCTCCCTCAAAGATATGCCTGTCTTAGAGCTGACAGACCTAGTGAAAAAGGATAATGCATTGCCATACTCTTTCTAACACCCTAACAGTTATCCCTTATTCTAATCCTATCCCTCATTTCTCTACAGCTGAAATACTCATATCTTTGAAAGACATTCTTGCCTGGATATCTACTGAGATAAATAATGAGAAAATCATTCATGACCATCTAACATTAACCTTTTCAGTTTTACACAGCTAATATCAGATATAACTAGACCTAACAGAAACAAGGATGGTGGCTCTGCTCTGGACTATCTGGATATTTGTCTCAGATCCAAACAAAATCTCAACAGCAGACACACTTCCCTGCAGCATTAGTGACCATCTACCAGACTATGTATTACATAAAATCAACCAACCTTCCTCAACACCTTAAACAGACTAAAACAAACTATGAATATCAGGGACAAAATCTGGAAAAAATGGCTAAAGAACAAAAATCCTAATGATCTCCTTGAATTTAAACAGCTCCATAATCAAACAAAGCATCTTGTTATTAATGACAGAAAAAATTACTATCTAAACCTCCAACAGAATAACAGACAAAATCCAAAGTAATTTTGGAGCTGTGTCTCATCCTTAATTAACCCCAGAACCAGAAATGACTCATGTCCTTTCCCAGATAAAAAAAAAACAGAAGAAATAGCCATGCTCTTCAACTCACATTTCAATGACACTATAGCTAAACTCATCACCTTTCCCCAAACTACCTCTAACATTAACTCCCATCTAGTTCCTCCTCCTGCACAATGCACTATAAACTCCACCCAACCCACATTTTCCTTCTCTCTTATACCCATTTCTACTATTACCAAACTACTCCTTAAACTGAAACCAGGTTCCAGCACCGCAGATAACCTATCCCCCAAATACCTTCAAGTGTCAGCAAGAGTCATTGCCTATACAATTAGCATTCTTCTCAACAGATCTCTAAAGCATTTGATACTATGGATGGTTATTCAACCCCCTACAGGCATAAACAATTCCTCAACTGCACCAAATACTAGAACTTTTCACTTCCCGGGCCTAGGATGAAAATGATCTTTTAGTGTGTCAATTCCCAAAGTAAATAAATGTCAATAAATAAATAGATAAATAATAATGCCTGAGATGTGATGTTTGGAGATAAACCATTGTATTACTGGTCTGCATATTCTATTGTATTACTGATGAGAAGTGGCAACAGACTGCAAACTGATTTAAACAGTTGAGAGGCTGAACTCATTTAAGGAGAGGGAAAAAAGACTAAGAAAAAAAATTTAAAACAAAAAAAACAGACTCACAAAACTCTATCTGAAAAAAATCTATCTTTAAGGAGTTGAGTTAAGACTGAGAAATGTTTTTTATGTTATGTTCTTAGAACTTAGGTTTTGACCAGCACACAGTGAGGAAATCAGAGCCATATTTTCAATTTTCCAGTAATAGTTTTTTCCAAAATAGGTATCAAGCTTTTTCCAGTCAAAAATAAAAAATTTAAATGGGACAAATGTCAATGATCCCAGCATCCCCAAATTTGATTATGATCACAACCATCATTTGTTAAAATATTGCTTGATCACAACTGATTGAGAAACCATCCTATTAAGCAAATTTGTGGAATAGCATTTTTTTGGGAGATGTTGCTAAAGGAAAAAGCAAGTAAAAATATAAAAAAAAAATATATATATATATACACACACACACACACACACACACACACACACACACACACACACACACACACAATCACACCAGGGGAAAATCACCGAAAGCTCTTAATAAGCATAAATTAATTGTCTGCAAATACCCTAATACCATCAAACTATTTGTCAGGTTGCAGTAATGGCAATTTCTGTACATATCTCTCCATGCAAATCTTAATGAAAATTAGTCATGTGGAAGGGATTTTTGGGTCCTCATTAGGGTAGATATTTACTGTAAGTGTCTTTTCCTTTACAATGAGTCTACTAGATCTTACTATGATATTTATTAAAAAGGGCTGGTACGCTTGATATTCACCAACCCATAAAATATTTCATGGTTGATAAGATGTTGTTCTCACATGAATGTTCTTATATTGCTCATTCCATTGAAAATGATCATACTTGACCTACAGTTTATACAACCTGTATTCTGACTTTTCAGATGAAATCATAGTGCATAGTTAAAGACTGATGTAACATGTCAGTATCTCGCTTTTTTGTTATTTGTAGTATGTCAAGGAGCACTTTGATAAGCAACTTCAGAAACAAGGTGAGATAATCCCTATAGGGACAAAAAATCTTTTAAATTGGTAGAATATATAGAGGAGCTAACTAAAAAGTAATAAAACTCATCTCTAAAGCAATATATGGCCAAGGTTACACAAAGCAGGTTACGTGCTTGGAGGAACGGCCGAGGTAGTTATTGGAGAAGCAGGAGATGTGTTCTTCAGACTTCTTCAGACTAGAGGATGCATTGGAAGAATAAAAGTAGAGACGTAAGAAGTTACTAAAATGATAGAAGCTGAATTATATTATGAAACTTGAACTTTTAAACAGAAATAATTTATGCTTTCCTCAAAAGTGCAACAACAACTGATCGTGCTTAAGAATGGGCAGTTATTTCTATGCAGTTAAGGCAATTTGTAGCTCACTATCTTATAATTTGCTTAAGAAAGCTGCTATGCATTTTCAAGGTAGTTAGAGAGCATTACCAAGTATTGTATTCTAAATCTAAGCAAACAAGCTGATTTTAAAGGCAATTGATGCACTTTTGGGAAAACTACCCCTTCCATGGTTTGAAACAGATCAAGGCAAGAAACGTTTAGATTCAGTTTCTGAGGAAGAACTCCAGATTCTTCTGACAGGTCTTTCAAAATAAAAACCTTTGTACCAAGATGAAATTTTTGCAGATATGTCAGCATGGAGGAGGACAACAACTATGGATGTTAATAAAGGTTTTTAATATTACTATACTGAGGGAAAATGATCAATAGTGCTGACATGAAACTGTAATACAAGCATTATTAAAACGGTTCAGGGACCCTATACTTCCAGAATCATCTTAGAATCCAAGATATCTACTAGTATGTATAAACAAATACAGACATATCATGTGGTTTTACTACTGATCATCAAACAAATGGCAATCATCAGGATTCAATATATTCCCTGCAGGCTCTGTGTCCTACATGCTGTGGCTCCAGGTACATAGCTCAAATTGCTCTCAGCAATGTGCAGTTCTTATTAATGATATGTGGGGCACTTAAGTGAGGGTTCATGACACGTCCCAGTAGTGTTGGTCATCAAACCTCATAGAACAACACAGATAATGAATCTGTAAACATGACAGCACTGGTGGTCTGCCTCCATACCTCTCAACCTTCTGGACTGAGAAATCTGCACAAAGCCAGTAAATAAAGTAGGACAAAGCCTGAGAAATATAGACCTATAAATTTAGAAAGCTGAGAATAAACTGGTGTGCATTAGTATGCATCTTCTGAGTGTGAAACGAAAACATCTGTCATTACTTAGATAAATCTTGAATCATTATGTCAAAACCACAAAGTTTATGAAGAACACCACAAAAATATAAGCCAAAAGCCTGGTAAACCTGTCAGAAGTAGTTATACCTGTTATGTCTGCCCTCCCCCATTTTTTTCTTTTTTTTCCCTATCTTTGCTTGATGTGGCATGGAGCTTGGCGATGCTTACCCCGTTTGCACAGCAGGACCACCCATGTATCAGACATGACCCAGACATCTAAAAATAGAAATGGGTGCTTTCAGATAGTATTACTGGACACTGCTGTGATCAAGCAAACCCAGTAAGTGGCACTGCACTACACTCATACCATCATATTAACAAGGAATACTAAAGTACATTGACCATAAAACTAATCCTATGGTGACATATGATGAGTGCTGGACTGCAGTGGAGATGGTCCTGGGTTCTAGTCCAGGGTATTTAAACTTTTCTTAAACTGTTTTTGACATTGCACCTTATCCAAATAATGTGGTATTGTAAGGAAATAACAGTAGAATTGTATTGGGTGGCAGTTTTTGCTGATATATTTGAAAAAGGTCCACTTCAGTTAGCATCAATCAAACATTTGTTTGTGAGGTGCTAAGTGGCTTGCACCCTTTTTAAATGTATCAAAATATAGACAGTGTGCACTCTCAGTAAGTGCAACTGTCAAGAAAAAATGGTATTTAAAGGTGGATTGGTGGGAATTGCACTTTATACATTGAGCTCTAACTTCCACAGCAATGTCTGGAGTCAGAGAAGGTATGCAATTTAGAGCACAGCTCTGGGGTGTCCAAAAGCCCAAGGTTTTTATTGGTCTCTTGGTTAGGGATCATGGCCCACGCCTGTTGCAGGAAGACTATATTGTCTCCCAATACAAATCTGAAGCCTGGGATAGTTTGGCAAGGGCTCTTACTAGTGTGACTGGTATTCCCCGCACTGGTGAAAGATGTCATCACCACTATGATGACCTCCATAGGAGAAAAAAGGATACCCTTGATCAGTGGATCAGGGATTACCAGGCAGGGAACACCACGATGATGTAAGTATGATTTACATGTATTACCTACAAATACTCAAGCTGACTATGGTAAACACTGGTATTCATAATGCATTTTCTTTTCCCTTTTTCCACAGCTGCAGAAGAGAGGGCCTCAAATGTAAGGTCCTATGGTAGGTAATTGGCAAGGATGAGTGAAACATGTGGTAAGTAAGCATAATTATATAAAGCATTTTTATTGCAACCATAACAGTTATAGATGTATTAGTTGCTATATTATACACTTTTAGGAATTTGTAAATGCATATCTGAACAGTAAAAGCAAGCATGCATGCATTACTCTGTGGCATAATGTATGCATGCATTACTCTGTGACATAATGTATGCATGCATTACACTGTGGCATAATGTATGCATGCATTACTCTGTGACATAATGTATGCATGCATTACACTGTGGCATAATATATGCATGCATTATTCTGTGGCATAATGTATGCATGCATTACACTGTGGCATAATGTATGCATGCATTACAGTGTGACATAATGTATGCATGCATTACTCTGTGGCATAATGTATGCATGCATTACACTGTGACATAATGTATGCATGCATTACTCTTTGGCATAATGCATGCATGCATTATTCTGTGGCATAATGTATGTATGCATTATTCTGTGGCATAATGTATGTATGCATTATTCTGTGACATAATGTATGCATGCATTACACTGGTATAGCCTTCAATAGTACTTCTTTCTGCTGAATATTCACATTTAAGAATCACTGCTTTGTTCTGGTCATTGTAGGATTCATGTTTCACTGGCAAATAATTTATATTGAAGTCAATAAATAATGAGTGTCAAAATACTATGTTATCACAAACCATATGAAATATTTGAAATGTGTTCCTAGTTATGGGTCCTTGTACACCCATTATTTTAGGATACGTCAAGATATCTTGCTCTAAAAGGTGAAGAGGTGTGGTCTGTAGCACAAAGCAACATTGCACATTCTCCAAAAACAGTGATCATAAGCCTATAAAGTGTAAAAGGAAAGAGTGCTTGCATTATGTTGTATTCCAGTGTAAAAGTACTGTATTACAGTAGTCACTGCTTGTGGGTTCTAATACCACACTGTCCAAAGTTAAAAATCATCTGATAATATTGTGTTAGCTTTTCCTCAATAAAAAATACAGTACTGTTATGTAATTATCATTATAGCATTTGAAGTGCAGACCTCCAGACCTGTGGCTTGAATGGCCTGCTGTCGAGTCTAATCATTGTAGATGTAGTCCAAGTAATAAAGAAAATTCTTAGCAGTTGTTATTGTTTAAAGTATACCGTAACAGAAAATGGCATTTCCCCAAAGCAAGTACCCAAAACACTAAAACTACTGTTCGGGCCAAAACACAAGAAACATCAGTGCAATGTGAACTAGATTTATTATAAATTTAAGCGCTTTCATCAGCATGTAACATAGACTTCCTTAGAAACAACATTTCAAAAACCAACCCCTCTATAAACATCCCTCCTAAAAATCATCACAAGACCAAAGCAACCAATAATTAAAATATTCAAATTAAGTTTCAGTCACACATATTAAACAACAACATTTCCAAACTCTTGTTAAAGAAAATCAAACATAAGTATATAAAAATAAATATATATAAATAACTCATATGGATAATACAGTAGAAAAAAATGTTTGGTTATTGTTGTAGTTACAAAACATAGGAATGAAGCTTCCAGACACTTGAAATAGACAAAGTGTCATTAAGACCAGGGTAAACACAAGCATTCAACCTAATTTGCCATCTAAGCTCTTTTGACTCAATAAGATCATTTCCTGGGCCACCTGTCACACTTTTAACTACATTGTCTAACCCCATAAATCCAAAGTGGTGACCAGGGTTGCCAGCTACATGTTTTGCAAGTGCATTGTTATTGTTACCTTTCTTGATGTCTAGGATATGCTCATAAATACGTTCTTTACATTTTCTCTGGGTCTTACCAACATAGAAGCAGTTACATTGCATACAAAGGGCCAAATAACCAATGTCAGCTGTATTGCAGTTATAAAAACACTTAGTATTAACATATACCCCATTAACATTAATCCCATTTTGCACAATAACATATTTGCATTGATTGCAGAAGCCACATTTATACATGCCGTTTTTTCTAGATGTTCCTAATAAATCATATTGAACAACATCCTCTATAGCTATCTATTTCTTCAACAGTAACAACTGGGCACATGTACAGATTTTTAGCTTAATTTGGACAGTCACCTCCAGAGAGAGGGCTGACAACAACATAATTGCATTGTGATGCCAAGTAGACCAAGTTAGGTGTGTCAAGTAGACACATCTGTGAAATGGAGAGCTATGTATGGGGCAATCTCTTTTTTTTTTTTTTTTTTTTTTTGAGACAAGTACCTTTTTTTCTTTTCTTTTAAAGGACAGAGTGGAATGTTGGGGAAGAGACATAGCAAGTCTGGGCCTGGCAAGGTGGGAAGGTGAGAAAGCATTTGCAGACAGACAAGACATGCAAGGCAAGAACAGGGTCAGTGAAGAACAAAAGAGGAACCTTGGTTGTGGTGGGGGTTTGGGAATCATGAGCCTATGGACATCATTTTTGGTGACAGTGAAAATCAAGTCCCCATCCACTTGGCTGCCATCAATGTCACCTCACTGTACCAATGGATAATGTGCCTGACATCTGCATCTCCTTGTGTTGTTAAGGATGATGAAGGAGAGCAGTGTCTCCACTTGGCATAGGCATGTACCAGTATTGTGCCACACAATCCTTCACACCAAACCTGGCAGTTCAGCTCGGGTGACAAAATCAACCCCCTGCCTCTGCTCCCAGAAGGAACCACAAGCCTATCCTCTGGGGCAGAACTACCTGAAGGTCCAGGTAGGGCAGGAGCAGTAGGGGGGAATGCCGCCAGGTTGCAACCCAGAAGTACTGGGCCTTGATACTGTAGCCAGCGGAGGGAGTGTATATGTTCCACAGGAGACTATCCTACCCTGCCATGCTATAGTAATAACACATAAAATTAAAATTCAGTAATGAAATAAACATACAAAATAATAACAGAAACAATAACAGCTCCAAAAATACTCTTTTGTCAAATAAAATTAATATAAATGTAAGAAAAATAATTATGGAGTAAAACATGGTCAAAGGAACCATAAACACTTATTCAGTCACCACAGCAAAGTTTAATTATTTACGATAACAGGTAAGCGCTTTCTCAAATAGCTTCATCAGACCATGCAGAATGAATCACACAATGCACAAATTTAAATAAAATCAATCAAGCACCAACTAATTAACATTCAATAAAAAAAATACGTAACAGATTAACATTACATCATTTCCTGTAAAGGTTTCATAGCATTCAACTATTAAGAAACATTAAAAAATTCTTAAAAACATAAAAAATAGAGAATGGTAACACAGCCATTCTCAATTCTTTAAACTCAGTTCTTTCAAAATAGGTTTTATGGAAGCCTTTTCATTTAAACCTTTACCACAGTCTGCCCTTTCATCTAACATTTCTATTCTCTGTTATATTCCTTAAATCCCCCTGATGTATATACGGTTCAACTATATCACTCACTAGGAACTTAAATGTATGCTGTTCATCTGTATTTAAAATATGTTTAAAAAGGGCATTATTAGTAGATCATATACATATATTATAATAAATATTCTCTTATGTGGTCTTTCAGGGTCTATATTAGAACACTGAACTTTCAAAATTTCGAGTGTTCTAATATCGAACCCTATTAATCGAAAATTTAAAACATCGAACATACAGAACAGCAAATTTTTTCCTAGGGAAAAAAATCCATTTCAAACAATATGCAAGATAAACAACATGTTGTGAATAACAACCCGCATCAATGTTAAAAGTAAATTTTTATCCAGTCTCAGGGTTTATAAAAAGTCCACTGCTATCTATATGGCAACAAAATTTACATTTATGTATTTTTCTTGTTTCTTTTCTAGGCAATAAAACAGTTTACCAGAATTCAGCTGACACCTCTGTTTCAAGTTGACCTCCCCACAGCTGCTCAGTTAAAATCTACAGGCATTGGCTGCTACTACTGTATGTTTATAATATCAGTGTCTTTCGGCTTTTCCTGGTTAGGGGTCGCCACAGCGGACCTCCGGTTTGCTAATGATTGGCAGTAGATTTTTACGTGCCGAGTTGCCAGCCCTGACGCACAACCTTCAATGAAGGTACGCCCATTCATGCATGTCTCCAGACAGGCCTCACTACTCCACTCACTCCACTCTCTACCCTAATCCCATTCCCACCCACCCACACATCACTTATTATACTTCACTTACCCCACTCTATCTATTATTTTACTTCTTTGTTACTTCTTCTACTATGCCAGTTTTCTAGATTTTCCACTTCTCTCTCCATAAAAAAATGCCACCTTACAATACAAATTTACCAAACTACTATTTGTACAGACCCATATTCCCCCAATAACCAGATCATATACTGCAACATCAGGTAAAAACAACCTCAGCACCAAACTCAAAGAGCGACTCTGATAACATAGCAACTCAATTTAATAATTACTTTACAGAAACTGTCTTAGCGCTTGTCAATTTCTATAACAGCTCCAGTAAGTTTGCAACAACACCCTAAAAAAATACCCCAATCAATTTACATTACAAACAGTGTAAAATTACTATCTTACACACAACACAGGTTTTACAGCCCTAGTCTCCTTTACTAACACAGTTAATGACTTGAAAAAACAAAGAAAATTTGCCTTTGATATGGTAAGTCATAACAAACTGATTGAAGTCTGCTCTATCAATTGTTTTTAAAGCTATCTATCTGGATGCCAGCAGACAGTACATTGGCAACACCATATCTCTACTCTCTTACCAGTTATCTGATCCCTCAATGCTCCATCATTGGACCTCTACTCTTCTCCCCCTTCACCGATCAATTTCACACCTCCACTCCTCATGACTCTGTTATACAATATACACATGATTCTATCCTTATATGTGCAGCTTCCCCCCTAAAAGACCTCCACACCATAACTCAAGATTAATTCCAATCTGTAGAAACATGGTGTGATGACCATGCCCTGGTCCAGCAATCAAGGAGCTCAATCCTCACCACTAACACTAGGGAGGGCGTCTCATATAAGAGGAAAGGATAACAAATACACCCAGTAAAGTACAATTTCCCTTAAGTGCACACAGAGATCACAGTCAGTCTGGGGATGGTTGCTCCCTAGCTCTCCAGATCCCCAATAAGACTCCCCACTGACACAGCTATAGGGTCCAGATGTCAGCCTAGCTGGCAAGCTAATTTCCAGTACCCTCTCTGTCCCACCAATGATTCATGTCCCTGCCCAGATAGCTGACACACCACACACACTTTGAGATAAGTATTTATACAACTTCACAGACACTCCTGGGAAAGGCTGACACAGATTCTCTAGCTGTGCCCCTTTACCCAGACTATATGGTAGTAATTTCTGCCACCACCAGTTAATATGTATCAGCTACCCAAAGGCCCTTAAAAGGGTGCCCAATTATTACTGTGCAATATTATTATCCAATTGGTAATGTGACTATTCAGTCTAAGGCTTATTAGAGTGGCTTATTACAACAAACTCTATAAATATGCAATGTACTCTAGAGCTTACTTATCTCTACACAAACCAGCCACAGGTAAAGGTTTTTAGAAATATTTAATAATAAATAATTAAAAACACAAGACAATACTACTACACCACAGTGATATCTAAGAGTTCAGAGATCACACAGAAACTTAAAACAATACAGTAGGGAAGTTCTGATATAACAGAAAAACGCGTGTCTAACTTTCTTCTAAGTTCCTAGCTATTACTACAAGAAAACATACTTTTAAGACACTACTTACATAAGACAACAGGCAGAGTGCTGATAAGTTAGATATCAAGATCAAAATGCTCCCAGTCTCTTACTGAACAATAGTTTTTAAACTCACTAACAAACAGCTTTGCTAGGCCCTCCCAGATTACATCATTTTGACACTTAGGTTTTTTCAGTATACACATTACATCATTTTGACAGTCTGGAGTTCCCAGGCAAAAAGGCTACATTATTTAGCAATCTAACACCTGCTCAGGAAACTACAACAATAAAAGACATTTCACATCTAGCAAATATTCCTTATGTTAATACAATAGAAAGAAAGTGTTTAGCCAGCTGCTTAGGCACCACTATTTAGATAATTTTAACTTCAAAGGACATTTGAAATCCTTGGCTTAGTTTTCCTTACAGCAGATGGCAATGTTGCAACAATCGTGAAGTTCACATTTTACAGTGTGTTCTTTCATTTAAGAACATGAGCCTGTAATTTACATTGATATATGCAAATGATAGAATTATGTATCAAATTCTATTTGACTAGGCTGGCAGCCTTCACCCATCTTCCCCCAATCTTCACATCTCTTCCCCCTTGGAGAATCCAAGCTAGTTTTTCAAGTGCCCCTTGAGAAACGCTGCTTGAGAGGGTTAGGCCTATCTGGGTGTACTTCACCCCATTCCCTGTTTTGACAGCCCATCTGCACTGGCATTGCTAATCTCACTGTGGTGCTGCACTGACATATCATATGCTTGCAACCCCAGGCTCCATCTTAGCAACTTCGCATTTTGCTGACTGGCTCTGTTTAACCACATTAGAGAGTTGTGATCTGTCATAACAGTGAATTTCCTTCCATACAGATAAGGTTGAAGTTTTTGCAGTGCCCACCCTATGGCTAGACATTCTTTTTCTGCAGCTGCATAGCATTCCTCCCTGGGTTGGAGCCTACGACTGAGATAAACCACTGGGTGCTCTTCCCCCTCTGAAAAATTCTGGGTAAGTACAGCCCCCACCCCATAGTTCAAAGCGTCAACCTGCACAACAAATTATTTCCTGTAATCTGGACTGGTTAACACAGGGGGTCCTCCCAAAGCTTTTTTAAGCTTCTGAAATGCCTGCTCACATGCTGGGGTCCACGTTACCTTATCTGGCCTTTTCTTCCTTGTCAGGTCTGTGAGAGGAGCAGCTATGGTACTATAACTAGGGACGAACTTTCTGTAGTACCCTGCTGTCCGTAAGAAAGCCCTCACCTGCTTTTTGGTAACAGGTGCAGGCCATGCCTGAATAGCTTCCACTTTGGCAGGTTCTGGTTTTGAGGGACCTACATTTTCCAAATTTCAATATCAACATAGCTCAGGACAATATCACACCTTCTGAGAGAGAAGCCTTGTTGGAATTGAGACAAAATCATAAAATTGTCATTATCCAGGCGGATAAAGGGGGTGCTGTGGTTGTCCTGAATAATGATTACTATGTACAGGAAGGATTGAGACAATTGTCAGATGCCCAGTGCTACAAGCATATGAGGATAGATCCAACACCTCAGTTTAAACAAGACATTGACGCATTTATCCAACAGGCAGTACAAGAAGGTATTATTTCATCTAAAACTGCCAGTCATCTTCAAGTTGGTGATCCACAAAAGCAGATTCTTTATTTGTTACCCAAAATACACAAATCTCTCAGTGCTCCTCCTGGGAGACCTATTGTGTCCGGATATGGATCCCTTACAGAACCTTTATCGGTTTTTCTAACATCATACCTCAAGCCATTATTGCCCATGGTCAGAGCTATACAGGACACCACGAATTTTTAAACATCATTGTTGATACACAATTAGATCCAGAATGGATAATGTGTACTTTAGACGTGAAATCCCTTTATACGAGCATTCCCCATTGGGCTGGCCTACAGGCGTTGGATTATTGGCTTCAAAGATCTGATCTATACCCACCCGGATTTAATACGCTACTAGTATGTTTGTCAGAGCACGTTCTGAATAAAAATGTTTTTTTCTTCCAGGGTGATTGCTATTGGCAACTCAGAGGTACAGCTATGGGGGCTTTGTTTGCCCCTATACGCTGACCTCTTTATGGCATACCTGGAGGAATGTCTCATATATGATCCCTTGCACAACATTTACTTAGAGGAGATGGATATTTGGAGACGTTATCTTGATGATTGTTGGATGGTGTGGCGTGCGGATGTTGACTATTTGATGGAATTTGTGGAACATTTGAATAGCAATGTTTGGGGTATTGAATTCTCTATAACATACCATAAGTTTACTATTGACTTCTTGGATGTTACGGTATATCGGAATGATGACAATACCCTAAGTACTAAAATACATAGGAAGTACCCACAATTTACACGTTACTTCATTAAATCAAGCATGCACCCACGTCACACCATCCGCAACATCCCAAAATCACAATACTTGCGTCTTAAGTATTAATTCATCTCCTCAGGATCATGAGGATGCCATAAAGGATTTAAATCAGAGATTTCTTGATAGAGGCTACTCTATCAGGGACATATCTAGTGCCAGGGTGTGGACAGATCAGCAGTCTAGATCAGATCTTTTAAAATATCAGATCAAGGACGCTGTTAAAGGTGATACCATCCGATTTATTACTACATTTGGGAAGAATCACCAATTGATTAGAAGTGTGTTGAACAATAATTGGAATATACTTTTGGCTAATGAACATCTTCGTCACATTTTGACCGACCAATGTTCTATTTCTTACAGGAGGGGCAAAACTTTGGGCATGTTATTTTCTCATTATAAACATCAGGACAGTGGAGGTGCAACATACAGACAACTTACCATCACTGGTGATGAGTTGTTGGGACTTTCCCTGTGGTCATTGCACCTCCTGTACAAGTATTAATAAAACTAAGGAATTTTCCAGTGCCAACACCAGTAAGATATTTGATATATATTTGCCAATTGTTCAACATGTTGGGTGATCTATTTAGCTATATTTCAGTGTCAGGCTTTCTATGTTGGCAAAACCTCACGGTCCCTCAGAACTCGAATAGGAGAACACCGTAGTGATATTCGGACTCACAAAATTAGCAATGCATTATATCAACATACTGTCAAGCATTCATCTGCTAAATTCATATTTTGTGCTATTGATAAAGTACAGGGTAATAGGTCCAATCAGACTGGCTGGCAGAGCGTTTTAAGTATGAAAGAAAAATATTGGATCATACATTTGGGAGCCCTTTTTCCACCCGGCTTGAATGACCATTTATAATATACTCAATATATTATATACTTATATGTTATTATATACCACATCTTGGCTATACATTATTGTTATTGATATAACATTTTTGTTTAAACTGTATTATTTATGCACAGTTGGTGCATTCATGTATTTCTATCTATCAGTCAGGTTTTAGGGTGATGCATGTCTTTAAATCTGGATTTGTAATTGATTGTTAGCCACTTGGTTATTGGCTAATTATTTATATATATATAAGGAGCATGTCTAATGGAATTATCATGTTTTTTCCTCACTGAAGAAGGTATTACACCGAAACTAGTTTGAGGCATGTTTTTGTCAGGAGAGTGTCAGTGTCTTTGACACTATTTTCACTTCAATAAAGCTTTTGGGAACCGGTTGCTGGCTCTTGTTTGTTCCTGTTCTGCTGTTGGGCCGTGCAAGCTTGAACGTGCGTGGGTTAGTGGGTCACTGCTTTATCTTACCACTCCCCACTCTATGTCCTAGGTAGGAGACCTCTGCCATACCCATCTGAAAGTTGCTCGGCTTAATGGTTAACTCTGCCCTCTGTCATCTGCCCAGCACCTCCCTGACATGCTGAAGGTGCTCTGGCCAGGAATGGCTGTAGATGGCAATATCATCTAGGTAAGCAAGGGCAAACTCTCCCGCTCTTGCTAGGATATTATCCACCAGCCTCTGCAAAGTTGCTGGGGCATTCTTCATCCCAAAGGGCATCTTTGTGAACTCATACAAGCCAAAAGGAGTCACAAAGGCTGACTTCTCTCTAGCACTGGGAGTCAAGGGCACCTGCCAGTAACCCTTGGTAAGATCAATGGTTGTAAGATACTTAGCCCCATCCAGCTGCTCTGGGGCCTCATCTGTCCTAGACATGGGGTAAGCATCTGACTCTGTGTGACTATTTAATTTCCTGTTATCCACACAGAAATGGGTGCTGCCATCCTTCTTTGGCACCAACACCACTGGGGAGGCCCAGGGACTGTTGGACTCTTGATTCACCCCTAGTTCCAACATCTCCGGTACCTCCTCCCTCAGAGTCTGTCTGACACTCTCAGGCTCCCTATAAGGGGCCTGCCTAATAGGCCTTTGGGGTCCAGTATCAACCTGGTACTGCACCAGGTGGGTGTACCCTGGTTTCCCAGTGAACATGCCCCCAAATTCCTGCAACACTGCTCAGATTTCTTGAACATGGGTAGGCGACAGCTGCTGGGTGGGATATTGCTACCCCTTCCACCGAGGTGTCAGCCCAAGCCTCATTGAGGAGATCAGTCCCCAGATCTCCCTCAGAGTCCTCCTGCAATCCACTGCAAATACTCAGTGCAAGGGCCTCCCTATCATGGTAAGGTTTTATCATGTTAGCATGGTACAATTTGTGCCCCGGCTGTCTGCCTAGAAGTTCCACCATGTAGTTAACATCACTTACCTTTCTTACCACTTTGTAGGGTCCCTCCCAAGCTGCTTGCAGTTTGTTGTTTCTGACAGGAATGAGAACCATTACCTGCTGCCACACAGTATACTCTCTAGCTCAAGCATTCCTGTCATACCACACCTTTTTCTGTTGTTGGGCTTCTGCCAGGTTCTCCTGGGCCAAGCCCATGACTTCCATGAGCCTTGTCCTGAGGTTTAAGGCCTATGCCGCAACAGACTCCTTGTGAGATTCACATTCACCTTCCTACTCATCTCAAATTAAATCTAGAGGTCCCCTCACCCTATGCCCATACAGCAACTCAAAGGGTGAAAAACATGTGAATTCCTGGGGAACCTCTCTGTAAGCAAACAGCAGATGGGGCAAATATTTGTCCCACTCCCTCTTAAACTGATCTGCAAATGCCCGTAGCATGGACTTGATTGTAGAGTTTAACCTCTCAACAAGACCATTAGTCTGGGGAAGGTAGGGGGTGGTCTTCATGTGCTTCACCCCACAGGACTTCCACAGACAAGCCAGCAGGTCTGACATGAAATTGGCACCTCAGTCAGTCAGTATTTCTTTTGGGAGCCTACCCTGCTGAAAATCTCTAACAAAGCATTTGCCACCTTCTCTACCTCAATGGAGGACAAAGCCACTGCCTCAGGGTATCGTGTAGCATAATCCCCTACCACTAGGATATACATTTTCCCTGTGGAACTTGGGGTACTCAGAGGACCCACAATATCCATAGCTACCCTCTGAAATGGCTCCTCAATCACAGGCAAAGGCATCAAAGGAGCTCTCACCTTGTCTCCTACCTTGCTTGCCTTTTGGCACTGCTCACAGGTCCTGCAGTACCCTTTTACATCTCTGGAAATTCCAGGCCAATAGAAGTTTTACATAATACACCTCTTTGTACATTTTATTCCCATATAACCTGCAAAGGGAATATCATGGGCTATGGCTAGAAGTGCCAGACTGTAGGCTCTAGGCACTACTGACTGCTGTACTCTCTCACCTTCTAGCCCTCCCTCAGGGGTCCACTCCGGGTATAGTGACCCTTTTTCCCAGTATACAGATTCCCCCTTCCATTGAGAATCAGGTGCCTCCCTAGCTACCTGCCTCAGGCCTTGCAATGTAGGGTTTGAGAGCTGAACCTGTCTCAACTATCTCCTTGTAACCCTTCCCAGCTCCCCTTCCACAGGAAGCCTGGCATCGTCTGACAGTGGTACCTCACTGTCAGCCTGGGTACTACTACTCATCTCTACTTTTGCAGTTACCCTGTCCAAGGGAACATCAGTACCCACAAGCAGCTATGGCTCACATTCAGGCTCACTACTATAGCATAGCTTACTCCTTAAAGTAACCACCTCACCAGCCCTGGTTGCAAGTATGCAGTCTGTCTGGTTCTCCCCCAGGCTACCAGACCCACATGCTTGTCTCCTAGCCTCACTGCATATAACTGCATAAGTACATGGTACTGCCTCATCCAAATTCTTCCCTCTCAGGATATCTGCTGCAGGGTGGTAGTCCCATACCCGTTGTCTCAAGACAACCTACTATTGGCATTTTGCCTTTCCCACTTACTGGCTCCCTCACCTTTGGTTCCTCATCTAGCCTCCATGGACATCTGTATGCCACATGGCCCCACTTGTTGCATTCAAAACATTTAACCCTAGGTCCTGGATGTGTAACAGGACTAGTGGCTTCCCCTACTACTGGCAGATTCTGTTGGGGCAGTCTGTGCTGCCCACCATGTGTTCCTTTAGACCCATGAGCAGTACTTGGGGTCCCCTTCCTGTGCAGGGCTGCTCTGCTGGCCAGGTATAGGTCTCCCTTCTTCTCCAATTCATCTGAGGTAGCACATTGTCTATCAGCTAACCAGATCCTCATGTGCTCAGGCAAAGTGCTAAAGGTTTGTTCCCTCACTAAAAGGTCTGCCAGCCCTTCAAAAGTGATGACCTGACATCCACTCACCCAGCTATGAAAATAAGTGCACAGTTCAGCAACATTTTCATCTGCCTTGCGTCTATGCTCACAAAACGTTTTCCTATACATTACAGGTGTTAGCATAAAACATTCTAACAGACATTTTTTACAGCAGTATAATCAAAACGGACAGAGTCAGGCATTTGTGATATACACGTTACAGCTTTCCCATGGAGTAAGGGGGTCAAGAACCATACCCAAAGCCTTTTGTCAACACTATACTGTTTGCATACGCTTTTAAACATGTGACTCAAACTATCTAAATTATCCCCCTCTTGAAATTACAGAAGAAATTTACTGACCTGTTGTGCTTCTGGGGTCCAGTTACTCCCTTCTCCATTACCTTGATGACTCTGGTGAAGAGTCAGCATTTCCCTCTCATGCTTCCTCTGACTCCCCTTTTCATCAGCTTCTATCTCCCAATGCCTGGCCTCCAACTCAAGTCTCTTTAGCTCCAGCTGGATTTTTAAGTCCACTGCAGAAAGGTTGAGCTGTCCATTCCCTGATGATATTGTATCTCCACTGCCAGTCTGATTGTCCTCCTGGATGCTGTTTTCTGATGCAGCTGTAACCAAGGCTGCAATCAGGACTGCCTTAGTCGGGTTTCCATGCACCAGTCCCCTAGCCTGGCACATCTCCACCAGCTGGCTCCTTGTCAGCTTTCCATACTCCTGTGTTGACATGCTGCCTGCTCACCCTGACTAACTAAGCTAACAAATGAAATAAAACAATTGTGATCTGAACTCTGAGTATACACTGTGTGGCTGATTTACAGTACAAAACACCTTCAGAGATCACTGTATATAAGCTACAGTATTCACTCTACCCACTCCACTGCAAACCACAAGTGAGGATATCTTATCCCAACCACTGCCACCAGATATGTGATGACCGTGCCCTGGCCAAGCAATCAAGGATCCTCAATCCTCACCACTAACACCAGGGAGGGCATCTCATATATGAGGAAAGGATAACAAATACACACAGTAAAGTACAATTTCCCTTAAGTGCACACAGAGATCAGAGTCAGTCTGGGGCTGGTTGCTCACTTGCTCTCCAGGTCCCCAATAAGACTCCCCACTGGCACAGCTATAGGGTCCAGATATCAGCCTAGCTGGCAAGCTAACCTCCAGTACCTTCTCTGTCCCACCAGTGCTTCATGTCCCTGCCCAGGTAGCTGACACACCACACACACTTTGAGATAAGCATTTATACAACTTCACAGACACTCCTGGGAAAGGCTGACACAGATTCTACAGCTGTGCCCCTTTACCCAGACTATATAGTAGTAATTTCAGCCACCACCAGCTAATACTTATCAGCTACCCAAAGGCCCTTGAAAGGGTGTCCATTTATTACTGTGAAATATTATTATCCAATTGGTAATGTGGCTATTCAGTCTAAGACTTATTAAAGTGGCTTATTACAATAAACTCTATAAATATGCAATGTACTCTAGAGCTTACTTATCTCTACACAAACCAGCCACAGGTAAAGGTTTTTAAAAATATTTAATAATAAATAATTAAAGACACAAGACAATACTACTACACCACAGTGATGTCTAAGAGTTCAGAGATCACACAGAAACTTAAAACAATACAGTAGGAAAGCTCTGATATAACAGAAAAAAACACTTGTTTAACTTTTTTTCTAAGTTCCTAGCTATTACTTATAAGACACTACTTACATAAGACAACAGGCAGAGTGCTGATAAGTTAGATATTAAGATCAAAATGCTCCCAGTCTCTCACTGAACAATAGTTTTTAAACTCACTAACAAACATCTTTGCTACGTCCTCCCAGATTACATCATTTTGACACTTAGGATTTCCCAGTATACGCATTACATCATTTTGACACTTAGTCTGGAGTTCCCAGGCACAAAGGCTACATTATTTAGGAATCTAATACCTGCTCAGGAAACTACAACAATAAAAGACATTTCACATGTACAATCTAGCAATTATTCCTTAAGTTAAGACAATAGAAAGAATGGTTTCAGCCAGCCGCTTCAACACCACTGTTTAGATAATTTTAACTTCAAAGGACATTTGAAATGCTTGGCTTAGTTTTCCTTACAGCAGATGGCAATGTTACAACAATCTTGAAGTTCACATTTTACAGTGTTTTCTTTCATTTAAGAACACAAGCCTGTATTTTACATTAATATATACAAATGATAGAATTATGTATCAAATTCTATTTGACTAGGCCAGCAGCCTTCGCCCATCTTCCCCCAATCTTCATACATGGCTTACCAGCTCACACCTCATTCTAAATCCCAATAAAACAAAACTACTTCTGTTTTACCCCTCCAAGAACTCCATCTTCTCATTTCACATTCAACTTGGAGTCTAAAAATGAAATCATTATTGCCCAAGTAACACATACAAAACTGTAAAACATTGAAATTGACAATAATCTGAAATTTGAAATCCATATTGCTCAAACTATTTAAAAAGTTCACAAGAAAATAGGTCTTCTATTCAGAAACAAGCAGTTCCTATCTAATTTCAAGAAAGCTGCTATTGCCCGAACACACCTCCTGTCAACTCTCTTATATGCCTCCCCAATACTAACCAATCTCTGTAAAACTGACCTTACCAAACTTGAATTTTGCTATAATAAAATTGCCAAATTTGCTACTAATGCATCACATAGGTCACATCACTGCCTGCACTTAAACAATTTATCTGGTTTGAATTTCCTCAGTTGCTACATTACAAACAACTTATTCTTCACCACAAGCTCCTATACCAGTCAGATAAAATCCCTGCTCTCAACAATATAATATAACCATATACCACTATCAGACCCCTATGCTATAGTAACAAAGTGTTAAAAAATATCAAAGCTAACAACTCAGCTGATGTCTCTCTCTTTTGCAATGTTATTGCTAAATTGTGAAACAAATTTCCATTCAATATTTCCTCTGACTGCTCTTTGGCACTGTTTAAAAGGCTCCTAAAATCTCACTTTGTAGAAAACTGTCTTTGTTCTTGTTAGCCTCCTGGATAATTCTTAGCTATTTCTTAGCTATTTATCTCTAACTACATCTGTCTTAGTTGTTGCTACTTTACTATACACCTCATTCTCTTCCCTCCTTCTATTGTCACTTGCCTTCTTCCTTACCAAATGTAAGTATTGTTTTTTTTTGTTAGTGTTTCCACTAGATGCTGTATTGCACAATGCTGTCCTACTATTGAACTGGTATGCTAATTGAGATATTGTTGTATTATTTATCTTGTTTTCATATTTCTACTGTTTACTGGAGCTTATCTCCCTGGACCTCTTCTGAAAAAGGACTTGTGTCCAGTCTGACTTTCCTGGTAAACAAATGTTAAATAAATAAATAAATGAATAAATAAATAATAATAAGACATGGTTTAGTAACATTGCCTAGCCCATGTTGTGCAGCAGAATTGTTTGGATAACAAAGCATCCTTTTTAAGGATTTCTTATTTTTTATATTCAAAAGATGGTGTATCACCTACCAAATCTCTTATTCATGAATCAGCAGTAAGGATCCCCCAATGTCTCTTTATAATATTTATTCCCCCTTGTATCAGTAGTGAAATATAATGGAACACTGATTTTCCTCAATTTATGAATACCTTTGTTAAACTGAGAAATGGAGAGCTATGTATGGGATGATATTTTTTGAAGACAGTACCATGTTTTTTCTAAAGGAAAGAGTGGAATGTTGGAGAAGAGACATAGGCAAGTCTGGGCCAGGCATGCTGGGAAGGTGAAGAAGCATTTGCAAACAGACAAGACATGCAAGACAAGGACAGGGTCAGTGAATGACACAAGATGGGGGTGAACATCTTGGTTGGGGTGGGGGTTTGGAATAGCGAGCTTATGGACGTCATGTTGGTGACAATGAGATTAAACTCCCCATCCACTGGACCGTCATCACTGTTACCTCACTGTGCCAATGGATAATGTGCCTGACATTGGTTAACTGTCATTTTCTCGATCGCACGTCGTGCAAACTATCTTTTCTATGAATCATGCAAACAAAAATAAACATCAACGAAGGACAAAAAAGTCAATCGCAGAAGTAGTGAATGTTTGAATTTGACATAATTCGAACATTCACCACACTTCAGCAAATGGAATCACTGTTCAGCACACAGTAAACAATGTGTTTGCAGGGGGGAACAAGCCCCCATGCATCCCCACATCCCCTGCTACTTATATATACAAACTCAGAGATTGCACTACAGTGAGGGAAAGGGTACATTTCATAATCCCCACTGTAGTGCAATCTGCATGAAATTGTAGAAAGTCTCAACAGTGAATGCTGTATTGCATTTGCTGTTGTACATTTTTACATTTCATCATTCGTTCTTTCATTACTATCGAATGGGTCATTTTAGACTAATGTAAATTGCACAAAGTTCGATCGTCCATTTGATAGTAAACCCTTGACATCTGTGTCTCCTTGTGTTATTAAGGATGATGATGGTGAGCATTGTCTCCACTCAGTGTAGGCATGTACCAGTTGTGTGGCTCACAATCCTACACACCAAACCTGGCAGTTCAGCACAGGTGACAAAATCAACCCACCCTGCCTCTGCTCCCAGAGGGAACCACAGGTCTATCCTCTGTGGCAGAACTACCTGAGGGTCCAGGTAGGGAAGGGGCAGCAGGAGGGTGCCACTACATTGCAGCCTAAAAGAGCTGGGCCTTGGTGGTGTAGCCAGTGGAGGAGTGAATTTGTTCCACTGGGAACTGTCCTACCCTGCTGTGTCTTAGTAATAAATAAAATTAAAATTCAATAATGAAACATAATGCAAAATAATGAACAAAATAACATTAAATAAATTTTAAAGATATAATAAATTAATTAAAAAATACAAAATAATATAATTACAAACAATGATACATAATTTATTTATTTACATTTGTTAACCGAGTAGTGTCTGACTGGGCCAGGAGCCTGTTTTCAGTGGAGACCTGGGGAGAAAATCTCCAGTAACAGTAAACAATTAGTTACAATTAGTTAGGAAACAAGTAGACATAAAAAACATATGTTAACAAAAAGCAAATAGAATTATTTAAGTAACAAAGATAAAGCATAGCATAATACAGATAAATTGATAACTGAATAATGAAAAATCTATCAGAAGCAAACCAATCAGTACAAAACATGGGGTATAAGCATTAGCTGTTTAAAGGTGTTGAAGAGAGTTGTGAAGTACTAGGAAAGAGGAATTATCCAAGAAAATACCAAGGGCAGAGCCAGTTGTTGTTGAGATATTCCTTTAATCTTGTTTTTTTAAAAAAGAATTGTTGGGATTGTTTTGGATCTGCTGAGGAAGAACATTCCAGGTTTTAGCTATTTTATTGGACTAGAGGAGTAATCATGATAGTTGTGTGACTGGGTAACCTTTAGCAATAGCCTATTGGATAACCTAAGGGACCTGCTGTTGAGTTTAGGTTGGACCATGCTTGAAAGTGCAGGGCAGTTACTGGGTTTGTGAATGATATTGTGGGTGAAGTTAAGTTGGTTTAGTGTTAACAGGTTAGGAAGTTCCAGCCAATTAAGGTGTGGAAGAATGGAACAATGATGAGCTTTATGGGGATGATTGGTGGCAAACTTAGCTATTTTGTTATAACAGGACTCTAGGTTATTAAGGTCAACCTTACGTAGGTTGGTGAAAATGTGTGAGCAGTAGAGGAGGGTAGATAGTAAGTGAGATCTAGCCATGGCTAGTCTGGCTTGGTATGTTAGGTAAGGTTTGGTCCTATAGAGAAGGCCGAATTTGGCATGGACTTTTTTGATTATTAGAGAAATATGTATATCAAATTTTAGCCTGCTATCTGTTGTAACCCCCTAGGAGTTTGGTTTGATTTGTAGGCTCAACTTTGGTTCCATTGGAGGAGTAAATAGAGAGACGTAACGAGCTGGGCTTGGAAGTTTTGTTTGTGAAAATCATTAATTTAGTCTTATTTGGGTTTAGGATGAATTGATGGTTGGGGAGGTAGGATTCAATGCCTGGAATGATTTTTGCGTTTTGTCTTGAAATTCTTGAGGGGAAGGGGCAGAAGAGAGGAATCATCTGCATATTGTATGATCGTGACCAGTTTGGTTGCTGAATTTAGATTGTTTGTAAATATAACAAAGAAAATTGGGCCAAGTATGGTTCCTTGGGGTACACCAGTGGATAATGGTAGTAATGGGGAGAGATTGCTACGTTGACATAAGAAATGAATATGTATTTAATAGCAAAACAATATTACACATAAAGCAAAACATATATATAAAATAATTATTATAATAGAAAATATGATTATATACATATAATAATACAAAAAAATAAACAAAAAATAAAAAAAATAAATAAAAAAGAAGAGAAGGGGTCGTGAGAAAAAAAAAGAAAGAACATTGGTAACCGCACAGATAATATACAAAGCTTTCTACAAATAATGTACTATATTCTACTACATTTTACTTATAACAATAAAAAATGCTAATAAATACCTTTATTACATTGAATACTACCCTGTTTCTAACACAGACACACCATCCAGCAATCTTCCATGGTTGCATATATTGAACATAAGCATGTTGCATGCACAATGTTTACGTTTGACAACAGGCCATCTGAGGCACAGGTATAGCGGTCTGCACTTTCACTGCTATTATTATGAATATGTAACACTACTGCATTTTACTGATGACAAGTTAAGACATTATTGCAAAGAGCTGCCCTTACATTTGAGGGGTGTGTTTTTTGAAGTCACAAGCAGTGACTAATGTAATACTGTATTTTCCATTTGGAATACAGCATAATGCCAGCACTCTTTCCTTTTACACTTTATAGATACAGGTTCACTGTTATAATGATAACAATCTGCACCATTCTCTTAGTGTCCCTGGCTTATACATCATAATTTATATTGCGATATTTATGTCAGCTTAAACATGTACCGTATAGTTTGGAATTTTGTTTTTTTAAATGACAATCCCCGTCTACTCTGCAATACTGGACTGTTGTTTTACTAAACATGCTTATGCATGGATGGTTTTGCTTTAAAATGGACAAAAGCATACACAATGTGATATGTGTTTAGCACAATAAGCTTTATTTACAACTAGTGCTAACATAACAGTACTGTTTTGAAGCATACATACCACTTGCGTCTCTCATTCTTCTCAATCTTAACTCATAGGCTCGCACATTCAGTCTGCGCTTTGCATTAGCTGTGGGGAAAAAAAAAACATATTAAGAACAGCAATCATAAAGAGATGCAACTGCTTAATCATTCAAGCAGTGCCTGTAAGTGATACTTACACATCTTTGGAGTGCCATCAATCCTGCATTCATCAATCCATTGACAGAGGGTATCCCTCTTCCTCATCCTGAGGTCTCAATAGTGATTTCTACTCTGTTTATCAGTGTGGGGGATACCAGTAACACTGGACAAATCCCCGGCCAAACTATTCGATGCATCCAATTTATAATCTTATCCATGATAGTGCTCCTGCAACAGCAGAAGGCCATAATCATTCACTAGGACTCCAACAAACATTTTGGACTCCTGTGCACCCCACCTTTGAGATGAAATCTCAGAACTTCACCCTGAATGCCAGCCATGTTTAATGCAGAGATGAAAACCAATGTATAATGACCTTTTCCTCCAATTACAGTTATGACAGATACTGAGAATGTAGAACGTTTTAATTGGCAGCATTTGAAAATGGCCTGCGCTGCTTAGTATTGCGTAAACACAGGCAATGTGGTTGCAAGATGGGAGGCAACTCAGAGCAGTTAATCAATACAGATATTATTATATCAGTACATAAATTACACTATCAGTGTGTCATCCATCTGGAATATACCTAAGATATAAGAAATAGTAGTCAACTGCTATAATGGAGGGTGACAATAATGTGCAATGGGGCACCATTGAAAAAAGGCAGATGTCTGCTGTCTTAGAATCCAGACCCTTAACCACGATAGTCCTGCACTCAAAACTGTTGCCAGTAGAAGGTTTCAAGAATACATGTGCATACTTCATTACATTGCAATATAATGCAAGGACACATAAGTAAATACAAGTGGTGATCCTTACATTAGAACCAAGGACCATGTGAACCTCGGTCCAACACTTGACATCTTCAGCGACAGGAGAGGTTACAGAAAAGTCTACTACATTAATATTTATCCTGAGGACAACACTGTTACAGTCTCCAAAATTAACATAATACAAGTGAAAATAGGCAGAATATAAATCACATACACTACTAGACTATGTTACTGCACAGGAAATATTCACACATGGTTCTAAAATCCAATCCACCATACAATGCACATGCCAAATACAGGATGGGTGTATTAACTCTGTGTTTCAAACATACACATTTGTTGCAAGCAGCAACAGTCAGGCAGTAGGATACCTCTCCACCTCTCAGAGTAAGGAATCTGTACAAAGGCACAAGGAAAGGGGTGACATAGGCTTTGAAATAGCGACACTCTATAAATATTGGTATTACATACTTAGGAAGTGGTTAGAATAACAGGTTATGCATTAGCATGAGTATTCTGCAGGATGTGAAGTCTGAAACTCGTTTGTGTGTCATTATTTTCTGACATCATTTCACAATGATTTGTCAGTGATTTTCCAGAAAACCACAATTTTATGAGAAGAAGTCCAAATATATGAGTCCAACATAGACACATCCTGCAATAATTTGTACAGGTCAGAGAAATGGCCAGAACACAATTATATTTGAAGTAATTTACAGTTGTACTAAAAGATTACCATGTCAATTGTGCATTTATTTAAATGTATCACTTTTAAAATATTGCACCTACTGAGTACACAACCTGATATGATGATTGCTTGCAAAAATACAGCACTGTTATACAACTCTGTATCCTGGTCATTCACCAGTCAGTTTTCCAGTACATACCTCTGAACTGTGCATATTTGCACAGAAATACCAGATGTTTGCCACATGTTTGGACCATTTATCATAACATTGTGGTTTTCTAGCAAATTAGTGTCAAATAATTACAAATTGTAGTTAGAAATGAATGGCAGGCATTTGAGTTTCAGGCTTTATACTCTTCATAAAAGGCAGACTAATGCAAAACCTGTTATTCTCTCAACTGTCTATGTCCTTCAGATGAATATTTTAAAACTGTCCACATTTTTGGGGAATTTGCCCCACTTGTATTTATTGCATCATCCATATTTCTTGCTGTTAAAGGTTGAGAAGTATGGTCCCGTAGTCTGGGACCTACAGCGTGTACAGCTTTCAATATAATTGAATTTATAATGTCAAAGGATATTCACTGGGAATAATATGATATGCAGCTGCCAACTAAGGAAGGACAGGTTGGATGTCACAAACAAGCACTGACTGCTCTTTGGAGGTGTGGGAACAAAGATGTTTGTCTACAATTCCACTGTTAAGAATGTGTTGGTCTGGTTACTCTACATGTCTGGCATCCTGCCTTTCATATCATTTAGGTATAGTTGATAAATGTTATCTGTAATGCATCTGTAGTACAGTTGTCTAGTGATTTATGAGGATAGTTTTAGCCTCCTAAGTGCAGAGTCTGTGTGTTATGGCTTGTGTCTCATAGCCAAGACAAGGACTTACCGAGCATGGCTATGTGTGCCTATAAACACACCTGCTGCTGGTTCCTCTTCTTAGTCATAATTGTCCTGTGGCTGTGGTGACCTTGGCCTTGTTGGTAGGATGTGCATCTTGTCCCCTTCATGATCCTGCCGCAGCTGTTTACACTACATTATCTTGGGAAGCATGGCACATACAATAAGCACTGAGTGACATGTCAGTGGATATTAATGGTGCCCTTAGCTATGGGTATGTAGTACTGGCACTCTGAGTGTGGTAGCTGGAAATTATGATCTATGGCATTTCTGGTTGGACTGTGTGTCTCATTAAGGTGTTCCAGTGTGTGCGTGTGTATGTGTGCATCTCTGATGGATTCCCTCAGCTATGACTCCAGTGTATAGCATGCATCCACAACTAGGTGAGCCTTGGAGATATAACCCATAGCACAACTTGGGTGCATTTGGGGAATGAGGCACATATATATATGGTGCTAAATGCAAGGGTTTACAGCACATACTTTCCAAATGATTCCCATGACATTACACATGATTTTTCAGTTATTCGAATGGTAGACTTTAGGTATTCGAGAGCCTGCCATGTTCCCCAGGTGTTGTTCTCATGTGCACAGGACTCTGATGTATAGCACACATTACTGGAGATAACTGTGATATATGTTACAATTGTGGCAGACTTCTGACCCTGTCCTCAGAACTTATGTTAATGCATGAAAGAATGTTTGACAGAATAACCTCAACACATACCTTATATTCTACTAAGATGGCTTCCCTGCATTTGTCTCTGTATCTGATGTAAGGCTGCCAGAGGTCCCACAGTTCCTCTACTGTGTTGTTGGCCTGCCAAGTCTTCACCTTCTCTGTCAATGGATTTGCAGCAGCAGCAGCATTGGTTTCAGCCTGCAGCACACACAAATGTATGTTACATGTAGCTGCAACTTACAATCTGTCAGTCCTCATGTTGTATCCGTACTCCACTATTTTCTCATGCCACATATAAGAAAGGGAATGGTTTCTACATCGATACCTATATCTCGTTGATTAGCTCCATGGATTGGTTGATGAGCATGCACTGCAACTCTGTATGCCACAATCAGCATCTCTGAAGGACAAACAAGGTCAGATGCAATCAGTTAGTAATGTACACCATTATAAAAAGGCAAATGTATAGACAGGCAAACCAATGCGGTTCAGAGTTATTTCAGAAGTCTAAATCACTTAAACATTTATTTTTGGAACAGTATACTGCGACAGAGGAGTATTGTACTCCATCAGATATGTAACCATTTTTTAACTAAATAATTCATTTGTTAGAATGTACTTAGGAATAATGTGAAGTATATCAGTAACCATTTGTTAGAACTCTACTGAGGACATTGGTTTGTTTTCCAGCCATTTGAGACATACTGAGGCTGTAGAGTAAGCCAAAGGTCTAATGCTGTGTGATAACTGTGTACGCATGTTTCATGGATATATCCTTTGCGAGCAGTTTTAACATCACACTGTTGTTTAGTTTGCACATTTGTCCCCTAGCCTGTTTTTTTTTTTGGGGGGGGGGTGAGTTCCTGCTATGGCACAGTTTAGAATGGACTGCTGTGTTGGTTGTGTGAGCATAAGTGAGTATCTATTATGACACAAGCAAGGATATGTTCCTCATGCTACTCTCCTTTTTTGAAGCCACCATGTTAGTTGCAGATCAATGTGGAATATTCAAATTGTAGTCAGCTGTTGCATACTGATAGCCTTCCTGTACTACTTTATCTGTACACATTTTTTTTATGATATGATCCTTATATGTGTTATCATTATTTTGTCTTTCAGAAAAAAATACCCACTCCCTGTAGGCCACCATTCTCTGTTACAGAGAATGACATCATAATTGATGCACTGAACTAACATCATGCAGTCTTGATGTCCAGAGGCTTGTCCAATATGTCAGAATGGATTATCTTTCAAATCCTGAATCCCAGAATATTGAACTCCAGAATCTAGAGATGAGAATGTTGAAGGCTTACAATCACAAATGTCTGATTTTTCACCTGGAAAGGAAACACTTGTCCATCAGGTATGTTCAACACACTGGCCTATATAAAAAACAGATCCCTATCAGATGATAGAAACTTCACGTGACTGAAACTCATTTGACTGAGACCATAAGACTGAAATTTCAAAGTACTGAAAAATCAATTGACTGAAACCCATAATACTGAAATCTTACAATACTAAATTTCAACATACTGAATTGTAAAGTGGACAATATAAAACCAGAATAGGCGGGGGGCTATGCACCCACACCCCCCCCCTAACTATATATACTAACTCCAGGATGCCTTTCACATGCCCCCCACCTATTCTGGTCATATATCTTCCACCTTACAATTCAGTATATTGAAATTTAGTAAGGTAAGATTTCACTATTATGGGTTTCAGTCAAGTGATTTTTCAGTAGTTTGAAATTTCAGTCTTATAGCCTGAGTCAAATGGGATTCAGTCAAATGAAGTTTCTATAATCTGATAGGGATCCATAAAAACCATCTAGGTGGGGGACTATGCCCCCACACCTCTCACACCCCCTAACAATATATACCAACTCTGGGATCACACTACAGTGGGGAAATGGGCAAATTTCTACATGCTGGATAAGTGTTTCCTGTCCCTGGAAAAAATTGGTCATTCGTGATTGTAAGCCTTCGACATTCCTCTCGAGATTCTGGCTTTCAACATTCTGGGATTCGGGATTTGAAAGGAGATCCTTCAGAACTTGCAGCCCTGTGTGATGAACTGTTATGAAATGTTAACGGTACTAGCCAACACAATCACACCTATTAGCATGTGTGACACAGAGACACCAATATGATTCATGCTGCAAGGAGGCATGCCGCTGAAGTTGCACATGATTTTCAGATCACCGGTGGTGGCCCTGCAGCAGAGCAGCTTCTCACTGCCACTGAGGAATTTCTGGCAAACATTACCACACAGGACAGCTCCCAACAGTCATTTAGCCAATACATTCTGGATGTGGGTGCCACCCCTGCATCTAAGGTGGAGCTTCCAGGTAGGCTTTGTTAGATCATCAGTCTATTAGTGTTGCATTCATTCCATAATAGTGTATCTAGTTTATATGTGTGTCAGGTTCTTTTTATTGTTAATATGTCAGACAGCTGCATTTTTAATGTCATTTAGAGGTTGTCAGCCACATTCCTGTTAACATTTCATTGACTGTAGATATAAAATATTAAAAGTATTACCCCTGTTATAATGTTAAAAGTTCTGTTGCTGCCATTACCTCTCCCTTTACTTTTTTCAGGACAATCAGGAATCCACACATATAGGGCTCCAGCAGCTGGTAAGCATAATACGTTTATGTCACTAATTAAGATATATGCCAACATATCTGCTAACACTTGATCTCAGGCCTGCTGTATGGATTGCTGTACTGTCTGCATACTTGTCACCTGTACAGATATTTGCAGAATGTCCAGATGTGTGACTCGTACCTGTGGCTGGTATGTAAGGTCATAGTGATAGATTTGCAAATTATTGACAGGTCATTAAAGTTTTGAGATATTAAATAATGACAGAAATCCAAATTTCAGACTGCATACCCAACAGAAATGTCATGGTGAAGCAATACCTGTTATTGTATCACCTTTCTAGGTTTGTAAGCTCAATATGTCACAATGGTCCCTCCTCTTGGGTGTTTATCCACCCATTATTCATGGCTTTGTCCACATGTCTTGTTCTAAGAGGTTGAGAGGTATGAATGTCTGTAATAGTGACAGTCGTGTAAATTGATTAACATATATATATATTGCAGCATAGTAGTGCAGGTATTAATGTATTTCCTGTTTTCCATCCTTTTATTACAGGTGAACATGACAATAGCTCTGTGTCCAGTATACCACCTTATCCTGATGATGGTGGGGGCCAAAGTGTGACACAGCTGGGGGCTGCAGAGGCTGATTCTCACACAGAGGTTGAAATCCAGCAACCTCCCTCATTCTCACAGGACATAGCCATTATACCTATGCATACCCAGTCCACTGAGGCCATAGATAATGGACAGCTGGAGGGTGAGGACATTGACCAGAGAAGTGTGGCTACTATGGCTTCAGTGACTGTTGATACTGGCCATAGCGAAACTGTTTGTGAGGTGCCACACAAGCAGATTGTTGGGGGCTCAGAGGAGGGCTTCTGTCCCACCCCAACCTGTTGCAGGTGTCTCATCACATGTCACCCAACATATGTTTAGGGCTGTCATAGAGGGACAGGCACATTCAGAAAGGAACTCCAGAAGAATGCTCAGTGTTCTAGATGCAGCACAGTCTGACATCCATGACTTCCTCTGCAGTGTTGTTGATTCCCTGGATTGTTTGAATGACACATTGGAATGGGATGTGTCTATGAGGGAGCACAGATTATTTGTCATGGAAGCACAGAATCTGTGATGGAACATCTGCTGGGAGGGGAGTGTCGGCCTTGTGGGCATAGGTCAGCAACTACATCTGCTGAGAGCTAACATGGCTGTGCCTGATCATGCTGTCGTAGTGGCAGTACATCCACTGTTCCAGCAGAGTGTGCTGTCCACACCCAGATGTAGCAGGCCATGGGACATGGTCCAGGGAGTTCCCATGAAGGGAGCACGTCCAGCAGACATTATTCACCTTTAGGTAGTAGCACAGCATCTGACCTTGGGTGTGGAGGTGCCAGTGCAACTCCAGCAGAGCCAATTCTTGTGTTCAGGGATGGAGAAGATGAACTGCAAGCTCTACCATGTCCATCTCACAGCTGTCCAAAATACAGACACATAGGGCTAATACTGAGCCTGGCTGTGTTCATGCAGACACTCACACCCCAATGTCACATTGAGGGGCCTACAGATACATATGGGACATTTACATGATCAATCTTGGCTACTTCCCTTGCTTACTCATGCACACACACACACACACACACACACACACACACACACACACACACACACACACACACACACACACACACACACACACACACACACACACACCGACCTTTTGTCTCAGCCTAGGCCTCCTGTGCCCCCACACAATACACTCTTCAAGTAGTGATAGCTGTGCCACATGCCTGTTGTCTATCTTTTGGATTCAGTGATACTAAAACTTTGTGTCTGATGCACAGGGTGACTGTCTATATTAATCTGAGCGTATTACCTACATTTGTGCTGTTGATCTGATAATTCTACCTGTTACTTAGATTGTACATAGCCATTTAGACAGTTGCTAGTATAGTCATTAAAATTCTTCATACTGGATGCTTTTGTATGGGCTGTGAAGTCAGATAATTATATGTGTGTCATTAACATATCTCACTTTTTTCTCTTTAAGGATTGTGTACTTCATCTGTATGGGTGCACATGCAAAGTCAGCCCATCAGATTACGAGCTCAGGATTGTATATCAGCACATAAGACAAATTGCATTATAACAGTAAAACAGTAAAATATTCCTTTTTGCGTGTACATCAGCATAGGTACCGAGGTTCATAGGATGAGACTAGGGTATTTACCTGATGGCATTTAGAAGCATTGTTGTTTTATCAAAATAGAAATTTTCTAAGGCAGACAAAATGCATGGCCATGATTCATTCATGCCAAGATGAAGTATGCTGAATTGAGAGTGAGACTTGTTGTTGACAGAGTTGATTGCATGTGTGCTTTAACAACTATGTATACCACACAGCTGACATTAACTTATCCTTGTGTAATCTACTGAGTGGTGCATCTGTACATCTCACTATACAGTCAACTGTTATGAAAACCTTTGGGATACATTGCCTTAAGCAATGCTATGTTGAGCCAGTGGTGATGAGATCCCTTAGGTTTATTCTCTGCTTGTAGACTGATTTTGATTAGGATGTGTTTGCTGTTTAGGTTAGTTTGTGGGAGTACTTCTGCACATGATGGTTTATGATGAGTGCATATTGTGATTAGGAGGCAAGGTGTGTGAGAAAACAATCTGTTCAGTGTTACTCTTCAGGAAGGAAGAGAGCACAGATTCAAGATTCCTATTATATGTTGAGATCTTTAAACCTGTACTTCAGTAATGTAGGAGATACAGGCTATTCAGTGCAGATGATGCATTATCTGCACTGAATCACCATCTCATGGCAACCATGCTAGCAGGGGAAACAGGCGTGAAATGAGAGGTGATAATGTGAGCTTTGAACCGGGTGTCTGCATAGAGAATGCAAAAATGAGGGATATATGTGCTCTGACTGCTGTTTTCAGGTGACTAATCTGTGTTGTGTACATTATGATGTCCTCCATAAGATGGATCACTACTTCTGTTAATGATAGCTATGTGTGTAAATTGCTTGTTATGCAGCAGAGGTTCTGACAGCTACAGCTGCTCTGCTACATAGCAGCAGCTGATTATATTTGAAAGCAAGTGTATTGATGTTCCTGCATGGATGTGGGAAACTGTTAGAGCCTCTGCACACAATCCAGAGCAGGTAATATGAAGACACACTGTTAAAGAAAAATCAAGTCAAGACCAACTGCACTTCAAATAAGTAATCTTACTGTATACTTCCACCTCGAGTGTACAGATGATGTTTTTCCCAACACAGATTTCATCTTCTTCTCCCCATTAATTTGGTTAGTAGCATTAGGGATTGCCACAGCAGGTCATCTGCTACCATTGCCACCCATCATCTGCATCTTGCTCTGTCACACCAACCATCTGCATGTCCTCTGTCACCACATCTATAAACATTATTTTAGGCCTTCCTGTTTTGCTCTTACCTGGCACATCCATCCTTAACATCCTACTACAAATATACACAGCATCACTCATCAACACATGTCCAAACCAAGATAATCCCAGTGATGTGTCTTTGTCTCCAAACCGTAACACATGAGCCAACGATATAATATACGGTTATTACTCCTGTCCATTCTCTGCACACCCAGTGTAAATCATAACATCTGGAACTCTACAAACACCTATTATGACTCCTTATTTTTGTCAGTGACACCATCTGTAACACATATGACATTGCTGGTCTCACTACCATCTTGGAGACCTTCTCTTTTTACCCTTATTGTTACACGTCTGACAAAAGTCAATCCTGACACTCTTCTCCACCCCCTCCACCCTGCCTGCTCTTTCTTCTTCATGTGTCTTCCACAATCACTATTACATTGAAATGTTGATCCAAAGTACTTCACATGATATGCCTTCACTAACTGCACTCCATGCATCCTAAACATTCCTATATCCTCAATCCCCTTTACACACATATAGAGTATCTTAATCTTGCTGACCTTCAATACTCTCCTCTGGAGAGCATATCTCCACCTCTCCAGGATCTACTAAACCTGATTCCTACTGTCAATACAGATCACAATATCATCCACAAACATCATAGTTCACATGGACTCCTCTGTGATCCAATGTTTCAACCTGTCCACCCCCATTGCAAATAGATTTTGCGATGTTTGTGAATAAAATAACAGGAATGTTACTGTTGGCTGTTCTATATAGGATGAGGTGACATTTACAGTATGTCAGGACAGTGTGTGAGCATCGCCTGTCATGACATATGCATATCTAGTCTTGTGATATGATGTTTGAAATCAGCAGTGTATTTTGGAGATAAATGGATAGTGTACCACAGGCTCTCAGTACAGGTCACAATGTCATCCGCAAACATCGTAGTCCACATGGACTCTTCTGTGATCTAATGTGTCGACCTGTCCATCACCATTGCAAATAGATGTGATGTTTATGAATACAGTAACAGGAATGACACCATTGTCTGCTCAATATAGGATGAGGTGACATCTACCCATGTGTCAAGACAGTGTGTGAAAATGGCCTGTCATAACGTATACACATCCAGTATGTGATATGACTTTTGAAATTAGCAGTGTATTTTGAAGACAAGTGGATAGTGTGCCACATGTTGATTTAAAATGCTGTGTATAACATCCACCAAGTGCTCACCCCCCGCCCCCCCCACACACACACATCCCAAGTTGAATGCAGTGAGAATAGAACCCTACATATATAAGCTTACAGGCTGCAGATCACAATACTGAATGCATGTGCCACAGCAGAAGTCTACTTTAACCAGGGCTACAGATGATCTTCTGGTAGATGACATCAGCAGGCCATGTGGGGGACAAGAGTGTGTAGGACTACTTAGACTGGATGTTAGTAGTAGCAGGAAAATAGTGCAAAACCATGCCATTTGGTAGGTCAGTGTGGGATACCCACTTACACTGCTACTTATGGAGACAAACACACCAAGTTAGCTGCAGTTAGAATAGAGCCCCTACCTATCTAAGCTTACAGACTAAGATCACAATACTTAACACATGCTCCATAACAGAAGTCCAATTTAACCAGGACTTCAGATGATCTGATGGTAAATTAAATCTGCAAGCCATGTAGGGGACAAGAGTTTGTAGGACTGCTTAGATTGGATATTTGGGGAAGTAGGAAAACAGTGCAACACCATGCCATTTGGTAGGTCAGTGTGGGATACCCACTTAAACTGTTCTTTATGGAGACACACACACACCAATTTGGCTACAATAAGAATAGAACCCCTACCTATCTAAGCTTACAGACTACAGATCATAGTACTTAACACAGATGCCACAGCACAAGTCTGATTTAAGTAGGACTGCAGGTGAAATTATACTAGATGACATAAACATAACACATATTGCACAATAGCTTAGTAGGCTTGCATAGTCACATTGCTTCATAGTGTCATTTGAGGCTATTAGCCTAGCAGACAAATACAGTCTACTAGCCTAGATGTGCAACTACAACAACCTTTTTGGTTATATTGTTCTATTTGCATTTGGATGAGCAAGGGTGTGAGCACTGTCAGTTGGCTCTGTCCATCCACGAGGGCGCACACAACTTGTATATTACAACTTGTACATTTGTTGATATATGTGCTGAAAAATAGGGTCACCCAGTGTTGTGATTGTCAGTGTTATTGCTGGTGGGGATACACATGGATGGCTTGTCAATATGTGTACATATACTTATATTATGTCCTCACTTTGCAATGTTTTCACATGTACTGTTAGGCAAGACATGAGTTCTGAGAATGTTAGGGCAACATACCTCTCAACCATCCAGATGCTTGCAAAATGTCCAGAAGTTTGACTCATATATTTGGTCTGTTTCACACAAACTTGTGGTTTTCTGGAAAAGTAATGGCAAATCATTGAGATCTGAGGTCTGTAAATAGTGGCAGACATATTAATTTCACGCATCATATCCTTCAAAGAAAATCATAGCAATGCAGCACCTGTTATTCTATCAGTTGTCTAATTTTTAAGAGCAATATTTGGCACTGTCCCTATTTTTGGGCCTTTATCCCTCCATTATTGGTGCCTTTGTCCAGATTTCTTATATATATATATATATATATATATATATATATATATATATATATATAGATATAGATAGAAGAGAGATATAGCAAGAGAATGGGAGGCCTTGGATTTTTGCCATGGTTAACTGAGTGCACAGTTTGCCTTTTTGCCTGTTTGTGCATAGGCAAGCAGTGCACAGATGTGAGGCACATTGCTCAGATATGAGATTTACTCCTATGTCATCTATACATGCTACTACAGCCAAACTACTATCTCTACTCCATGCCGGGATTTTCCAATTACTAAAGGCAATAATTGACTGCATCCAGTGTCTGTGGTTGCCAGTCTGACATAAATCCTATTTCCTATTTCACTGTTTCTGCACTGCTGTACACCACGTAAAATGGCTAAGCATTATCAAAAATGTTTTATACATGCAACACAATGCGCAAATGTAGAATTTAAACAAGTATTGATAACATTTGGGACATAGGCTCACAGTCTGTAAAACACAAACCAATGCAAGTACAGCACAACATCTGCTTATATCAGGATTAGAATTCTCAACATTATTACAGCTTCATCAGACAGGATTGCTACCTTAGTCCTTTTGGCCACAGAAGCAGCTTCCTAAAACTGGGATCATTCATCACACAACCACATGCATAGAAATGTACACTGCTATTCATCACTTTAACACTCACAATGTATAATCAAATCTATGTTACTGCCCCTCAACTGTGGTGCAGAATAAATGTGACACACACCCATCAACTGTGGGTTGTTTAGTAGCATGCATGACTTAATGTCATGACACTTACAAGGGGACACCCCTATGTTCAGGGTGGACAAAATCACATTTATTGTTAGGATACAAACAAGTCTGAAGTCTGACACTGCAATGTGTAGCTTCACTTTTTAACTTTTCTCTTGAAAGATGTACCAGTGATCTGCTGAAGTAGGACTATATGAATGTTTCATGCATGAGGCCTACTGATTACAAATGGATACATAATATTACAATTGTGTCTAGTAGTCACATGTTAATTTAAGTACTGTACAAGCACACTACTATTTACTTGCATTATGCACCAAGTTCATAGATACACAGGATATGTATTAATACTCTACAAGAATACATTGTTGGTTAGGAACCTACCTTGCAAATGTAGTGGTTGACACAATTTCAGTTCAGGGCTGACTCTGTCTGATGCAAGCAGTACACAGCCAATACTTGGATAGGTACAGGTTGTATGAGTTGCCTGACATCAATTGTAATATCCACATGTTTTGTAGTAAAAAGGAATTAGTCCACAGGTCTCTTAGTGGTCAGTGAATGTGCTATGCATTGTCTCTTAGTGAAAGCAAGAGCATACTGAGCACACCTGCATCTACCTATGGGGCTGCAGCTGGGGGTTTCTCTTCCAAGTCCTTCTATGACTATTGCTGTGGTGACCTAGTTGTTGGTGGAGGGGATGTGTCTCTCTTCCCTTTGCTGATCCTGCTGCAGCTGTTTCTGCAGGATCAGATTGTGCAGCATAGCACATACCATGAATATGTGTGTACATGTGCATGGAGTGTACTGCAAAGCTCCACTGGATATATCTAGGCACCAAAACCATGACATCAGAAGCTCAAACACATGTTCTATGATGTTCTTAGTTTGTGCGTGTGCCTCATTATGGCGATCTTCCATGTGTGTGTGTGTGTGTGTGTGTGTGTGTGTGTGTGTGTGTGTGTGTGTGTATGCATTTCTGATGGATGTCATTATCTACAGTTCCAGGGCATAGCCAGCATCACCCACTAAATGGCCCTGTGGGATGTCCCCCCAGCAAATATGTGGTACAGCTGTGAAGTGTGGCAGATATGTGAGTTGCAGTAATTGCCAGGTTTGCCAGCACACACATTCAAGATAAACCCCTGGGCATTGCACACAACTTAGCAGTTGATGGAGTGGTATCCCTTGCTGTTAATGTAAATTTTACCCTGCTCACCAGGTGGTGCTTGATGTGTACAAGAGTGCAGTCTATGGCACCCAGTACTTCAGGGTAGTGCACTACATGGTAGAACTATTGCATATTGCTAGCCATCTCCTAAGGGAAAGAGAGAAAGACATGTGCTCAGTGGCATGTATGAGCATAGCATCCATAAACTAGTGGAGTATCCTAGATGCTGATGCCTGTGACACTCCCATCTTGTCCCCAAGTTGTCTTTGAAAAGTACCTGTAGCTAATATCTTAAGGGTTTCACATACCTTGGTTTCCACTGGGATGGGCTCTCCTTGGTTGGCTCTGGCTCTGAGTTGAGGGTGGCAGAGATCACAGAGTTCTTGTAATATGGCCTTGCCCACCCTGTAGTGCTCTACAATCTTCAGCTCATGTAGCACCTGGAAGGCTACCCTGGGCCTGAACACTCTTCTCCTTCTATGCCTAGACCTATTGTCAGCAGCAGCAGCAGCATTGACGTCAGCCTCTAGCACATGCTGATGCAAAATAGCTGCTTTAGCCACTAGCATTATGTTAGTCACAATTTCCTTGTCTCTACTCCAATGATTTTGACAAATTGAGGGAAAACCAGAATGTAGGCTGAATGCATACTTTAGACATTTCTGGGGTATGTCCACCACATGAAATTGGCTAATTAACATGCAATTCACTTGCTTGGGTTGTAATTAGTATGATTTAAAAAAAAACTGCTTGAGTGCTCAGTCTTCTTCTTCTTCTTCATTGAATGGCAGTGGAGTTTTACGGTGTCGAGTTGCCAGCCCGGCGCCCAACCTTCCACAGAAGGCACACAATCCACCTGCAGCATGTCTTTGGGATGTGGGAACCACAGGGAGGACATGCAGACTCCGCACAGAAGGCACCCCAGCCGAGGATCGAACCGGAGAACCTCTCGCTGTGAGGTGGCAATGCTAACCACTGCACCACCGCTTGAGTGCTCAGTAGTAAATAGTATTTAACCTGGAAGAGGAGTAAAATGTGTATGGAGTATGGAGTATTCAAACCCATGACCATGTGAACGCCAGTGTTATACTTACACCTCTTGCCTCAAGTATATGCTGCAATGTAACAACAGTATAAGAAAAGTGTCCATAGCCTGTACTAAAACGCAGAACCATTTGTACTCCAGTCCTGCACTTAACAGCTGTCACCACTCAACTATTTACATAAGATCTCCTATATCACCATTCATTGTTAACTTGACCATATTAGCTTAGTGCAGATTCACTTAGTGGGTTTGCTCAATGCCCAGCACTCTTAATTGAATGTATCTGATTTGTATTTTAGGCTATCTGGCTCATGTCTGCTGTATGGGTGGCCATGACATAGCACAGATTTACTTAACGGGTTTGTGCAATGCCCAGTACTTGTAATTGAATATATCTGGTTTCTACTTTATGCTGTCTAGATCATGTCTGCTGTCCTAAATTGAATGTGTCCAGTATCTGTTTTTGAGTATCTGGGTTATGTCTACTACCTTGGTGATGTGACACATCAGTGTGCATAGCCAAAACCATTTACTACAAGCACTACATCAAGCAAAGTTTGCATATTTAAAAAAAAAAAAAAAAAAAAATATATATATATATATATATATATATATATATATATATATATATATATATATATATATATATATATATATATATATATATATATAAAGCGTAACATTAAACAATTACACATACAATATTATTTATGAATAATCCTAATACATATTGCACAAGGGTGGAACATAGGGAGAATTGCTCAATATTGGTCATACAGTCTTAAGAAAGGGAACCAGACACAACCCCAATTGTAATACCAAACACTATGTAGGAGCCTACACAAAGTGAACATCCCTACAAAGGTGCTATTTTTTTGTGACTCAACAAATACATTGCTTTTTACACTCATTTGCATGATGATTGTGCTGACAGCCTGGATTTGGCATGGTTAGTAGCCATGAATGCAGTGAATCTGCACAGTAAACTAAGTTTCGAGAACACAAAGCAGGGTATTACATAGCCAAGATATGTTTTACATATTACATAAACATTACATTACGGTAGCCTGTCCCAAGTCTTTTCACATTTCAGAAGCTTGCATTAAATAGATATTTATTCTACACTTGTGGTTGGGGGAACCAAAGGTTCATTTATGTTTTGGAAATGAACATGAACGTTTGAAATTTTACACTTAATTCCAGCATCCAGTCTGTGTACTTAGGACATTATATGTGTGGCGTCAACTGTTAGGTTAATTTATTAACAAATGTCATGACTTTTACTTGCCCTTCTTTCCATGTTAGCTTCCTGTACATGGAAACTTTCTGCATTCAATTCCAACATGTACACGGAGTCTACAAGGCTTCAGTACACTTTGTTAGATTTCCCATTTGTGTAGATTTGCTTCATTAGCTTAAGTTTCAACTACTGCATTCCACTTAAGTTCCCATTTTTGCATTCGGCTGCATGTGATTAAGCACCCCACTGCAGAGTTTACTGAATCTAAAACTGGCTGCGCCCATGTTCGCATCACACTGTGACGTGAACATTGAAAAAAATCATTATGTTAGCTTTATTGGATCCTGCTGAATATGTATAAAATATATTGAAATTTATAGATCATGCAGTCAGAAGTGACCATATTTAGCTTAAAAAATGAGAAAGCTTTTGATAAGGTGAATTGAGTTGAGCTGTTCAGTACTCTAGAATGGTTTGGGTCTTTGAGGGATTCAAGATGTTGTGCAAACTCTTTGTAATATATATGCACACACACACACACACACACACACACACACACACACACACACACACACACACACACACACACACACACACACACACACATATATATTTTCATTCAGATAAGCTTTCTGAAAGGCATTTATTTCAGAGAGGTACTAGGCAGGGATGCCCACTTCTCTTTTGTTTGCTCTGTACATTGAAGTACATGGCAGCAGTGCATCCAGTTTTGCCTCATATTTATCTGTCTTTTAAAATTTTTAATTTTATGGTAAATTGCTAAGAATTACAGTCAGTCAGAGTTTAATGCCTCTTGTAGTTGTTCAAAAATGCATGTTAATACAAAATCTGTTCTATTAACGTTTTAAGTCAGTTACAGTAATATTTAAACATTATCCCTGATTTTTGTTCTTTCTTCTTCTAGTTTGCTCATATCCAGTAAATAAGTTGAAGGGTATCCCATAAGGTTATCAGTACTGAAGGAATAACTGATAAGAGAAATAAAAAGAAAGTTAATCCTCCTATTTGACTTTTTGGTCTACATTATGGATAAAAAAAAAGATTTAATTCCTTTGTTTCGCTTGCTCGAGTAGATTGGCTCACTTTTGGGGTATAATTTGTTTGGAATCTAAACTCCTCAGAAAGATTAGGTTTGAAATCCTTGCCTGTGAGGAGAAATACATTGTTTATGTAGCTATAAGCATAGTTAGCCTCTTCACTACAGGATGCAGTAAGACTTCTTCTGCAAATATGTGAAATAAATGTCAGCCTATGTTTAAAAGATAGAAAATAGGTGAACTGTATTTTGGTCAGAGGGTTTTGGCTTTACAGATAGTTATTCTTGCACAAGTGCTGTATATCTTTTCATTTCTTCTGATCGATCCAGCCTGACAGTTTTCAGTAAGATAAGGAAGCTGGGACAATGGTTTGCTGAAGATATTCTGTCTTTTGAAAGTATCGATGATGCATATATTTATTTCTTGAGGAATTTCAATTAGTACATCATCATGGGAAAAGGAAAATGATTGCATACAGCTCCTGTGATGAGGTCTTAGAGGCACTGATTTGTCCATTAGAAAAGTCAGTCAATTTAAACCAACAGTCTGAGTATAGCTTTTTATTTTAATGACCTTAACTTAGTCGAAGCCTAGTGCATTAACAATAGGGGATTAATGGTCTTGAGGTAATCTTGTGACACCAGGCAGCAAACTGTGTGGGTTCTGGACCTTGAGATTATTAGGTTTAGAGCTTACTCCTTTGGTGATCCAAAAAACTAACCCTTTCTCTCTCCTCCCACTTTCATCTTAGATTTTCCATTTCCTTACAATATTTGCATGTCACTATCATATTATATATCTGAGTAGATAATATTCCATTTATAGACTCCTGTCCCCTAGAAAGTCCATTTTATGAATTACTAAGTTACTATTTGTCTCCAACACCATTTCCAAAACTTTTTAACCAATAATGTACAACATGAGTTAGCTGAACATATTGTAGCTATACCCTTTCTGGGAGGTTGTACTTAATATTAAAACTATTACATTTATAGAATGTGACTGAGCTCCCTTGACCCTTTAATTACATTTCTTATACTGATAAAGCACCTATCCTTCCAATTCTTCAATAGCACAAGCTTTTATTGTTTCACATTCTAACACAGAACATCACAATTTTTATGATTGCTTCTAACTCAAGTAACTGCTTAATTTCTTCAGTGGTAAAATATTCCAAATCTCCCTACATAACTTGGAGAGGATTAAGTCAACAGAAATGTTTCCAGTTTGTTTTTATTTACAAGTACAACAGAAGCCACTGCATATAATTCAAAATCGGGCATCTCCCACCCACTTGACTTCCTGCAAGCTTCAGCCTCCATTTTGTGAATCTAGCTCCTTTACCATTGCAGACAAATGTGTGACTTTTAGAAATACTATCATTTCAATTAAATTGATTCTGCCTGCTAATGTAAATACTTTATCAGACCACAACACCCAGAAGCATTGAAATCATCAAGCTGTAACCTTAAGTACTTAGAGACTCCTGTCATTACAGTTCTATTTTCTGCTATTATGTCAGTTCTTAATCTTAATCTAATCTGAACTATTTCCTCCCAATTACATTCTAAACCCAAGTCCCTGCTAAACACACCCAATATCCTTATTTCCCCTGGCAAAACTACTCCTAGCCTATCTGATGCCGACATACAGTCATCTGCAAATAGCCCCAGAAATGTCCAGTTGCAAATAATCTCCATTAAACATTCTCTTATATGCTGCACTAACGTATCCATAGCTATGATGAAAAGTATTAGAGGAAAGGGGGCATCCCTGCCTAGTACCACTACTGATATGTCTCACAAAAGACAAATTACTATTAAGTTAAATTCTACCCTTAACATTCTGATAGAGCACCCAATTATTGAGGTTAGAAACTATGCCAAGCTCTCCTAAAATTCAAAAAATGAACTCTCATTGCAAAGAGTCTGCTTGATATCAAAAATAATGATTTCCTCATAAGGCATTTTCTCCCTAATTGCTCTATCCACTAAGGGTAACTTTCAGAAAAACTTAGCAATCGCAGCCAAGGATAACCATAAGGCCTTTTACAGATGCATACACAACCTAAAAGGTAAGACCCAAGCATGTGCTGAACTAGTGACTAACAGTATCACACACACTGATCCCACAGAGATAGCAAACTTGCTGGCAGATAGATGTGGCAAAAATTTCACTCCCTTATCCCCTCCAAACTTATCAGAGAACTTGCCCCCAACTCCCTCCCCACCCTACATATCTGAAGATCAGGTCATTAAAGCCTTGTTTAAAGAAAAAAACACAGTCTGTATGGGACCAGATGGCATCTGAGGCTGTCTTCTAAACAAACTAAAACATGAACTAGCATCACCATTAAGTACCCTATTCAATCACAGCCTAAACACAGGCTATGTTCCAGCAGAATGGAGAATAACAACAGTTAATCCCCTCCACAAAGGTGGCTTAGCAACAGACCACTGAATTATAGATACATAATTCTGACCAGCCTCATATGTAAGGCCATGGAATGTATCATTATGGACCTCATAAATAAAGACATAGGTGACCTCCATACCCTGGATCTGACCAAATGTGGCTTCATCAAGTGCAGATCCTGCCTGTTAAATCTGGTACATTTCTTTGAAAATGTGACAAGGGCCATTGACTAGGGCAAATCTGTGCACACAGCATACCTCAACTTGGCTGAGGCCTTCAACACAATCCCACACTCAGGCACTATCAATAAACTTAGCAAACTGAATGTAAACCCCTTTGTTGTAAGATGGTTTGCCAACTGTCTTAGAAACCAGTCACACACTATCAAAGTAGGTGACTCCACATCAACCAGCAGACCTGCTCCCACCAGTGAGGTGCCACAAGGATCACTGCTAGGTCTCCTACTGGTTGGTATATACTTCTTAGAACTTCAGACCAAAACTAAGGGGCTGTGGCTGACCAAGTCGGCAGATGGCTGCAAACTGGGTACAATTATTGAATCCCCAAATGATGCCAGCATGCTTCAGGAGGGTCTTACGCAGACCAACAACTGGTGTCTTAGTCACAGTCTCACACTAAATGCAAAGAAGTGCATCATCATTCCCTTCAGTAAAACAATGTCCCTTCACACTATCAGATTAACAACAATACCCTATGTACCTACAAAGTGGTAAGGTATCTGGGATCACAAGTAGACTGTGATCTTAACTTCTACCGCCATGTGTCTATTTTAGTAATGAAGGCTTTCTACGTAGCACACTTGATTAGCAAAGGCATTGCCTCTAGAGCAAAGGAGGTTATAACTCCTCTATACTCATTACTAATCAAGCTCATAATTGAGTATAACACCCCTTTTGGCACGTACCACAGAAAGCACCTGCAGCAAATGGAGAGACCTCAGAGGTTTCTAACAAAAAAGATCAAGGGATTCTAGCGCATGCCTTACACAGACTGACTAAAGTCCCTGTCACTATACTTAGTATCATATAGACTTCTTAGGGGAGACTTATGCCTGGCTTACAGAGCAATCTAAATCTCAAACCTAATGAATTTGCTGCACATCCATAAATCAAAGAGGACTAGACCTATCCATTCAGGGACATAAATATAGCCTGCAACTTGAATATGACATGCTGGAGGGACAGATTTGTCTCCCAGCAACTGCCACATTTTTGGAATAGAATGCCAATTCATGTTAAGCAGAACACCTCTATGACACTGTTCAGGAGGAACCTAGATGAGTGGATGGGATACCATGCATTTTTAGGAAGGATAGTTTCCATAACCCTGCTGGACATGGCCAGTCATCACTGAATGCAGTCTTGTGTACTGCCTAGCATTTTCATGATATTACATTGGCATGAAATGGCTGGCCTTGAAATGACCTCTGTGTTGATAACTTGGTAAACTCCTATAATCCCATCCAAAAACTGCCTTAGGAGCTAACAATTCGACTCTGCCAATTGGCCTTTTACAAATCTCCTCTGATTTGGAGAAACTAATTTTGAAATTAAATGTTATAATCTGTTGGCTAACACAGCTGCCAATATCTTGACATCCACGTTAATCAATGAGATAGGTCTATAATTACTTGGAAACCTAGGAACTAGTTTACCTTTTGGGAGCAACACAACCAATGCATTAGTAAATGAGTTGGGGAGCCTTGCTGTGTGCACTCCACTGTTATATACCTCTCTGAATGTAAGTAATTATTGATAAAATTTATAAGAATCTGCCAGAAAGACATAATTTTCAGGTAATTTCCTGTGGCTGAGATCAAATCTTGCATTCCTTATATCCATCACCAAAATTTCCACATCCATAAATTCCTTCTCCTCTACTATCAGCATATGCCACTTAATTTGAATAAGTGCTCTCCTGCTGACTCTCCATGGCAACCCATGATTTAGATCTATAGCATTCCTATAAAAACTCCCCAAAAATTGTATGGATCTCCTTTGCATATTTATTTATCATTTGTTTACTGAGAAAGTCTGACTTGGAAAGAAGCCAATTTTCAGCAGAAGCCCAAGAAGAAATGTTCCGGATGCATGTCTTTGTAATGTGGAAGGAAACTGGAGTAGCCAGAGAAAACCCACATGAATGCAGGGGGAGAACCTCTTGCTGTGAGGTGACAATGCTACCGATGCACCACTGCACCATTAAATAAAATTGTATGACCATTCTTATCTACCACTACCAATATATTAGCATTTTATTGTCTCTCCTTTAAATTCATAGCCAGGCACTTACCTGCCCCTTTCCCTTCCTAGTCCACTAAAAATGTTTCCCTGCATTACTGTAGTTTCGTGGTCTTCCATGAAAGTCCACAACTGTTCTTTCCTAATGGAACCTCCAAAGTCTTTTCCCCATTTACTGTTCTAATTAGTCATTTTTGGAACATCTCTAGCTCCGGATGCCAGTTCTGAACACTTCTGTTCTTTTCTATCTTCACAAAGGACCCCTAAATGCACATTATAAAGTTTGCCACCATTTCATAATTTTTAGCCTAAGGTTACCAGGCCACAAATTTTTAGCAATGATTTCTTGAATAATTCCCTCCATTTTCTCTGTGGATAGGGATTACCCAGCTCCAGCACTTCAATGTCCGACTACACTGACTAACTTGACATACAGAACATCTGTGTCAAAAGAACATGTGAATGTTAAAAAAGACATCATTCATCTAATTTCACTGTCTCTACACATTCTAATATTCTCCCCCTTATATAATTCTATCCAGCTGACTAGGCTAAAATGCAGAATTTATTGTAACAGAATGCACTTCTACAGAGGGGTGCATTGTCTCCAAATATTTATTTTTATTTTTTATTTTATTTTACATTTGTTAACCGGGCTAGTCCAACTGGATACATGTCCATTTTCAGTGGAGGCCCGGGGAGAAAAGCTCCGCTACCTACTACTTGACAAGTATATAATAAAAGAATGTACAATAATAAACAAGGAGTTTAAACCACAATTAAGGATGTTCAGGCAATGGTGATCAGACAGAGACATAGAAGGTATGCAAGTTCAGGTAACTTAGTATGTACAGAATTAATTACATTATATATAAGTTTAACAATAAAAATTTGAGTAAAGTCTATTTTTAGAAGGGAGAGACAGTTAACCTACAGAAATGGAATGTGTAAAAATGAAAGAGTTGGGAGAAAGAGGAGAGGGGGCAAGAGGAGGGATGGAGTAAAAAAAGGTCAGCTAGGGTTATTGCAAGAGCATAGCCAGTGGTTGATTAGGAAGTGTTTGAGTTTGGTTTTAAATAGTGGAGTTGAAGTTAGGGCTGTGAGGTCTTGAGGAAGTTTATTCCATATTTTGCCAACTGAGTTGGAAAATGTGGAGTCACCTGCTGCGGTCTTTGATAGAGAAGTTTGAATCAATATTTTATTAGAGGAGCGTAGGTTTTTCAGGTTGTTATAGGGTTTTATGAGGGTGGAGAACATTGGTGTATTCTCAGGGTGATGAAGGGCTTTGTGGGCAATAGTAAGTTGATAGTATTGAATTAGGTGGGGTAACTCCAGCCACCCTAGTTTTAGGAGATTCAGGCAATGATGTGTTCTATATGGAGAGGCAGTGGCAAATCTGGCAATATTGTTGTATGATGATGTAAGATTATTAAGATTATATTTTGAAAGATTAGTGTATATGGGGGAAGTGTATAATAGGGTAGAGATTAGGTGGGTTCTAGCTATGGTAGTTCTAGCATCAGGAGTTAAGAAAGATTTGATTCTGTAGAGAGAACCTAGCTTTCTGTTAGTTGTTTTTATGATAGAGTTGATATGAAAGTCAAATTTTAGTAGGTTGTCAATAGTAATACCCAAGAGTTTGGTTGTTTGGTCTGGAGTGATTGGGGTGCCATTGTTAGAAGTGAGTGTGAAATTGATAGAGGGAGACAGGTGTGTGGGTGGAAAGAGGAGAAGTTTGGTTTTCTTAGGGTTGAGGAGGAGACAGTGATTAGAGAACCATTTCTCTATAGTGGTGAAGGTTTTTTGGGTAAGGGAGTGAAGGTCAGCCTGGTTAGTGGCAGAGCAAATAATGGTGGTGTCATCAGCATATTGAATACAAGTAGTTAGAGGGGTGGCAAGGTGCAGGTCGTTAATAAAAATGGAAAATAGGAGAGGACCTAAAATGGAGCCCTGAGGGACCCCTATAGTGGTAGGGAGAAGTTCAGAAAGATGGTTGTCCCATAAAACAGCTTGTTTCCGGTTAAGAGGATAGGATGTGAACCAGATTAAGGCAAGATTGTCGAGAGAGAGAGAGAGAGAGATTTTAAACGATGTACGAGGAGTTGGTGATTGACCATGTCAAAGGCTTTTGACAGGTCTACAAAGAATGCTGAAGAAAGAATATTATTATTGTGATTTTTGTTAATGGAGTCTATGAAGGATAATAAGGCTGTGGTGGTACTATGGAATGGTCGAAACCCATGTTGGCAGTTAGCTAGGAGATCATTACATAAGAGGTGGTTAAGCAACTGTTTGTGGATACATTTCTCCATTATTTTTGCAATAGGAGATAGCAGCGCTATAGGGCGGTAGTTGGAATACTCCAATGAATCACCCCCTTTGAAAAGAGGGATGATGTGTGAGATTTTCCAGACTGCAGGTATAGTACTTTCTTTTAAGGTCCTGTTAATTAGTATAGAGATAGGGTAGGCTAAAGCTTTTGCATCTAGCTGGAGGTATTCAGCTGGTAATTTGTCAGCTGAGGGGGTTGAAGGTTTAAGTTTTTGAAGTAAGTATAGAATATAGGAGGTAGGTATGGGTTTGAGTTGAAATAGTGGTGGAGCGCAGCTTGGGTTAGCTAGTATAGAGGTGTCAGGGCTTTGTTGGTTGGCTAGTTTAAGTATTGCTGAAGTAAAGAAGGTATTGAACGCATTAGCTGTTTGTAAGGGGGAGTCTAGGTTGGAGCCTAGCGGATTAGGTGTTGCAACTTTGCCAGGGGATAGTAGTGTGTTAATAGCTTCCCAAAATTTATGTGGTTGGTGGTGGGAGGATTGTTGTAGCTGGGTATAAAAGTTATTTTTATCTTTTAAGATAGCTAGCTTTGTCATGTTTCTTTTTTGTTTAAAGGTAAGATGATCAAAAGAGTCTTTAGTGGTTCGCCATTTAGTCCAGGCTTTATTCCTACTAAGGATTAGTTGTCTAGTTTTGCTTGTGAGCCATTGAGCTGTCTTACATTTCATGCGTATAGGTGATGATCAAGAATGGTAAGAAAAGTATTATTAAAGTGGTTAACAGCTTCATCTATAGGGAGAGTTTTAAGAGGTGACCAGTTAACTAGCCTAAGTTCATTTTGAAACTGATTGGGGTCAAAATGTTTTGGGATAAACGAATTAGGGGAGGTATAGCTAGATGTGTTTTATGCCTAATAATATATGTTAGGGAGTGGTCACTAAGGTCATCTGGGAGGGTTCCTGTTGAATATTTTTGTTGGGGACTATTTGTTAAGATCCAGTCAAGTATGGTTTCTTTATTATTAATTTTGTTTGTTCTAGTTGGGGAGTTAATGTTTTGATAGAATCCGTGCAAATTAATAAGGGTAGAGGGATTGGTTTGTTTACATAAGTTCCAATCAATATTAAAGTCTCCTAAAAGTATTGTTTCTTGAAGGAGATTTAGTGAGAACCAGTTTAGTAGGTCTTCTAATATGGTAGGATTGTTCCCTGGGGGAAGATAAGTACAGATAATATTGATAGTTTTGTGAGGGTTGAGGAAAAGTTTGGAAATAATAATTTCAGCATTAATGTCATTAGGAAGGGTATGATTTTTTTTACTTACTTCCAGTCCAGTTTTAAAGAGTATAGCTACTCCGCCCCTTTTTTATTTAAGCGGTCTTGTCTTAGGATGTTATAGCCAGGGGGGATAATTTCATTATCTTTTATTGTGGGGTTGAGCCATGTTTCCGTTAGGCAGAGAATGTCAAATTGTTGGACTTCTAGAAGAGCATGAAGAGCAGGAATTTTATTGCAATGTTTAGATGAGCGATTGAGAGAGATTTGGGGGGTTTAGTATTTGGTGTAGACATTGTTTTAACTTGTTGCCAGTTAGGGGATAGTGGGGAGGGGTCAGGGCCGGGGTTGGGGTGTATGTCCCCATCAATCAATGAGAAACTTAATATAAGGTGGTCAAATTGTGAGGGTTTGCAGTAGTAATTATGTTTTGTGAGGCTATGAATAAGGTATTTAATATGAGAAAGACGATGATATTTCGGTTCAAGATAAAAGTTACTGTATATGGGACTGAGATGGGTTGTGGGTGTAGCTGGGGGGGTAGCTAGGGTATACTTGCGTGGGATGCTAAAAGTAGGATGTAAGGATTGTTCATAGGAGGTTACGAGATAGGTAGAGGAAAGAGTAGTTATAAGAGTTAGTAGTAGCAGAGGAAGGTGTTGGTTGTACATGATAAGTAGAATTAGAGAGAGTGTATAGAAGGTGTGTGTTCTGGATAGCAGATGGTTGTGTGAGGGAGGAGACTATTAAGGATTGGGTAAAGAGAGGAACAAGTTATGATTGCTCTTGGGTGGGGAGGGGTGTGGCTGTGTAGGAATAAGTGTAGAGGTTCCAGGGGCGGGTGAGATTTGGGGGCAGGGAGGGAGTGAGCCTGAAGGGGAAGACACAAAGGAGTAGATAATGGCTCAGAAGAAAACAATCAGTAAAGTAGAATAACAGCAGGTAAGTTAAAACAGGTAATGTAAATAGTATGAACTATAGGGGTAGGTGATGAGGCAGATTTATAGTAGAAAAGTAAGAAGGAGGGTGGTTTGGCAAGGGCCAGGGGAAAGGAAAAGTGTAATTAATAGACTAAAAGTTACAGGTAGAAGTCAGCGTAACCAGTGAGTGTAGCAATAAGCTGAAAGGAAGGAAAACCTAGAAGTAGAAGGGTGCCATCTAGTGGCCGAAAGGTTTAGATTCAGATGTATGGAGGTAAGGACGGGGTAAAAAAAGGGAAAGAGAAGGGAAAAAGTAGTATTAAGGGATAGGAGATAGGAATAACAATGGTAGTGATGGCAGTGCAATGAATGAGGGTCTGGTCAAATAGGTGATGGGGACTGGTGCTGTTGGCTGCTGGAAGTCCTGGGCAAGTAGGTAGACTAGGCACACAGGTGAGAGATTAGGATTAAACATATAGTACAAACATACTTTGACAGTCTTTTCTATTATGTTTAGATTATATCCCCGACGAATTATGGGGTTGGGGCTTAGTGGACACAGCTGTGGTATTCCAGGAGGGCAGAGACACTTATGTAGGAGATAGCTGGGTCCCGTTAGTCAAATTTAAAGGATATCTGGGAGAGAGAGGAAGAAAGTGAGGAAAGAATGAGAGAGCACTTGTAAACTTTTACCAAATTTAAATTAAAAAGGAGTACTAAACACTGTTATATTTAAATTTGAATTCTCTAATAGAAAAACAGCTAATACACATTCATTTATAAATCATAGTAACAACAGTAAGATACAGTCATTTAAAGTAGATGTAGCTAAAAAATAAAACTCACGATCTTTACTATTTTACTAGCTAGGGATACACCATATCGTCATACCCTTGCAGAATGTATCAGTAAATATTTGGGATAACCAAGGGTCTCACCACAGTTATATAGCCCAAAGAAGCAAGGCAAAGGCAGGACAGCAAAGATTTAGAGCGCTGTACTCTGTTGTAGAGGATGCACCCATCCCTCATTATTTTCATTAATTTCCCAACTTGTTACTATTTTGCTTGCCTAATGTTCCATTCTTTATACACAAGTTTTTTAGTGGTTGTTTAATCTACAACCAAGTTGAAATTTCCTCCAATTAATTCTCTGTCACAGTAAGGGATGATATCCTGCCAGTTCTCATAAAATTCTGTAAAAATTCTTGGGCATCTGAGATAGGGCGGTAAACTATCCCAAGTTTCCATTCTTGACCATTTAGTATTACCCATCGACTGTACATTTAGGATCATAGGAGATTACTAGGCTATTGACCCAGAGGTCATTTTAAGTGTAGCCATTTCATCTCAATGTAATACCATGAAAATGTTAGTCAATACACATTATTGCATTCAGTGATGACTGCCCATATCCAGGAAGGCTGTGGGAACTATCCCTGGTAGGAATTTATGGTACCCCATCCACTCATCCAGGTTCCTCTCGAACAGTGTCATAGAAGTGCTGTGTTTCACATGAATTGGTAGCCTGTTCCAAAGATGCAGCAGTTTCTGGGAGATAAATCTGTCCCCCCAGCATGTCCTATTTAAGTAGCAGGCCATATGGAATGGGTAGCCCTAGATGCATTTGATTTACTGATATGCAGCAGGTACATTAGATTTGGGTCTTGGATTGCTCTGTAGACCAGGCATAAGTCTCTCCTAAGAAGTCTATACAACACGAAGTATAGTGACAACAACTTTAGTTGGTCTATGTAAGGCACATGCTGGTGCCCCTTGATCGCCTTTGTGAGAAAACTTTGAGGTCTCTCTAGTTGCTGCTGGTGCTTTGTATGGTACATGCCGAATGGAGCATTATGCTAAATTATGGGCCACATTAGTGCTGAGTATAGAGGGGTTATAACCTCTTTTGCTCTGGAGGCAATGCTTTTACTAATCAAGTGTGCTACATAGAAAGCCTTCCTTACTACAGTGGACACATGGTGGTTGAAGTAAAGGTAGTAGTCAACTTGTGATCTTAGGTTCCTTACCACTTCATGGGTACTTAGGTATTGTTGTTGGTTTGATAGTGTAAAGGGACATTGTTTGTGCCAATGGGAATGATGATACATTTCTTTACATTCAGTTTGAGACCGTGACTAATACATCAGTCATTGATCCACTTGAGACCTTCCTGGAGTACACTGACATCATTTAGGGATTCAGTGATTGCACCTAGTTTGCTGTCGTCTGCAGACTTGGTCAGCCAGAACCCCTTAGTTTTGATCTGAATTTCTGAGAAGTATATACCAAACAGTATGGGACCCAGCACTGACTCTTGTGGCACCCCACTAGTAACAGGTCTGCTGGTTGATGTGGAGTCACCCACTTTGATAGTGTGTGTCTGTTTTTTGTGAGCCAGTTGGCAAACCATCTTACAATAAAGGGGTTTACATTTGGTTTGGTAAGTTTATTGGTAATGCCTGAATGTGAGATTGTGTTGAATGCCTTTGCCAAGTCAAGGTATGCTGTGTGCACAGATTTGCCCTCATCAATGGCCCTAGTCACATTTTCAAAGAAGTCCACCAGATTTAACAGGCAGGATCTGCCCTTGATGAAGCTGAATTGGGTGGGATCCAGGGTTTGGAGGTCACCTATGTCTTTATTTATGAGTTCCGTAATGATACTTCCATGGCCTTATAGATTAGGCTGGTCAGGTTTATGGGTCTGTAATTCCCCAGGTCTGTTGCTAGGCCACCTTTGTGGAGGGGAATAATTGTTGCTGTTCTTCATTCCACAGGAACATAGCCTGTGGTTAGGGTACAATTGAAAAGGGTGCTTAATGGTGTCTTTTTTATATTGTTAACTGTTACTGGAATCCTTCTAATCCTTAAAATAATCACTTCTCTTTTCCTGCCATTACCCATAGGACTGCAGTCCAGAAGCTCAAACTGTCCCCTACCCCTAACTTAATTACTTAATTACTGTACAGTATAACTTCCTGTAGTATCACAATTTTTGCCTGTAACCTTTTAAGTCTATTAAATATTTTAAATCCTCCCCACCAGGTGATATCACACCTGGCCTACTCTCAACCCCCCCCCTTCTCTGCTTGGGTTATGACAGCAAGGCTCTTTGGATTTATCTTCTATCCACCCCCAGCTCTAGGCCAAGTAAGCTCTAGGATCTTAGTGTGTTAAGAAGTGCAGGCAGCATGCATGCATACTCACCAACCCTGAGATTCTGTCTGGTAATTACACATTTCTCCTGTCCAAGTCATTGAACAAATACCTTTCAATTTTAAGACAATACTTAATGAATAATATATAATGGAAGCATTGCCTTGACAACTAAGTTACTGACAATTAAGCCTTACAGAAGCACCAATTAATGACAAAGTATTATGCCAAATAACTAACTAATAATCCACTAACTAAATAAATAAATAAGCAAGTAAAAATATCATTGCAATATAAACAGTAGAAACATAACTATGATAAAGCACATCATACTCATCTATAAATCAAGTTCTAGTAATCCATGTGCACCAGCCTTGAAGACAATGGTCCATTATGTTCCATTTTGATCTCCTATTAAAAAGGAAGAGAAAATGCCGTTCTGATCAGATACAATTAGAAAGATCAGTCACTTAACAAGCCGTTCTTGAACTGACCTATTTTTTTTTCACTCCACCTCTGTGCATTAACTTATTTTCATCTCTGATTTCAGGAGCAGTATTAGTACTTACACTTTCATGATCATTCCCCAAAACAGAAGGAAACCTACCATTCAAAAATTATCTGACTCTTACCAAGCCATTCATGACTGAATAGCCATCCCTCTAGGTTAGTTCTCCACTCATAATGTGATTGCTCTCTACATCAACCTGTCTAGAAATGTCCACTTTGTGACCTCGATCACTTTGAGGCATCTCCTGCAAATTAGGTGGGTGATTCTAATCATCCCTTCCTCACCTGAACATGTCAATAATACCCTCTTAATCCCCCTTTTCCACTAGATACCTGTCTTCTTTTATTAGAGGTCCAGTCCATGACCTGGTTTGACCCAGAACTAGTATTCACATCATAAGCAATATTGCTTCCTTTCACCCCTTTAAGACCACTCTTCAGGGCATTCATAGTATCTTGCACTGAGGCCTTGTACAACTGCAGGAAATCAAGGGCTCCCTTCAGAATCTCAAATATGTGTCTCTATCTCTTCACCACCACCACCAGTGGTGTAAGATACACTATCCAGGAGATAAGGGCTTGTACTTCAACTCCCTTCTATCATCATCATCATATATAAATGTTAAGAATAGTCCTGGAAGACTCTAATAATTAAACCATTACCCCTCACTCCATGTACAAGGTAAGTGGTGTTTAAAATCCACCCCTTAGCTGAAAAGGAGGGTCATTTTAGTATAACTTGCCTTGGATGATGTTGGTTTTCATGGATTCTTCCAGACAGTGAATCTAGTCTGCATTCCAGTCCATATCAGTAGAAGTACTAAGTGCAGGTAGGACTTTATTGCAGAAAAACATCCAAAAACTGACTATCCCTGATAGACTCTGGGATACTGAGAGATGGACATTTCTCCTTCTATGTCTGTTTTTAGGTCATCTACTTTGGACCATAGGGAAGCAACTTGTACATTTAATTTGTGTATAGTTTGTGACTGGACATATAAAATTTCTGACTTTTGATTCATCTCCAATTGCAGTTAACTGATCAATTTTGCTGTTTTTTCAGCCAGTTTTGTATTTTCTTAGTCTTGAGGGACACCACTTTCAGTATCTAGGATTTAGTCCTGAAATGGATTCTCTAAGCTTTTGTTGCCCAGAGCTAAGGATTGCTTCTGATCCAAACTACTTCTAATGATATCTATGATTCCATTATTCAGAAACACACAGGTCTTTAAAACTTAAGTTGTTTCTGGGTTATTGGAACTGAGCTTATTTACTCTTCCATGTGTATATTTGCTATGTAAATAACTTTAGTATTTTTGAAAGACACTTTTACCAAAATTTACCAAAATTACCAAAATCTCATTTAGCAGTCATAAACTCCTTTTACATGTATTAGTGTGTCTCCAGTGTTATTATATTTAGCTAAACAGGATAGGAGTGAATAATCTAGAAGATGATGCAGAGGACAAAAAAAAAACCCTCCAAAAATCCTTGCTTTCTACAGAAGACATAGTAGGAAGGGACAGAGGTAGAGGGTCACACAGTTGGGACTTTGAATTTATTGCTACTAAATGTATTTATTATATCCTTTGAACTTTGAGTAAAACAACAGAATATTAATAAATGACAGCTAAAACTAATAACTAAATAACCTCATAAATGCATCTTAAACATTCTTTTATCTTAGTAGATAAAAACAAACTTCTCATAACAGATTATTAAAATATCCTTCAAGGCTTTAGACAGATAAATCAAAATGATGATAATTAAAGTGCCTCTAAAATGAAAATTCAGTATTGCCCTCAGAGATGGTAGTGGTTTCCACAGAACTGACATGGAATAGCATTTCCTGGTGCTCTTAAACAGTTTGTAGAAATCACTAGTACACCTCAGCTTGTTGACCTAATTAGATGAAATGGATTGTATAATATTGTTTTCTCCATTAAAAAAGATGAAACAAATGTTATGCATGTCTCAGAATGCTACTGCTACGAATTTGAAATCAGACCTTGTGAACCCTGGTAACCAGTCTCACAGCACAACAGAAATCTGACTGAACTGAGAGATACCAATCAAATTCATGGCTGCAGAATTTATACTTGCTGTAGGCAAGCATGGATATCATCTGACATTTTCTGCAGTACAGCATTGTAGTAATTAAGGTGGGATAAGGTTACTGCATAAATGGGTATATCCATGTATGAAGATGAAATCAGGCATTTTTAGCAGGGCAGTCTTGCGTATATGGAAGCCAGATGAACAGCCAAAAGTTTTCACCTTATTTTAAATGGCATCATTTTGGCAGATTCCCCAGCCTTCTGGAACCATCAAAATAATTTCCTATGAGCAATTTGGAGAGACAGGCATAGAGCACAGAAATGTTGGACAGTAGTGTGCCTAGCATGGACTCCGTAATGAGCTCAAGCTGAATATGATTTGCTTTTCCAGTATAACTTCCAAAGGGTCTTCTAGGTTAATATCAACTGCTGAGAACAGGAGAGATAAAACTAGATATCATCTGCACAGCAGGGATGATGAAGATCTTTACCTTGACCTTCACTTTGCATGACTCAGTCCAAACTCTCCAAAGGTACATATAGTAAACAGAAAGATAGGAACATTGGAACAATACTTGGAAAGCAATCACAAGGACCATAAGATGCCTTGCCATTATAATCTTTAAGTAGACACTAAAAAGTTCATGTTACCCTTTTCAAGTACTTAGTGATTAATTCCCAAATTGAGCAGAGATGCACATGACAACCCTAGTGTGAATTTGTGTCTACTCATCCAATCATCAAAAATAATCTTAAATGTAGTCAAAGTAGTACCTCGTTCAACCTCTTTAGGCTGAGAATATGTTGTTATAAATCTATCTCCAGTGAGTTCTGTTTATATATTGGTGTAGATTTTGATCCTTAGTGTGAGAGTTTGAGTGTTTGTAAAGCTACCAGCTTTGCAAAGAAGTAGGTCAAATACAATTCGGTTGCTCATGGATCAAAAAGAAAGACTCAGGTCACTTCAGAGCAGTCTTTAAGGCTACTGAGTGTAGTGAGAGGTGTGATAATCTATCAGGACATTTAAAAGATTTAAAGTCTTTGATTTTCTTTATAAGTTGTCTTTGGGACCTTTCTAGTTGAACAACTAATATATATCAAGGGGGGCAATGACGTGTCTGATAAGGGAAGAGTACAGTGGCAGAATGACTTTTTTGGTTCTGAATACATTTCCTTGGAAAATAACTGGACCATGTAGAATGATTTCCAGCCTGTGGTGGAAATGTGGTGATCAAATGAGAGAGAGAATTGTTCACATAAGTACCCAGGTCGCTTATGACTGTATCTGTCTCAAGGGGAGTACCACTTGAAGCATATGAGGTGAGAACATCTTTTTTTACTGAATGCTACAACATTACACTTTTTTGCATTTAACTTGAGACCATTTTCACTATGCCAGATGTGTGCATATTCCTGCCCTTGCTGTGGCTGTATATTATTAGTTAATAAACAGATAACATTGCCCAGCTTGCAATCATCAGCAAACTCAGTCAACCCCACCTCTGCGATATTGGGCTGGATGTCTGCAAAACAAATTCCAAACAAAAGAGTTGCTAGCACTGATTTCTATTGTACTCCATTAGTTATGATTTTATATTCAGAGAGGGTACCAGCAAGTTTTCTACATTTTTAACAATACTAGCATGAAGGATATTAGAAAAATCATAACACAAATAAGCAGTGTGGACTGAGTGCCCTCTTTCCACATCCTCTATAATCTTTTCAAAGAAGCTTAGTAGGTTCAGGAGACAGGTCCTGCCCTTTACAAACACACACTGATTGGGATCTCAATACTTCATGTTGTCTGTGTCTACATAAATTAGTTCTGTTATGATATGTTCCATGGCTTTGCATATAAGGCTGTTAAGGGTGATGGGCCCTGAATTGCCTGGATCTGTAGAAGGGCCACATTTATGTAGAGAAGTCACAGTGGTTGTTCTCTGGGTATCAGGCACAAACTGTGTAGATATGCCGAGGTTGAAAATGTTAAATAGAGACACAGATATTATATACTTGGCACTAATAAGAATGCAGCCTAGTAATAAACAAAATGCAAAAGAAAGGCCAGTCATATCCATTAGCACCAGGTGGTCTCAGAGCACTTAAATCTCGAAATGAATCACTGGAAGTATCTCAAGTGATAGGATGCATGCCAGTCTAGAAATGTGAACAACAGACCATGGTCATACTTAGTGACGTTTCCATGATCCATGGTATCAAAACACTCAGAGACCAATGAGGACCAACATATCATAGAACCTTTGATTCCCTAACCTTCAGGAGGTCATTAATTACCAGTATGAAGGAAGTCTCACTTTTGTACCTAGATGAAAAAACAGACTGAAAAAAATCTTAAGAGGTCATTAAATGCAAGCTATGAATGCATCTGTAGCAGCCCTTCTCAAGGACCTCAATGGAAAAAGTTAAGTCTGATACAAGACAGTAATTTTATTTTATATTGCCTAGATCATATATATATAAAACTGCACAGATGACCATATGATAAGCAAAATAACTGAATGCAAGGGCTCCGGGCCAGATGAAACAAACCTGGTGGGCTCAAGGTCTAATATGCAATAGGACAGGCACAAATTTGAGACAATATCCTTGACTTCATCATAGACAACATATCTAAACTCTCCCCAAAATCCCTAAGCATTCCAAGACCACATAACAACATTTCTCAGTGGAGGCATCCCAGAGAAGTGAATGCTTTCTCTTTCTTGTTGACCTTTACAGGAAAAAAAATCTTAAATCTGTGATGTATAGATGCATTCCGATACATAAGATTGGCTGGGATGCCCAACCTGTTCACTGTCCCAAAGGGTATGCCATGCAAACTAAGCTTGTTCTTAAGAAGGTAAAACCTCCTTCATGTGAAATGTAACAATGACTTGTCATTGAATTTACCAGAGGTCATGCTCAAGCCATTGTTTCCTGGTACCAGCTTGCACTGGACATATTCATTTTGGGGTTACATCACCCACAGATCTAGCATATCCTTTTTGCAGGCTTCTAAGAGGATCTATTAGTTAATAACACTATTGCCCAGAAAGAACAGGTTCCTCAAGGTCATCAGTAGAGGTATATATCTAGTCTTTTTAGTTGACTAAATTAATATCAGGTAAGGAACCTGGCTGGAGCACTAGGAAAGTCCAGTAGTGGCCACATCCAAATGGGCTATCAAGTCCAAATAGTGTTTCACAAATATATGCAGGAAAGGTAACTTCCTGAGTGAAGCAAAAACTCTCCAAAATCTGAAGTTGTTTCATTTTAAGCTCAGGTGATTTGCTATGAATGAATGACAATCCATTTCAGTGAATACAAGTCTTTATCAGTGAGGAGTTCAGTGAACAATAGCAAAGATTTCCTAAATAGACAGAGATATGATAGAAATGGAGCAATTTACAATTCAGTACCACTCCAAGTCCATATTCAAAGAAAGTGGGATGCCTTCTACTTAATGATCTATATAAATTCCAGAAAAAAAACATGTGGCAATCCCATTGCTAATTCATAAATGAAGGATCAAATAGAACAGGTGAGACTAACATAGGTTCATAAGTTCATAGGTTGGTACTAGGCTATCGGCCCTAGGGCCTATACAAGCCTAGCCATAACAATTCCCTGGCTACTTCTTCCCACACTATTTACTTCCTGGACCCCTGTCTAACAGGGTGACTGACATGGTCCCCAGGGTGAATTTCCTTTCTCTCATCGATCGTCAAGTTTCCTTTTGAAGAGGGCCAAAGAGGCGCTCTGCTTGACATGTATGGGCAGTCTATTCCAGAGTCTTTGGAGTCTCTGGGTCAGGAACTTATCCCTCCAGCATGTTTTGTTTATTGTGATGACAAGGTTTAGATCCCTGGAGCATATGGCTCTGAGGTATTGGGATTTCTTTAAGTGTAGCATGTCCAACAGCTCTGGGTTTGACATGGCCTTGTATGTTAAGCAGAGATCGCCTCTGAGTAGACGATATGTGACAGAATATAGCTGGAGTTTTTTAAGGTGGTAAGCATAGGGCATCTGCTTTAGGCCTGTGATTCTTTTAGTGATGTATCTCTGAGGCCTTTCCAGTTGTTGCAGGTGTCTTGAGATGTACATACCAAATGGGGCGTTGTATTCTATAATGGGTCTAATGAGGGATGAGTGCAGTGGAACATGCCCAAAAATGTCATCTAACCAAGACTGAGTCATATATGCAAGGCCCACATGCTGGGTTTGTTTTCATAAGGGCATGATGCTAAGAAACAGAGCCCTAGTTGGGGCCAAATCAGAATAGACCCTGCATCAACAACAGTGGTGATTATTCAGCTTCTCAGGTACAACCCTTAGGCTGCAAAGACCCCTGTGCTAGTAAGGATGCACTGTAAGGCGACCACTAGCAACCCTAACAGGGAAAATCCTTCCCAGTTCAGGGTGAATAAATAAAGAAACCTAGTGTGCTGTCTGACTGATAAATCAAACAGTGACACCTAAGGATAACTAAAAGCAAAACAATTGTAATCAAAAGAATGGAGCCTTATATTAAGAAATGTTCATGTTTAACTGCTTTGATTTTATTAAATTCAAATCAATATGGTTAGTAAATCAATTGATAAAGCTAATAAAAATATAATAAAAATGAAGGTTAGGCAGAAATAATGACAGCCAGGCTGGATTATAACAAAGGTAATCAATAAAATAGTCAAACAGATATTTTGAATTAAATCTTTGTAAACTAGTGCTGACTTTGCTATATGCAGTAAAGCACTGTAGAACAATTTACCTCACAGTCGCTGATCTAGCTGTAAACCATGCAATTTATGTATGTTAAGAACAGTGAAAGGTAAGTTTGTACATCACAAGTGACACCTGTATTTATCATTTGCTGCTCAAATCTGGAGTCAGATAATGATCATCAGACAATAATAATAGAAAAATCTAGAAATAGTATTTGAGTATGTTCCTCCTTAGAATCACAGTGAAGATAAACAGGTGCATGGGACTAGAATTGTTGGTTGTCTCCATACTCATCACTACATGGTGAAATTCAAGCATGCAACAAAAAATAAATAATTATTGATAATGGCAAATAAATTGTTTAAAATCATATAGCCGGAAAGTTTACAACCTGTAGATCAAAAGCACACAGGAAACAAAAATATTGGTTTGTGAATGCCTGTTGTCAAAAATCCTTAGAACTCGGCTCCAAATAATCAAGCAGCCTAAAATACACTGTTCTGACTATGGGCAATTTAAAAGCCATCAAGTCAGCAATTCTGCTTAAAATTGAATAATTTCATTTCTACAACAGTCCAAATACCAATATTTCCTCCATAATTAGTACAGTATTTTTAAAGTGAAGCTGTTCATTATTTGCAAGGAAAGTCAAAATAGATACCATAACCAGTAAACAACCCTTTATCATGCAAACATCTAGTATGATGTGGTAAACCATCAGCTGTCACCCAGATACAGTGTACCCAACATTTACAGTCAAGTACAAGAACATAGCTCTTAGATTAATAGATTATGAGCTACATATACACTCAATAACCCATTTGCATATAATTCTCACAACTGGTTAGGAAAAAGACATGACTAAAACAATTATCACTATTTAGTGTAAAAATCCTACTGCAATGCTATGCCCGTCCTGCAGAGGGATACAAGAAACCCAAAAGTCTTTTAAATTTCAGAGCATAATGTCTTTAGATCAAGCACATTAGTGAGTTAACTAGAGAGGCACTATGCAAAAGACACAATCCTCTAGGCAAAATATAAAATGCATTGCTTAAACTGCTAAGGTGATTAAAATTCTGAGTCCCTTTGCCAAAGATCCAACAATTCAAGCAAATCCAAATATATCAAATGAAGTGAAGAGTAAGATAGCAATGACATCCACTAATCACAAATCCAACAGTTACAGTACTATATCCACATTATAAGAATTAGTTGTTAATCCAGAGTGACCAGCATAGCGAACTTGATGAGTCAGCCAGGGGCATATGGACTGAGCAGTCTTTTTGAAAGCTTCCATATGGAGGGATTGATTTTCCAGCCAAGCACTCATGGTTCTCGGGGAAGATCTTTTACTCTAGTCTAACAGCACATGCATATGAAATGCATAATGGGGATTGGGTAGAACAGTTGGCAGGACATAAAAAAGAATCACCATAATTGTCAAGATGTCACCATACTATAATGCACTGAAGTCTACCCCAACTGCTTACCAGGTGTTTGCTTATACAAAAATATCTACCTTTGTAGGACCCCATTCCATGTGGGAGATTGAACAGCTGTTGAGGATATCAGAGCAAAATATCAAGTTGGGGCTCCAAGACACGGCTTATGGCAGATTGTAATGATGGGAACAAAAATAAATTAAAGAAAGGTAAAGCAAAGTGACAACTTACTGGGGAGAAGGCTCAAGGTGTTCAGTATCTTAACAACCCATGATCAGAGAGAAAAGGATATCAGGACATCAAAAGAAGAGGCAATTTCAGTTTTACCTTGCATTACAACAATAGGTTATCTGAGTTAAGTATACAGTGTGACTGACTTGATACCTTGTGTTATACCTTTTAGCATAACCAGTGAAGGAAACTGCTTTGTTCTGTCACTTAATAGTTAATTTAAATGAAATTGTCAGTAGAACAACAGTTGAACCATCCATGTCTGCTTCACAGGGCCAAGTAAAAAGTAAACTTTGAATGCAAAAAACAGTAACTGAGAAAATAGGAGAACTTAGTGTAAATATGTAAAGACAGTTTTATGTTAAAAGCTATAGTCACAGCAAGAAAATGCTAATCTAACAGTGGGTACCTTATAATGCAGTGTTCTATTTGCTTATAAAGATGGAAAAACGTCCATTGTTTAATGACATTTTTATCTAAAACAGTTGTATCATTTTTTTATCGCAGATAGCTTGCATGATTTTTGCATTAAATTGCCAGTTGACTGAAGGCAGCCATTTTTAATTTTTTTAATATTTATTTACTTGTTTATTTTATTTGCTCCCAGACACCTGACAAGCAAAAGCTGTCATTGTTATCTATTCATACTTTCTTCACCAACTGGGTGAGAGCCATTCTCAGCCCATTTACTCTTAGCAGGAGGAGAACTGACAGGTAAGGCTATCAGCAAGGCATCCATCAGGAACGCTCTGTTTAAAAAATTATCCCAGTCCATGGTAGCTAATGTAAGCAATCACATCACCATAGAGGCCTAGAACACCCTCTCCAAAGTGTGCATAAAAGTTACCATCATTGTCTTAGAAGGCTATAGCTCTCACCTTTAAACGGGTCTTACTGGGTATCAGGATAGCCTCCACTTGCTTGATGGCATTGAACCCCATATAACAAATACCCCTTATAATCAGGGTTCTATCCCTCTATGTCAAATAATTGAATTACTACTGCAGTATTTGCAAATATCTGTAACTTTAATGTTATGCTTAGGAGTTGGATTGAGTATATTATTAAAGTTTGAGATGGGGTTACATTTAGGGTTAGATTTACTATTATTGTTTGGATTAGGTTCAAGTTTGTGTGGTGGGATAGATTATTTTTATACTAACAGGATGTATAACAGGATGTCATATCTCAGCAAAAGCATAGCTAGGATGGGATAAAAGGGACAGCTGCCTCAGGTGCAAACTCTATGAGGTGTGATTTGCAGACCATGATCAATCTGCAGTGCATTTACTGCTTGTATTACATTTATGGGCAGAACTGAAGTACTATAGCATTCAACATATTCATTGCTTTACTGACATTGCATTTGCAGTCAAAACAGATGTTCATAGGTTCATAGGTTCATAGGTTCATACTAGGCTATCTGCCCTAGCCCAAACAAAGCCTACTAGCTAGTTTTAGTTTTTGGCTTTACCCCCTTTTAGTAGTAGAACTACCCCCATTATTTTGCTGTGCCTCTCTGAGCAGTGACACTGAGGTAATCCTGGGGTATATATCTGATCTCCCATCCATTGGTCAAGATTTCTCTTGTGGTATTGGCATAAACTGTAGCTGCTGTTTGTTACAAAGTAACAAATGTAGCAAGCAGTCTGCTACAGTTTTAAAGAAGAGAACAAGATCAGGGGATGACACAATGATATGCCTCTGTATCTATGAGGGTTATCAGACTTTTCTTTCTGCAAACTATACTGTGTGTAATTATATTTATGGCTGTCCTGTGCATTTGGAGAATTTGTATTTCAGCACAATATTATTTAATTTTATTGATTATCAACTGTGTTGACTCATAGTGCTACAGTGGTGCAGCGGTAGCATTGTTGCCTCACAGCAAGAGGTTCTCCCATTCGATTCTAGGCTGGAGCACCTTCTGTGTGGAGTCTGCATGTCCTCCCCGCCGTCGAGTGGCATTCGAAAGACATGCGTAGAATGGGCGTGCCTTTGTTGAAGGTTGGGCATTGAGCTGGCACCTCGGCACCCGTAAAAAAATCTACTGCCAATCATTAGCGAACCGAAGTTCAGCTGTGGTGACCCCTAACTGGGAAAAGTCAAAAGAACAACAGCATCAACTGTGCTGACTCAGCAGTGTTCTCTTTGATTGAGTTAACCTCTTAAGATGGCATGTCTGTCATTAACTTGCCTAGTAGATATTTATTATTGCCTTGAGCTTGACAAACAGTACTAATAAAGAAATGCCAAAATATGACAGCCCAAGGCTTGTTCAATGACAGGAGCTCAGAAACCTTAAGAAAAAAAAATCATGCCAAATGAAGGTAAGAGGACTTATAAATTTTGAAACCAACCTTTTTATGAGTACACATCCCATTATAATCATGCACGCAATGGGATTTGCCGTCTTACTTGTAAACATCATATAGTTTGCTTCACAGCTGCTACACCTTAGACCAAATACAAACCTTGACTGCAGTGACCACATTAAAAAAAAATCTGGGTTTTGGATAAGTGTAACTGGTTCTTTCCTTATCTATTACTCTTCTGTTGAGATACTCCCAGACGTAACTGGTATGGTGATAGAATTGCCCTTATAAATAATTGGAAGTTTTCCTTGGTACTACATTATTGCTGAAAGTTGTATGACTGAGGGGCATCTATCCTGATTTGTTGGGGTCTATTGCAACTATATATGGTATGGTAGTATTATCTCAATAGTTCTGGTGTATAAAACTAGTGTTATCCCTTTATTTCCATGATTCCATTAATTTCTGGCACTAAATGTACTTTTGCAGCTGAGGTCAACCCTCTTGCTGCACCATTTGATGATATATTATACTACGTGGAGCTATTGCCCCAGAACAAAATAATCAGTTTATCCATGCTATCCTCATAAACTGCATGGCTTCAAATTTATAGCAGTTAAGTGTTACCATTAAGTTACTCTGTTCTCCATGCATTTAATATTAATGTTCATAGGCTTAGTGGAATCAAGCATTTATGTTTTTTTTTTCCTATCTCAAGCAACAGCCATTGCTCATTAAATATGCAGCTTGCTGTGATCGCTGATAGTTTACTATCGAACTGTCGCCGGTAAAAAAAATTCCATTTGTAACACTGACAAAAAAGCAAAAGTAAAAATATATATCAGGTTACAATGTCGAATCTGTTGAAAGAATTCAGCAGATTCAACATTATCACCGGACAAATCCCATGATGTCTGTATAGGAGCTCAGGAAACTTCTATACCTCACATCACATTTTTGCAGGGTGGGCAAGCCCCTGCTGCAGCCCCCCACACCCCCTACTAACTATGTATTCCAACTCTGAGATCACACTACAGTGAGGAAAGGGATGAATGTCCCAAACCGCACTGTACTGCGATCTCTGTGCAGTACTTTGAGTTCATATCAGCGAGTGCACTGTGCATTCACTGATATGAACTTTTGAACAAAGAAATGTTCAGTAACATGGAAAATTGAACATTCATCTTTTGATTTTCTGGCTGCAGAGCATTTTCATTCATTTTGATAGTAAACCAATCACTGACAAAATTGTTACTGTAAGATAGCTTATTGGTGTGCTTACTGAATGAGTATTACAGACAGTTTACAAAGAAATGATTTCAACATGTGCCTATGGAGTTTACACAAACAGATTGTACTAGTTCTTTTTCTGTACAACTGATCTGCAGAGCCCATGGTACCAGGGACAGAAAAAAAGTTTTGGTTGGTTCAGTATTAAAAGCAAATTTGACCAAGCTCTTCATTGTATAATTGATGATAAAACAGTTTATCTCAAAACACAGAAGTATTGCATGCAACATGATTATAATTCAGTGAATGGTGAGATCACAGTTATTATAGCATCCATTTTTATATTGTTTTGTTGTTGTTTTTTTTAAAGGTACCAGGCCCTAGTCCAAAGTTAAAGACAACCTAGTTTCCTGGCAATGTATATATATTTTCCATAAGAGGCATCTTTTTGAGGTGCAGACAAGAACAGATATCTAGGACTTCCATACCATCAAGTTCAAGCAAGGTAACTGGAGATCTAAAGAAAACAATGCATGTTCAATATTTTGAAGTCATGTTATGTAGAGTCTGTTTCTGTTAGATTGGTTTGTTTATGTTTAGGTGAAATTGTCATCATATCTCATCCACTGTGGGGTCTTAAAGTTGACATTTTGATTATGTTAGAATAGGTTGGGACAGCTGTCTTAAGGTAATATTGGGAAATTATGCAATTCAGAAGAAAACAGATGGAGCAGGCAAAGGCCATATGGCTGTGATGATTGACAACTTTGATTTCTTCTTTTCCTGCTGTGGTTGATCCTAAATCACTGACATCTTTTCTCTTATACAAAATGAAAGCTTGGTGTCTTAACAATAGTAAAAACACCTTTAACACTAAACTGTGAACACTGAGCTTCTTTAGATACTAATTGTAGGAAAACATATGGGTATTTTCTTAGCAGAGAGGGGTAAAGCTCATAAAATCATGCAATTATTTATTTGCAGTGGATTTAGCAAAAGTCTTCCTAGTATTGACAAACAATTTACCAGACCTATTCCTGACAGCTTGTCACACACACGGATGTACAGATGTTACAGCATGAACCACAAGGTGATTTCTTCCACTTCATTGAACGGATCAGCAAGAAAAATTTAATTCTTAACACATCAAAACAAAAACAATGTTATTTGTCATTCATTAGAAGCTGAGCATGTCCCCTAATACTGTGACAGTCTTTGACTACAACAACACTCCCTTGGAGAAAGCACCCTCCTTTAAGTACGTTATCCTCTGGTTAGACACCTAACTCAATTTCATCATTCATCTTGAAAACTTAGATAAAAAGTTGACCCTCCTTCTATTCTGGACACATAAAATATCCCCTTTTCTGTCATACCCAACCAGTGTTGCAATAGAGAAAGGAATCCTACTTCCTCTACTTGAATTTGACATAATTCTTGTATCAGCAGTATCTGCAAAAACTCCACTACCATTCAGACACTAGAAAAGAAAATGTATAGATTTAGCACTCATTCCCCAAGAAATTAACATCACTTGATAACTCAAGAAAAAGGGAAGCTGGCCCCAGTTAAGCAAAGAGCAAACCTACTGCTAGGCTTACAACTTATCACGCTCTTTTATGAACAAGCTCTCCCTCCATTAACCTGTAAACTGATAAGACAAGCCCCCACATACAACCTTAGAAACCTAAACAACATTGGTTCTTTAACACAAAACCCACTTTGTATATGTCATGTCTCTAACTATGCATTCTCAGTTCTTGGTCCCTAACTATAGGAGTCCTTCCCACCCGAACATAAAGATACTTCATCTAACCCCAAGTTAAATTGACTACTAAAATCTCATCTACTTAACCAAGCTAAATGTTCCAGAAACCAAACAGGCCACATAACCTAAATCAACTAACATCTCTCCTTCACCCTAACTGCCCTGCTAGTCTCCATTTCTTCAACTCTCCTACTTCAGACTTCGATAAAGCAGACTTATGAATACTGTTTTATTTTTCTTCCTAAATGTAAAGCAAGCTTTGTAATAAAATGTGTATTATTAGCAGTGTAATTTCATCCTCAAACTTTACTGGTTTATGTACTCTTGTATTCTTAGTATTGCACATAGTTTCATAGTTTCATAGTATAGTACTAGGCTATCTGCCCTAGGGCATTTATAAGCCTAGCCAAAGTGTATGTGGCTTTCGCCACCCCATGTAATGATACAAAAGTGTACAATTTAAATTAAATTTAGTTTACTGGGCCTCTATCTAGCAATGACACAGAGATGAACCCTGAAGTAAACCTACGATCACCCAGCCATTCATCCAGATTTCTCTTGAAGAGAGTCAGTGAGGGGCTCTGCTTAACATGGGCAGGTATCCTGTTCCAGAGTGCGGGAAGCCTCTGGGTTATGAATCTGTCCCTCCAGCATGTCCTATTCATATTTGTGCTGAGGTTTAGATCTTTAGCTCTCATGGCTTTGATGGATTTGGATTTTTTGAGGTGGAGCATGTCCATTAAATCTGAATTGGACATGGTCTTGTACGTAAGGCACAGATCACCTCTGAGCAGGTGGTATGCTACTGAATAGAGCTGGAGCTTTTTCAGTCTGGCAGCATATGACATATGCTGGAGACCCTTGATCCTCTTGGTAAGGTACTTTTGGGGTCTCTCCAGCTGCTGCATGTGCCGGGTGAGGTACATACCAAATGGGGCATTGTTCTCAATCATAGGCCTGATAAGGAAGGACTATAAGGGTACAATGACATCCTTTGATCTGGATGTGAATCCCTTCATGATAAGGTGGGCAAAGTAGAAGGTCTTTCTAACCACTTTGGCGACGTGGGTGTCAAATGAGAGGTCACTGTCAACTTGGGTCCCCAGGTCTCTGATTACTTTTTCCATACTTAATGGATTACCACCTATGTGGTACTTTGTGGGTATTTTGTTTTTTCCAAAGGGGATGACTATACATTTTTTGGCATTTAGTTTAAGGCCATGACTCTGGCACCAGTCGTCTGTTTCTGTGAGGCCCTTCTGGAAGATGCATGTGTCAGCTGGTGTGTTGACTATGGCGCCTAGTTTGCAGTCGTCTGTGAACTTTGTCAGCCACAGACCCCCTATGTTTGCCTGCACATCTGAGAAATAAATGCAGAACAAGAGGGGTCCCAAGACAGAGCCCTGTGGGACTCCACTTGTGACTGGCTTAGAGTCTGACATAGCTCCAGCTATTCTGACTTTGTGGGTTCTGTCCTTTAGCCAGTTTGCAACCCATCTTGTGACAAATGGGTTTACATTTAAGCTGTTGAGCTTGTCTATGATGCCTGAGTGAGGTATTGTGTCGAAGGCTTTTGCCAGATCCAGGTAGGCTGTATGAACTGCTTTGCCTTCATCGATGGCTCTAGTGACTGTTTCAAAAAAGTCCACCAGGTTTAAAAGAAAGGATCTGCCTTTTACAAAGCTGAACTGGGTAGGGTCAATTGTCTGTAGGTCCCCGATGTCTTTGTTTATGAGTTCCATAATGATCCTTTCCATAGCTTTGCAGACCAGGCTGGTCAAGCTTATGGGGCAGTAGTTTCCAGGGTCTGTAGAGGTGCCACCTTTGTGGAGTGGGACCACTGTAGCTGTACTCCAGTGTTCAGGGACATATCCTGTAGCAAGGCTAAGATTAAACAGCGTTCTTATGTGTGGGTTTAGCTCCTCTAGGAGTTCACGTAGCACGCAACCCGGGACACCATCAGGTCCCATGGATGCTGTATTTTTAGCTTTGCTGAGGGCAGCTCTCACCTGGACATCTGAGATTTCAGGGAGTTTGCATTCAGCTGAGATATTTATTTCGTCTTTTGGGGGAGAGGGAGGGGAGAAATTTGCAATGAACCTGTCTGCCAGTATGTTGGCAATATCTGTGGGTTCAATGTATTTTTTGCCGTTATGAACTAACTCTGCACATATCTGAGGGTTTCCGCCCAGGTTTCTAACATAACTGAAGAAGGCCTTGTAATTATCTTTAGTGTCCTTAGCGATTTTTCTCTTGAAGTTGGCCTTTGATGATTTTATTAGCGAATATAGTTTTTTGCTAGTGCTGATCAGGGATGCCTTCCCTTTATGGGATTTTGCTCTGTCTTGCAGTAGCTTCCTTCTCTTGTTATAAAGTTTGTTTATGGCTGGGGTCCACCAGATAGGATGCCTGCCTTTGGTGGAAAAGGTCTTGGTTTTATTTGGGATTGCATGATCCATGCATTCTTGGAGATGCCAGTAGAAAGCATTTGTGAAGGATTCAGCAGTGTGGGATGTGGTTTCCACTGGCCCAGGGGGCTTGAAGGATACCATTTCAGTCCTAAGGAGTGTAAAGTTGGCTTTTGAAAAGTTTCTCACTGTGGTCTTTTGTGCTGGGGGTGGAGGTGGGATATGAATATCTAGGGTTATTAGTTTATGGTCTGATCTCACTAGTGAGGGGTATACGTCCAGTGTTGAGCATTTTGTCCCCATGTTTGTGATGATCAGGTCAAGTATATTATTTCCCCTTGTGGGGGAGGTGACTAGTTGTTCCATCGCATTTAAGTTGATGAATTCCAGGAACCTCTGGGCTAGGGTGTTGGGGCTTGAGTAATGCACCCAGTCTATGTTTGGGTAGTTGAAGTCTCCCAATATGATGGTATTTGGTGAGACATTCATATCCTCCAGTGTCTTCAGGAAGGCTGAATTGAGTTCCTGAGATTGTGAGGGTGGTCTGTAGCATGCTACAAGTTGTATAGCAGTTTAGCCTATGGTTAGTTGCACATGGATGGTCTCCGATGCTTCGTGCATTGCCACTAACCTGGAGGTGTGGGTGTCTTTAATGAATATGGACACTCCCCCTCCTTTTGTGGTTTGGCCCAGGTTTTAGGGCCGAAATGCATGATACGAGGTATAACCTGGTAGGGCTGGTGTGCTCTCAGGAGCCTTGAACCAGGTTTCAGTTACTGCACAGACATCGATGCTCTCCATACTGAGGAGTGCTTCGAGAGCCTGCATCTTGAGATTTAGACTTCTGGCATTGAGCAGCAATACCCTTAGTTTTTTTCCTTTATTGTTTTCTAAGGTGGTGGGTTTGTCTTTTGAGCCTTGCCTAAAAAAGGCACTATGGGGGTGGCAAGAGCCTTAGCCAATATCCAGAAGCCCAGTGGTGACAGGTGCAAGCCGTCCCTTGTGAAGCAGCATGGCTTGTCCAGCATGTCATCCCAAGCAGACAGACATTGGATACCCCTAGAATGACACCAGTAATTGAGCCAATTATTAAAGTTGATCATCTTGTCTTTGTATTGTGGCATCATTCTTGGTGAGGGCAAGATGCTGCTCAGGGTCAGGGTCATACCGGCCTGGGCTACATAATCAGAGAGCTCCTCTATGTCTCTTTTCATGTAGTACAAGGAGGTACATCTCAGGTCATTCACGCTGGCATGGAGAATGACGGAGTCATATTTGTACTTGCTTTGGAGTGACCTGAGTGCTTGTATTATGTGGTGGATCCCAGCTCCTGACAGGCAGCTCACCATTATCCTCTCTTTGTTCAGCCTGGTAAGCGGGACGTCAGTGTGTCTGACTATAGAGTCACCTATTACTAGTGTATCAGGCATGGTGTTTCGCCTTAAGGGCTGTGACTGTTTGGCACACTGACTTTGTGTACTATGTGTTGCTTGTGCAGAGTTTTCAGGTGGTGTTTTCTTGGATGTCTGCTTTGGGAGCATCTGTTGTTTCGGTAAGTTTTTTTATTAGAGCCTCCTAGTATGTCTTTGTGTTACTATGTGTTTGGTTTGTAGTTGTGGTTGGTTTATGTGAGACTGGGTTTGTTGTGTGTGTGGTTACCTTCTCCTCCTGTCTGGTCTTGCTAGTCCTGTGTTGAGAGAGTTCAGCCTCCAGTTTGGCTATATAGTTGCATCTCTCACATGTGTTTGTGTTTGTTGGGAGGAGGAGAGTGTTGTCTGTGTACATGAGACAATTGTAACATTGTCTCAGGATTCCCAGATTAACCAGCTGAACTGGAGAGGATGTCAGTAATATACCACTCGAAATGCCAGAATAGTATAAGGGGGTGATGTGTAACTGGGTTAGAGAGAGGACTTTGAAGGGAAGTGGGTAATAGCATGGGTTGTAGGTGGATGTAGTGCTTGCGTTAGTTTAAGGGTGCTTCAATTAAAAGAAAGGTTTTAGGAGCAAGTGCTAAGCTTACGATAAAGCGAATAGACTGATTTTGTTGAAAGTAGAGCTTTCTTAAGGGAAAAATTGAAGTGCAGACTTGGCGGAGCCAGGAATAGCTTAAGCCTGTTTAACCAGGGCTGTGCTATGCGCACAATCGCACAAAGCTGCGCAAACGCGGATTTTAAATAGGGAACTTCAAAAGAGCTGGAAATGGTCCAAAACGACCAATTACTACAAGCTCTTGTGCTGAGGTCACTCTTTCAGAGACAGATAGGCTGCTCAAGGCTCCCCACTCTGACTGGTGAGCAAAGAAACTTCCTTCTATCCAAGTAAGGCAATGGACAACACAGGAACTACATCACAGTCCAGAATACAGCAAAGCCTGTATATTGGTCTAAACTAGTCGAGAAAGGCGGGAAAACAAGGATTTTTTTTGTTTTGTTTTTTAGGTTAAAAAGTACATAGAAATGCAAGAAAAAACAGTAATAAATCACTTACATAGGCTAGCTCACTTTAGTGGGTTGTCTCAACAGTTAAATTTAACAACAAACTTTCGACCAAATGTAACTTTAAGTGCAGATAATGTACAATGCAAAAAACAGGTAATAAAGCGGTTTAAATTTGTTCAAAGTAAGAAAAGGAAGGTCTCTCAGGTAAAAACAGCAAAAAAATACTTAGATCAGGAAAGTAGTCACTTTTCTCAGTTCTCTGCTGCTAGCTCCACTCTGCAGGACCACGAGGAGCTGTTTCTGAGTAGTATAGTCAGAAAAAAAATGCTCAGGGGCGGATTTTAAACAGGAAACTTCAAAAGAGCTGGAAATGATCCAAAACAACCAATTACTACAAGCTATTGTGCTGAGGTCACTCCTTCAGGGACAGATAGGCTGTTCAAGGCTCCCCACTCCCACTGGTGAGCAAAGAAACTTCCTTCTATCCAAGTAAGGCAATGGACAACACAGGAACTACACCACAGTCCAGAATACAGCAAAGCCTGTATACTGGTCTAAAAAAGTCGAGAAAGGTGGGAAAACAAGGATTTTTTTTTTGTTTTTTTGTTTTTTTATGTTAAAAAGTACACAGAAATGCAAGAAAAAGAGTAATAAATCACTTACACAGGCTCGCTCACTTTAGTGGGTAGCCTCAACAGTTAAATTTAACAAAAAAACTTTTGACCAAATGTAAATTTAAGTGCAGATAATGTACAATGCAAAAAACAGGTAATAAAGCAGTTTAAACTTGTTCAAAGTAAGAAAAGAAAGGTCTCTCAGGTAAAAACAGCAAAAAATACTTAGATAAGGAAAGTAGTCGCTTTTCTCAATTCTCTGCTGCTAGCACCACTCTGCAAGACCACGAGGAGCTGTTTATGAGTAGTATAGCCAGAAAAAAACATTCAGGGGTGGATTTTAAACAGGGAACTTCAAAAGAGCTGGAAATGGTCCAAAATGACCAATTACTACAAGCTCTTGTGCTGAGGTCACTCCTTCAGGGACAGATAGGCTGCTCAAGGCTCCCCACTCCCACTGGTGAGCAAAGAAACTTCCTTCTATCCAAGTAAGGCAATGGACAACACAGGAACTACACCACAGTCCAGAATACAGCAAAGCCTGTATACTGGTCTAAACTAGTCAAGAAAGGCGGGAAAACAATGATATTTATTTTAGTCACTGTCATATCATGTTTTTAATATTTTATGTACTCTGTATGCGTAATGATATTATTAATCCCAGGCTGAGATTGAAATTGGTCAGAATTCATCCGTGCACTACCTTGGTTGACAAATTCAATTAATCAATAAATAAGTACACAAATAAAGAGTAGTGTACTGCTCTTTTCCATAATTACAAGGTCAGTGCAAATTTGTGAGATGTAAATAGTATAACTATAGTGCCACAGAATGAGATGTCTTCAAGATGTTAGCTATTATTGTTTACTTTTATGTATGTGTTTATATATTTATATTTTTATTCTGAATGTGTTAGCCATGGTACAGCACTGATCCCATAAACTCAACTTCAATCTCAGCCGGGGAATTACTGAAATATACTTGAAAACAAGAAAGTGCTACTTTATTAATACATCTAAAAAAGTTGTACACTCGTGTAATCTCTGCTCTACCAAAAGTGTATAATTTTACTAAGTTTACTATGAAAATATCGAAACCCAAATTGTCGAAAATCAAAATCTTGGAACCATAAGACTGAAAGACCAAAATGTTGAAGACCATAATAACAAGCTCACAAACTTGCCTTCCTGCAGGATCTATGTTAGCACTTGTTCCTAGATCCAAACTATTCCTAGGTCTGCACTGGTAAGGAGTTTTGATATGTTTTCTTCGGTATTATAGTCTTCATTGCTTTGATCTTTCACTATTATGGTCTCAAGGTTTTGATTTTCAATATTTTTGTTTCAGCATTTTCATAGTAAACCATTTAACCAATGGTTTTAGTAAACTTGGTCAACTTGTTTAGAAATTATAACTCAGATTTTAGTAATAAAATAATTTACATACACACATACACACACACACACAGATATATATGTGTGTGTGTGTGTGTGTGTGTGTGTGTGTGTGTGTGTGTGTGTGTGTGTGTGTGTGTATTTAAATATCTAGAGACCAAGTCAAACACAAATCACTCCACGAATCAGAAATAAGAAGGATGAGCCACGGTACACAATCCCAAGTAGGCTGCTTTAATAAATAAAGTTAGACCTAAAACGCTTTTGGGGAGCCCAATGTCTCTCCTTCATCAGACAAATTTACAAACAACTACCTACCATTTTTATACAAAACAATTTCAATTATGCAATCAACTTTAATTGGATAAATACAGTGTGTTAAATGTAAAACACAATAATTAAAAAAACTTTATAAAATAGCTATGCTCTTCTTCATAGCAGAGTATATGTGCATGTGTAAATATATACACTTTCATAATTAATCTAATTTTAAAATTTTTATTATTAAAATAAATGATACCAAATAAAAAATCCATTAAATGCTTGGCATCAAAAACTATAAAATAGGCAACGTTCACACACTTAGTTAATTTACATGGTTCATATAAGAACATAAAACAAATTGTGTTTTTGTAACAGTTTGTACAAGCTAATACCATGTACCAACACAATATATCTACCTTTTCATAGATAAAAGTTTTAAAACACAAGCAATAGAAACATACTCATTTAAACCAGGGTGCATGTATGCATCAGTACGAATCTGCCAAACCAGTTCATTTATTTCTAAATGAGTCTGCCAAGGGCCACCCTTATTATCCACCATTATTTTTCCCAAAATTGTAAACTTAAAATAATGGTCAGGAGAAACACTTATATGCCTTGCAAGGGCATTATTCAAATCATGCCTGGAAATAGCATATGTGTGTTCATAAATGCACTGCTTGAGCTTCCTTTCTGTTTTCCCTATGTAAAAAGCAACGCATTTTTGACACAAAGCCAAGTAGACCACGCTGTTTGTCTCACAATTATGTTTCCCTATTATTTTATATTCTTCATTCCTATTCTTAACTTTTGAATCAGTTAATACATGTTTACATTGATTGCATCTCCCACATTTAGTCATTCCTGAAGTACATTGACTAAAAGGTTGCGGTTGAAACTCCAGCATTGTTTTTAAATTGCGCCCCCTTCTAAAAGTTATTTTAGAAACTTCACCTAACTGGTGGGACAAAAAAATTGTCATCCATAATCAAAGCCCAATATTTATTAAGGACCTTCCTGATCTCATAATGATCCACAGAAAAGGTGCAAAAAAAACTAATTCCAAGAGGGGACTGGTTAGTGGTATCATCATCAGATCTGAATTTGCTAGCAGGGGCGGTTTCAGAAATGGTGCCATAGAAAGAAAGAATAGGTTTGTAGAACCCTGATCTTCTTTTGTTTGTTACTTCTGTTCTAATGTCAAACAACAGTGAAGAAGGGTAACCTCTATTCACAAACATTTGACTCAGCTGTTCACATTCAAGCAAAAAATCTTCAAAATCAGACACCATTCTGGCCGCCCTTACCATCTGGCCTTTCACTACTGCTTTCTTTTGATAACTAGGATGACAGCTAGTGAAATGCAAAACTGCATTAGAGTATGTGGGCTTTCGGTAAATAACACTCTTATATCTCAAATTCATCTCGTCTTTAATAACTAAGATGTCCAAATAATTAATACTAGATTTCTGCAAATTATGTTTAAATTCCAAAAAGGAAGTCATGCTGGAAATAGTACTTAGGAAAGTGGGAACTTCGGAAAGTGATGCTTTCCAAATAAGGAACATGTCATCCTGGTATCTTGTGTACCAGGCGACACTTTTCCTAAAAGTGACATCAGAAAACAACATGGTCTTTTCCCAATACGCCAACACTCAATTGACGAAACTCCCTCCACAGGGCGACCCCATAGCCACCCCGGATTTTTGTAAATAGATTTTTTTATCAAACAACATAAAGTTGTTATTTAGAACAATTTCCAATAGTGTCTCAACCAAATAAATAATGTTGTTGTCAATCTTTTTATCAAAAAGAAATTCACTAACCCATTGAATACCAAGGTCTTGTGGTATAACAGTGTAAAGATCTTTGATATCAATGGTCAAAAACCAGAAATTTGCGTCAAAAGGAACCTTTTTAATTTCATGGAGGAAACTCCAGGAATCTTTACAGATCTGAGGTTCCTGGTTGATTAAGGGCCTTAGAATGCTATCAATAAATTTAGCACATGCAAAGGTGATAGATCCACGACCGTCAACGATAGGATGAAAGGGGGGTTGTGATAAACTTTTGTGAGTTTTTGGAATGCCAAACAAAGCCGGTAACCTAGGGGCTAGGATATTTAAGTATTGATACAAATCAAGATCAATAAGTCTTTCAAGAAATAAATCTTCAATCATTCCCCTAATTTTTGCATAAGCCATGTTGACGTCATTAATACTCACAACTTCATAAAAGTCAGTGTTTAGAAGAGTTATCATTTTCTGGACGTACAAAAAATTATCCATAAACACTAGACCACCTCCCTTATCTGGTTTCATAACCCTAATATTACAGTTTTTCAACAAAACCAAGAATTCTCACTGGTATCTGGTAATGTTGACGTGTCGCTTATGAGGAAGCTTATCTAACTTGAGAGCCCTTAAATCATACTCACACATTTTTTCGAACAGACGCAAAGTGTCATGCAATGGGGGATTATAAACACTAGAAACTCTAAGTGAACCAGTTGAAACAATACC
>NC_056737.1:1800182143-1800257143 GCF_019279795.1 Protopterus annectens
CTCGACCCTGTCAATGATAACTGACTTACTGGATGTTTACTGTCACCATATTGAAGCGGAAAGAGTCAGACCTTACAAAGTAGGTTGAAAAGCACAACCTCTCTGTATCTGGTGTTATCTCTCACTGCACAGTATAGCTTCTGGAACCAGACTTGTCATCCAGGTCTAGTCTCGCTCTTGCCCTGGAATTGTCCCATGGGAGACACCTTAGATGGGTGTGGGGGTTATAGAGCTGGACTATGTGCCAATAAATGAGAGGTTCACCTTACACCTCAATGTGATTAAAATCTGCATAAGCAAAACCATTCATATGCACCTAAGAGCTATTCGATTTATTCACGTACCCTGGATGCCATAACTGTAATGCTTGCCAGAGTAAGACTAGGTGACTTTATACTGGGGATGCCACTTACAGGAAGAATAATGGAGATAACAGGGGGGTGATTGGAACTAATGGCATACCTGTTCTCAGCTTGAGTGGTGAGTGTTAGTGGACCTCTGCCTAACATATAAAGCTATGTCAAACCCAGAGCTGTTGGACATGCTACACCTAAAGAAATCCCAATCCATTCGAGCTACACGCTCTAGGGACCTAAACCTTGTCACCACAATAAACAGAACATGCTGGAGGGATAGATTCCTGTCCCAGAGACATCCCATACTCCAGAACAGACTACCTATCTATGTCAAACAGAGCTCCTCATTAGCACTCTTCAAAACAATCTTGATGATTGGATGGGAAATAAGAAATTCACCCCAGGGATCACTTCTGTGGCTCTGCTTGACAGGGGCACAGGAAAATAATTTTCTTGGGTGGCGAAAGCCAAGGTACCTTTTTGGCTAGGCTTATATAGGCCCTAGGGCTAATAGCCTAATACCTACCTATGAACCTACCTATGAACCTATTTGCAAATACAAGCAATTTCATAAGGTTACTTGGTACCAGACCATCTTGGGATGAAGGGATTCAATTTGTAGTCATACCATCAGAGCTGAAGCCATATTTGTTGGATAGTCAAGTCAGTTTAGGTGTTAAATTGTCAGCTAATCATACTAGATGGTGAAGTGGATCATATGTATGGAGCAATGATTGATTAGATCCAGGAAACCAAACATGCAGTGAGTGTGCCCTAAGAATGTCCATCATGTCCATCTGTGCAGTACAAATTTAATTTCCACCTGCAGAAGAGCTTAGGTATATGGAGGTTGTAACAAAGTGATGGGACTAGAAGGTGATCATTGCCTCCCATAGCCGTAACCCTAGGGCCTAGTGGTAGACACCAGCAATGAGGGAAGCTGTCATGTTAAACAAAGAGATCTTTTGTGTATTGCCAGGGAAAGAGAGATGTCATCCTTAGATATGACAAGCTAATGGACCAAAAACAGCAATAGTAGCAGTCACTGAAGTGACAGCCCAATATGGGTTGAACTTGATGAGGATATGGACAATTACTTTTGTAGGACATCAGAGATTCTGGCAAATCATCAAGTGATTCAAGAGATTAGGGACTGTCGCCATTCAGTTCCCAACAAGGGAAAAAAATTCTAATCTCATCTCAGAATATTTTCATGAGGTGAAGGAAACATTTTGAGGTGATCCTAATCCCAGCAGACATGCTTTCATTGAGAAGGCAATGCATCTGGTAGGACAGTATTCATTTTTATAGATGAGGATGTTGCTGTGATAAATAGTTTCTTGGAGACAGTACTGATGGCGTAAGTGAGAACCTACTAGAAATGTTAAGGATGGTGAATAATATTGGGGTGTCGCTACTATCATACTGTACATTTCAAAGATGTAAGGAAAGTAGTGGTAGCTCTGGCCTGGTAATTTGGTAGAAGATTATCATTTTTAAAAAGAATGAGCATGAAGGTGTAATCCATTTACAGAGGTATCATGCTCCTCAGCCTTCTTTTAGACTTTATGGACAAGTCAAGACTCTTATTCAGATGAAGTAATGTAGATTCTATCCTGTCATTGTAACAGTAAATCAGCTGTACATCCTTACAAGGATAGTGTAGGGACCAAGGCAGTTTGACAGTAGTGTATATATGTGCATTGTGGATCTGAAAAAGACATATGGCCTTATCTCTAGAAATGCCTTGTGAGGAGGGCCATTTCTTCTTGTTTACATTAGCTAAATGGGTTTGCATGGCATGCACTGGGACTTAAAAAAACAGAAATAGCAGATCTGTTTACATTTGGGCACTGGGCCTGTGCAGTGTGCCTTGGGGCTTAAAAGGGGCTGAAATGTGAAAGGGAAAAAGGGGAAAAAATAAAAGCAATCAAGAACAAATTACATAGCTAGCAGGTGGAATGCATCATAGCCAGCCAATCATACAGACAGCATCTGCAGCACAACATTCTGAACTATGCAAACACCTTACAGTCTGTTTTTTCCCGCAAACTTTGCACCATTGATGTACACACGTGGCGGAATTTTAACTGGAAAAATGCTAGGGACTAACATTGCTTTGATCCATCAGTATGTGCTAGAGGGTGAGGGTGGTGAGGAGGATAATGTTGACAACTGCCACAGACCGAGGAGGGGGAGAAGAGTGTTCAGAACTAGGGTAACTTACCAGGGGCTACATGATCTGGCGATAATAGAGTGCTACAGGGTGGACAGAGACATACTTCAGTAAATCATGGAGCTGTGCCAGCCTCAACTCAGACCTAGAGCCAACAGAGGGGAACCCATCCCAGTGGACACTAAGGTATGTGTAGCCTTAAGAATACTAGCCACAAGTACTTTCCAAAGACCTACTGGAGACATCATGGGGGTCTCACAGGCACCTGCATCCAGGGTACTCCACCAGTTCCTGGATGCATGCTACCACATGCCAGTGAGCACATTTACATTGCCAACACCCATGAGGAGAGGACCAGCAATATGTGTCTCTTCCACCATGTAGCAGAATACCCACATGTGTTTGAGATGCTAAAGTCATGGTTCATAGGTTGGTACTAGGCTATCGGCCCTAGGGCCTATACAAGCCTATCCATAACAATTCCCTGGATATCTTTTCCCCACAATATTTACTTCCCTTGACCCCTGTCTAGCAGGTCAACTGACATGATCCCCAGGGTGAATTTCCTATCTCCCATCCAATCGTCAAGGTTCTTTTTGAAGAGAACCAAGGAGGTGCTTTGCTTGACATGTATGGGCAGTCTATTCTAGAGTATGGGGAGCATCTGGGTCAGGAACCTATCCCTCCAGCATGTTTTGTTTATTGTGATGAAAGGGTTTAGATCTCTGGAGCATGTGGCTCTGAGGGATTGGTATGTCTTTAAGTGGAGCATATCCAACAGCTCAGGGTTTGACATGGCCTTGTATGTTAAGCTGACATCATCTCTGAGTAGATAATATGCCACAGAGTATAGCTGGAGTTTTTTTAGATGGTTAGCATAGGGCATCTGCTTTAGGCCTGTGATTCTTTTTGTGAGGTATTTCTGCAGCCTTTCCAGCTGTTGCAGATGTCTTGTGAGGTACATACCAAACAGGGCATTGTACTCTATAATGGGTCTAATGAGGGATGAGTACAGTGGGACAATGACCTTCTTTTTTCTGGATGAAAAGCCATTAGTGATGAGGTGTGCCACATAAAAGGATTTCCTGACTGTTGTGGCGATGTGGTTATCGAAGGTGAGACCACTGTCCACCTGTGTCCCTAAGTCTCTCATCACACTTTCGGTGTTTAGTGTACTGCCACCTATGTGGTAATTCATGGGTACATGTTTTTTTCCCAAAAGGGATAACTATACATTTATTGGCATTAAGCTTGAGCCCATAGCTCTGGAACCAAGCATCTGTTTCTGTAAGGCCCTTTTGTAGAATATGCACATAATTTGGGGATTCAATAATGGCTCCCAGTTTGCAGTCATCTGCTAACTTTGTTAGCCAGAATCCCTTAGTGTTGGCCTGTACTTAGAGAAGTAGATGCCAAACAAGAGTGGCCCCAGGACTGAACCCTGAGGTACTCCACTTGTCATTTGTCTGGAGCTGGATTTGGAGTCAGCTACTTTTACAGTCTGGGTTCTGTCAGTAACCCAGTTGGCAACCCGTTGAGTGATGTAGGGATTTATGCCCAGCCTAGTAAGTTTATCTATGATTCCAGAGTGGGGGATGGTGTTGAAGGCCTTGGCAAGGTCCAGATAGGCTGTGTGGACCGCCTTACCCTTGTCCACAGCCCTGAAGACTGATTTGAAGAAGTCAATCAGTTTCAGGAGATAGGATCAGCCCTTCACAAACCCAAACATGGTGGGGTCCAGTGTTTGAAGGTTGCCAATGTCTTTGTTTATAAGTTCCATGATAATGCATTCCATGCCCTTGCAGATCAGGCTCGTCAGACTGATGGAATAGTAGTTTCCAGGATCCAAGGTGGATCCCCCCCTTGTGGAGTGGGATAATTCCAGCTGTGTGCCACTCACTGGGCACAAAGCCTGAGGTAAGAATATGATTAAACATGAAACCTAGGTGAGGTACTAGTTAATTTTGGAGTTCATGTAGTACACAGCTACGGATGCCATCTGGTCCCATGGATGCTGTATTATTAGCTTTGGAGAGTGCAGTTTCTACCTATGTGGCCATGATTACAGTAATTTGGCAATTTGTTGGTATTGTGATAGGCCCTTTAGGGGGTGAGAGGGGGGTGAAGTTGCCACTAAATTGATCTGCTAGGATATTGGCAATATCATTGGGATCAGAATTTTTAATGCCATTCTGTTGTAGCTCAGAGCAGATCTGAGCATTGCCATCTAGATTCTTGACATAAATATAGAATGCCTTGTGGTTGTCTTTGGAATCTTTGGCAATTTTATTTTTGTAACTAGCTTTGTAGGATTTTATGAGGGATCTCAGCTCCTTACTGAGGCTGGTAAGGGAGGTTTTTTGGATCCTGGGAATTTCCTCTTTTCTGCAACAGTTTCTTACTTCTGTTGTATAGTTTGTTTATGGCAGGCGACCACCAGATTGGCTTCCTTTTTTTGGAGGAGAGCGTTTTGGTTCTATTTGGGATGTCACGATTCATGCACGAGTGGATGTGCTCGTACAGTGCCTTAATGTAGAATTCAGCAGTCAAACTTTCAGATCCCGTCTGCATGGGTGTCATGAAGTTTGTCACTTCTGACTTAAGTAGCATGAAGTTGGCTTTGGAGAAGTTTTTTACAGAGGTTTCCTTACTGGGGGGGGGGGGGATGTGGATGTCAAGGGTGATTTGCTTATGGTCAGACCTGACCAATGAGGGGGTGACCACTGGTGTGGAGCATCTATCTCCTATGTTGGTAATGACCAGGTCTAGGATATTGGAACCTCTGGTGGGACAATGGATTAGTTGATCCAGGGCATTGGAATTTATGAATTCCAAGAACCATTGGGAAAAGGTGTTGGTACCTGAGTAGTTTTCCCAATTAATGGCAGGGTAGTTGAAATCACCCAGTATTAGGGTGTTTGGTTGTATCTTAATATTTTCCAGTATGTTTAGAAAGGTGTAGTGAGAATCTTGGGGCATGGTGGGGGATCTGTAGCAAGCTACAATTTGAATTGCAGTCTTACCTAGTGTTAGTTGCACCTGGAGAATTTCAGATGCATTTTGTTGAGCAACTAGCCTGGAGGTCTGAATATCCTTGGTGAATATGGACACTCCTCCACCTTTAGTGTTTTGGTCTTGGTTTGGTGGCCGAAAAGTGTGGTAAGAGTTGTAGTCTGGTACTGCAGGGGTGCTCTCTGGAGCCTTGAACCAGGTTTCAGTTACTGCACAGATATCAATGTTCTCCATTTTTAGAAGTGCCTCGAGAGATTGCATTTTGAAGTTTAGACTTCTAGCATTGAGTAGCATTACCTTTAGATTTTGCATGTTTGTATCTGTTACAGTTGTGGTTTTGTCCTTTTAACCTTGTCTAAAAAAGGAACTATAGGTGTGGCAAGAGCTTTAGCCAGTAACCTGAATCCCAGAGGCGACAGATGGAGACCAAATCTCTGGCAAAGCATCGTGGTTTGTCGATCATGTCTTCCCAGGCAGACAGATACTGGATCCCTTTTGAATGACACCAGAAGCTTAGCCAATTGTTGAAGTGAATCATTTTGTCCTTATACTGTGGTTTCATTCTGGGTGAACGCAGGATGCTACTCAGGGCTAGGGTCATAACTGCCTGGGCCACATGATCCGAGAGCTCTTCCATGTCTCTTTTCATTTAGTCTAGGGAGGTACGTCTTAAGTCATTCACTCCAACATGGACAATGATAGAGTCGTATTTGTACTTGTTGTGGAGTGACTTGAGTGCATGCGTTATGTGGTGGATCCCGGCATGCGACAGGCAGCTGATTGTAATTTTCTCCTTGTTCAGCCTGGTGAGTGGGACATCAGTGTGTCTGACTATAGAGTCACCTATGACTAAAGTTTTGGGTACATTGTCTTGCCTTAGGGGCTGTTGTTGTGTGGCACACTGATGTTGTGAGCTATGTGTCACTTTGGTTGTGACTTGTGTTTGTTTGCATTTCAGCTTCGGAGGTCCTTGGTGCTTGGTCAGGTTAATGTTAAGGGCGTCCGCATATGTGGGTTTAGTGTTGCTATGTGTGGGTGTTGATGGTGTGGGTTTTGAAGGTGTTAACCTTCTCCTCTTGACTGTCTAGCACAATCTTGGCTGGAGAGATCTTTGCTTCCAGTTTGGCTATGTAAGTGCATCTTTCACAGGTTGTAGTTTTGGGTGGTAGGAGGAGAGGGTTGTCTGTGTACATGAAGCAGTTGCTGCATTGCTCCAGTATGCCCAGATTCACCAGGTGGACAGGAGAAATCACCAGAAGCTGACCCTTCGACATGCCTGTTTAGGTGCTTTTTTTGTAATGTACATGAGCTGTTTTCCCTTACCTTTGCAAGGTACTTTGCAGTTATAGGCTGTTTTGTGCCTACAATTAATTTCTCCTTATTGACAAGGAGAGTTGAGTGCTTGCATCAGTTTAGGGATTCCTAGTGCTTTCCAGCAGGTTCTAGAGCAAGTGCTAGACATAGGGGTTCAGATTTTAGTGCTACTACTGAGAAGCCAGCTAGTTCTAAGGGAAAATTTGAAGAGCAGACTTTCTGACACTGCCTTGACATATCTGGTGGAGCCTTTCAGTAACTCTCCAGCCACATATGCACGTATTTTCATAGTATATTCCATGCTACACAATATGATCCTGCGGAAACAGCTGCAGCAGGAACAGCATTGGGAAGGGCCACACAGCCCACCACCATTGCCAAGGTCCCCACAGGCACAGAGGGACTCAGAGGAGGAGGCCCCTGAGCCTGCTTCCTGTAGGCAGATGGAGGAGTGCCCAGTATGCTCGAGCCTTGGCAAAGAGGCAATGCATAGCACACACACACTGACACTGTAGGGACACCAAGGACTGACACCTCTCTCTGACTCACACACACAGTAAAATGGATAACACACACATCACATTACCTGTAACTTACCATGTATAGGCAGTGTACTGTGTGCATCAAATACAGGCGGCCCTCAAGCACCATCCTCACAACTGCCGCAGGCACAAAGTAAGTCAGTCTTCATAACAATAAATGAATGGATTAGTATGTTTTGGTAGCATATTTATGGTAATGCTGCATGCATGCAAGGGAATGAGTTGGCCTGCTGGGATAGCAGCAGACAGCTGACAGCTATGTGGGATACCAGGAAATGTCTGCCCAAAACTGGCCTCCCCACACTCTGCAGTAGCACCCAAGGTGGCAAATCCCACTGCAGTATAAGTGTAGGGACAACTAACTGGGGGGAGTCATAGCTCACAGGCATGGATGTGATTGTGGGGGTCCCATACCCATCCCTCACACCCACACAGAAAGTCAGCTGTAGAAATCCAGAGAGAAATGTCTGGTAAAGGTACATAAATGGTGGCAAAGTTGGATTACCCCCCTACAGACTCACACAGTGATAGCACAGCAGGACTCGCAGTTGCAGTAAGGCTATGAAGGGTAAGAAGTCTGAAACTCAAATGTATGCCATTACAATATGACCTGTGCTCTTTACTGATATACATCTAGTCCCCAAGATAAGGCACAATAGTATGGTAAATGGAACCAAAATGTAAAGCAAATATCAGGACAGTCTGTGCAAATGTGTACAGTTGGCAGGTGTGCCCCCCATATACCCACATAAATGCAGTAACATGTATATATGTATGCAGGGAAATAGTAGCATAGCACACTTTGGCAGGGCTGCACCAATGCATGTGAAAGCATGTTGCCTGTCCACAATATATAGGGGTCAATGAGCTATGTGTATGTGTGGTTAATACTGTCAGGATCTGGCCAGCAAGTTCTCCTGGCAGACATCTTGTAGTTCCTTAGGTACAGTGCTGTCCTTGACAGGACCATGTGCAAATAACTGCAGTGCCAACTGTTATGCATGTCAGTGACATCCACTGCTCTGCCACTGACATACTTGGAAGTCACAGTGTTATGTAGAATATACCACACATATAGTGGACAGCTTGAAGGATGTGTAGCCGAGGTGCTAAGGCTTTTGTGAATATAGTACTTTTTGATACTGTTGCCAGTGGTAATTTTCAATAATCCTGTTTTCTTATGTTTGCTTTTACATATAATGGACATGCCTGCACAGTAGAATGCACTCTGTACCCACAACCATAACTCCCAACCTCTGACAGCAAGATATCTGGACAAGGGCAAAAATAAAAGAGGAACAAAGGCACAATGATAAGCATGTGTTGTTAATATTGACCTTACATACTGAGACAGTTGGTAGGGTGAGGGGTTTTGTAGTAGCTGGAATTGTCTGAAGGTTATGTAGTCTGAAACAGTAATGTCTGTCATTTTGTAACATCACTATTCAATTATATGTAACTAACTTGCCATAAAAACACAAGTGTACGTAGACAGGATGAAACCTCTAGCCAAACACCTGGATAACCCACTCAAAAATGTACAGGTGAGAGGTATGGCCACACAAGGATATGACATCTCAGGTTAGAAAGATACCACACAAGTAGAAGATCCCCAGCCAGTATATCACCAAGTTGCTGGACTATTTACACAGTGCGTCATCACTCAACTGGCTGTAGCCACACCTCACAAATGGCCTTGTTAGGCAAGAATGTACATAGCTGCCCTCATAATATTGGTCTGTGCATCATACAACTAGTATTCCACTAGTAAAACACTGTGATGTTCCGAGGATGTCTGCCACTAGGTAATGACACAATACATTGCAGTGTCAGACTACAGATATGTCAGAAAATGTCTGCTAAACAAACCCAGTACCCCAAGGGAAGTCCCATGTACTCCTAAGAGGTATGGATGTAGCACACAAAATCCTGGACTGGAGTACACCTATCTCTGAAATGGAGTCTCACTCTAACTATATAAGGTCACACTGGGCATGCTCCTACACTTAGAAAATCACAGGACATGTTTGAACTCACATCGGACTATATGACTGTATTGTGTATATATGTCTGTGCATACAGACAGCTTTGTACACCTTAACTGCCCCCCACACACACACACACACACACACACACACACACACACACACACACACACACACACACACACATCAGACAAGATTACCCTCGGCTAGCTGTAGATGTCCCATATGTGATATATGTGCATCTGTTGCATGAGATACACAGACATATGTATGGGCAACAGATAACATATGTCAAGCATACACACACATAGATGAGGGAAAGTGAGAGACGGACAGTTATTGAGAGACAGACACAGGGGACACAGAATGAGTGAGTCACACACATGAATACACTGAATGGCATACAGCGATGTCCTGCTGTCGACAGTGAGATACCAGCTGCAAACAGGTGCATGTGCCAACATAAAAGGCGAACCCCATTGTATAACAGTACTGAGGTTGGGTTTATACTATCACATCACCTGCATGTGTGTGTGTGTGTGTGTGTGTGTGTGTGTGTGTGTGTGTGTGTGTGTGTGTGTGTGTGTGTGTGTGTAGGTCTAAGCATTAGGTGACTGTTCCCACTCAGTACATTTCACTTTGCCCTACCTTACAAGATCTGCTGCTGTCATTCATCTTAGAAGTACCATTGGACACCTATCACCTGTGTGAGCTCTGTAGCATGTGCGATAACTGCGTAACACTATAGAACAATAATTAGATAGGTAGGGGTTCTAGTCTCAATCCTGGTAACTATGTGTGTATGTGACAGTTGTGTGTGTGAGAGTGAGGAAGTGTGCATTTGTAGATGAAACAGTTTTAGGCCATCCCCACTAACAACAATTCCAAATGCCCCACTTTATCAGTTTTGCTAATGTCATTCCTCTTATCTGCATCTTTGGCCAGTTGTCAGCCAGTAAGCTCCATAGCACATGTGATAACTGTGTAACACTATAGTACAAATCACTAAATAGGCAGGGGTTCTACTCTTAGATACAGCAAATGTGTGTGTGGGTGTGTAAGTGTGTATAGGTGTGTAAGTGTGTATGTTTATAAGAAGAAGCATTTTGATAAGTTTCCCACCCAGTGCCCTACTTTATCAGTCCTGCTGATGTCATTCCTCTTACCAGAACCTCTGGCCATTTGTCAGCCCAGTAAGCTCTGTAGCATGTGAGACAACTGTAATCCTATAGAACAAATCACTAGATTGGCAGGAGTTTCACTCTCAGATCCAGAAAATGTGTGTGTGTGTGTGTGTGTGTGTGTGTGTGTGTGTGTGTGTGTGTGTGTGAGTATGTATTTGTAAGAAGAAGTATTTTTATATGTTTCCCACAAAGTGTCCTACTTTATCAGTCCTGCTGATGTCATTCTCCTTATCAGCACGTTTGGCTAATTGTCAGCCTGGTAAACTCTGTAGCATATACAATAACTGTGTAACGCTATAGTAGAAATCACTGGATAGGCAGGGGTTCTAATCTCATTACTGGCATGTAAGTGTGTGTGTGTCTTTTGTGTGTGTGTGTGTGTGTGTGTGTGTGTGTGTGTGTGTGTGTGTGTGTGTGTGTGTGTGAGAGAGAGAATCATATTGTGTGGGGGTACTACTATTTTGAGCTGTGTACCACCCTGTATACTTCCCATCACCCTACTTTACAAAGCCTGCTATTGTCATTCACTTTAGAAGTACCTTGGGAGGTGAATTTATATAAGCTCTGTGGCGCATCTGATAACTGAGTAACACTATAGTAGAAATAACTTACTGGCAACTGTGTGTGTGTTTGGGTTGAGAATCATATCGTGTGTGGGTTATACCATTCTGAGTTGTGTACCACCCTGTACACTTCCCATCACCCTACTTTACAAGGCCTGCTGATGTCATTCACTTAGAAGTACCTTGGGACAAGATAAATTCATATAAGCTCCGTAATGCATCTGATAACTGCATAACACTATAGTTGAATAACTAGATAGGTAGGGGTTCTAATCTTAATACTGGCAACTGTGTGTAGGTGTGTTTGGGTTGAGAATCATATCCTGTGTAGGTTATACCATTTTGATGCATGCACCATTCATGCCTGTTTGCCACCTCCCGATGGCATTACTTTATATAGCATGTTAATGGCATCTGCCTCACATGCAACATGTTAAACCATTGTACAGGCCATACCAGTCATCTGTACAGATGTCTATGGAATATTTGGATGTTTGCAATCCATATGTGGTCTGAGTCCCCTAACATTGGTCATGTGTGTGATATTGTTGCCAAATAGGTAAATGTTAGTGTACTGACACACATGCCAGCATCAGATATCATACCTGACTGAAACATCATGCTGATACAATGTCTGTTACCCCTTCACTTGTCCAGGCTTGTAAGAGCAATAGATGACTTCAGTTGTTATTTCTGGTGGGTTATCTCACCATCCATGAAGGCATTCACATTGCATCTTCGAAGAGGTACTGGGTTATGTCCCATGCATATAATCTATGTGGGGCATGTCATGTGTATGTAGCACTATTGTACATTAAAGTGGATATGTAGGTTTACGAATCTGTTTATTGCCAACTGTGTTTGTGTTACTGTATGCACATCCCCTGTGTCAGTCTTTACTGTGTATATGCAAAGGATATACCATTTTGTCTCCCTGTTCCACCCTTTGAACTCAGGAATACATACCACAAACCTGTCATACGCAATACTCTGCATGCCCTCACCAACTGCATCAGGATTGAGTGTATGGGAAAGAAATGGCAGGGGCAACAGGTGCTGACACATGAATCTATTGCAGTCAATCTAATGGTTAAGCTTGTGAGGGACCTACTGACAGTACTCCAGTAACCTGTTCCATATGTATGAGTCTGTGGTACTACACGACACTGAGGTGACATGTCTGAAGGCTACCTGTCTGTGACAAGGGGTGACAACATGTGTGGCAATGGGCACTGCTTGTGCCAATAGCTATGCCAACTTAGCACTGGTCAGTTGGGAAGAGCAAAACATTTTGTCTGCCACTAATCCTTTCTTTGGACAATTACTGTGGTATGTTAGGTTTGTAGATGACGTTTTTATGTTATCGAAGGGCTCCGGCTCTGATCTAGACCAATTTTTGGATTACTTGCATTCAACAACTGATTTTATTAAGGTTTACACACCAGAGTTCAGCCACTGACATAAGTTTTCTTGATGTCAAAATCAGTAAATCTGATTTGAATCATCTCCACAGTACTATATACCATAAACCAACTAGAAAGAACACATTGCTGCATAAATCTAGTATCCACCCTAGACACATTCCTAGGAATGTGTTAAGAGGGCAAGTTTTTAGGACACTCAGGCTACATAGTAATGACAGTGATGCAGTAGCTGCATTGAATAACTTGAAAATTGAGTTTCTGGCTAGAGGATATTCTAGTGCAGACATTGATAATGCAATATCTGATGCCTGGAAGCTTAGAGATACTAGGTGCAAACCTTATTATAATCACAACAGAGCCACCACAGATGCAACACACAGTGCCACAGCTGAGAATGACTTTAGAGTGGTTCTCCAGTTTTCTAGCAACATTAATCAGTATGTGGATGTTCTTAAGAAATACTGGTACCTTTTACAAGAAGTTCCTGGCCTTGTAGACAAGGTTGGACTGACTCCACATTTCAGTTTTAAGAATAGCAAGTCACTTAAATAACACCTTTGCCATGGGGAAACACGCAAAATGTTAACTCACTCTGTTCACCGTGGAACGTTTCCATGTAGGAACTGTAGTGCCTGTCAGTTTGTTTATAACAAAAATAATTATGTGCATCCTACCAAGCATTTTTCGTTACATTCTAATCAATATTCAGATTGTAGAACCACTGATGTTGTTTATTTTTGTTTTTGTCAACAATGCCATGCTTATTACGTAGGCAAAATGAACAGAATGTTGAAAGATCGTATTTTAGAACATGTGAGAGACATTACCAACTGTAAACAATCCAGTGCTCTGGCCTGTCACGTTATGTCTAATGATCATTCACATTCTTTTAAATTTTTGGTTTTGTAACATATTTATACGAACCCTAGGGGAGGTGACATAAAAAATATTACAGAGGGGCACGAGCAAAAATGGATACTGAAGCTTAACGCTGAGAAGTTTCCTGGGTTGAATGCTGCCACCACTTTGGTTCCCTTTTTGAAAGCTCAACCACTCATGCACTGATTTCTAGATCTTTTAGAAGATATTTTAGATGTTTTTAGTTTTTTTATATGTCTTACTGTCATTGTTTTATCTTATATATGTATGTACATGGTTTTTTACACTGTATATAGTGTGGTTATATATGTTTAGTAACTTTGTGTGTAACATTATATCCATAGTGCATCTTTATTGTAGGATTCACTGTGGTAAGCTTCTCTTGAATTTGATTCTGTACAGCTTGCTAACCCTAATTAGTTAATTGAGTAATGGATATTTGACTATTTAAATAGAGTGTAAGCCTTTTACTGTTGTCTGATGAAGCAACTTTATGTTGTGAAAGCGCTCACCATTTTCTGTTTTCTTTTTTTGTCTATCAATAAACGTTCTCAATGTTCTAGCTCGGTGCATTTTCTTTCATTATGCTTGCATGCACACCTGGTAAACATACGTATAAAGCTGTACCTTGGCTATGAAATGGCCAGTGTATTTCCACTCTGCCATGCTCCACATGCCTACAGCCACACAGATACCTGGAACACCAACAGAATACAGCATGTCAGACTACATTCAGCAATAATGCATCATGGCTAATAAGGTACATACACCTTTACGTGTACCCATAGCAAATTCAAGCAGACAGCACCTTACACAGAATAACATAGCTACACTGTACTATAGTCACCTTTCATTAGACCTATATTAGCCTGTCCCTGCATCAATGGTAGGGATGACAGGGATATGGCACAGGTATCATCATATGCACAGGGTGTGGTGTGGGTTTGCCAGAGGCCTAGGCTGGGCCATACTGTTGACATCCATGTGTGTGTGTGTGTGTGTGTGTGTGTGTGTGTGTGTGTGTGTGTGTGTGTGTGTGTGTGTGTGTGTGTTTGGTGGGGTATCCTATAGATGGGCTGTGCAGAGGTGCTGTGTGTGTCTAGAGGTGACCTGTCTGTGATACAGATGTGTGTGTATGTATAAACACAGTCACTCCATGTGGCTGCCCTACACAGAGGTTATGTTGGACAGCTGTCAACTGTACATAGCACGGTCTCCAGTTCACTGTCTCTGGCCACAGACACATGAACTGGTCCTGCCAGGGATTTCACTTCCACCATCAGGCCCAAGGCCAGATGCAGTACTGCTTCCTGATGGTGACTGCTGTCTGCTAGATCCGTGTCCCTGACAGAACCGGCCAAGACCATGTGCCCATGGCCTGCTCCATTTTGATGTGGACTGCAATCCATCTTTGGTAGTGCTGGTGTCACTGCCACTATGGGAGTGTGAAGATGCATGGCCCCGTAGACTTTCAGCTGATGTTAGTGCTGACTTAAGTCTATGTGGCCGACACACTTCTTCCACCACACACTCTAGCACAGAAATGCCATGGTCGAGAATTGCCAAAGTCTCAACCCACTGTCTATTCATGACTTCAGTATTTTGGTGTGTGGTCTCAACAAGGTCATATATGTCACCATGTAAATCAGGAAGAGTTGCATCCACCGTCATGATAATTCTCTGGTGTTGCATTGAATATGTGCCTGTGCATCCATGAGATGGTGAAACATGCATCTGCTGACACCTGCTGTGGCACTTGAGACAGCAGCTTGATGAACAGCAATCTTCCTGTAAGCACCCCTGTCCATCTGCCTGTGTGGGACCTCATCTGCACTCTGGATATGGCCAGTGTCTACACTCACACCTGCCATATTCATCGCACAAGCTTGTTCCATGCCACCACCTGACAACTGTCCATCATCTGTGGCTGCTGGGGATAGTGCATGTGTGGGCATTGTGACTGTGTGCGGATACATTGTGGATGACTGTGGGATGCCAACTGATGGCACAGATTCAGCCCCTGAGAACACCACCTGTGCCTGAATATGACCATCATCATTGCCAGAGTATGCAGAGACCCTGACATCAGATTCTGAGTGGGAGAGACCATGACCACCATGACCAGCTGTGGGGGAAAGACAACATATGTAAATGAATACCTGTGCTATACCATTTGCTGCTACACACGCACACATGCACACACACACACACACACACACACACACACACACACACACACACACACACACACACACACTCATGCACACACATGCACACACACACACACACACACACACACACACACACACACACACACACACACACACACACACACACATACAGGTGAGGTGGCAGACAGGCATTACACAGACCTTACAATATCCAACTGCTGACATTCACAACATAGTCAGACCACTACGTACACACCCTAGACAGGCCCTCAGTATCATGCAGTACAGCCCTTCCACTTAATGTCACTACTCATATACACCTCTGTGATATGAGTAGTGTTAGTAGGTGATGGACCTACAAATAACGCACACTGCACCCATGTACACATAATTGCTGCTCACCTGTATAGCATAGTGGCAACTCCTACAGAATATACCTCTCAACTGTGCAGAGTGTCGCTGACTGTCTACATATGTGGCTCATATTTCTGGTCTGTTCGTCATAAATCCTGTGTTTGTCTGACACATTACTGGGATGATATGATGACTAGTGTCACTATTTAGTGACGTATTTTGAGCCTCACACTTCAAAACCTGCAGTACATGTATGTTACAACAGAACCGGTTACACTAACAACCTTCTAAGCTTATAGTGGATATTATACATGTAGACACTCCCGATAACATGCCAGGTTTGTCTAATATTCAACATGAGACCACAGAAATCATGTGATAACATTTCCCACCTTTAATGTGACCTATAACCTGTGCAATCCAATTGAAGAACAAACACATTGGTTAGGGGTAATATGTAGAAGTTGAAATATGTACAGTAGGTTGGTTGCATGACTGTGCACACCCTTAAACTAATACTTTGTTAAAGCACCTTTTGATTTCATAAAAGCAGTCAGTCCTCTTGGGAAGGTGTGTATCAGCATGGCACATCTCGACTTAGCAATATTTGTACACTCTCCTTGCAGAAGCCCTCCAACTCTGTCAGATTACAAGGGCATCACTTCTGCACAAGCCTCTTCAGGGTACCTCACAGATTTTCTATTGGATGTATATGTGGACTATGGCTGTGCCATTCCAAAACGTTGATTGTCTTCTGGTGAAGACATTCTTTTATGGATTTTGATGTATGGTATGGGTCATTGTTGTGTGGAAAGGCATAAGTCCTTTCCATCCACAGCTTTCTAGCAGACACATGAAGGTTTTGGGCCAAAAGGGACTGGTATTTTGAACTGTTCCTAATCCCCTCCATCTTGGCTAAAGGCCCACTTTCAGCTTATGAACAGCAACCCCAAAGCAGGATACTGCCATCACCATGCTTCACCATGAGGATTGTGTTCTTTTGGTGATGCACAGTGTTGTTCTTGTGCCAAACAAACCTTTTGGTATTGTGGCCAAAAAGTTCAACCTTGGTCTCATTACACCATAACACATTTCCCCACATGCTATTGAGGGACCTGATGTATTTTTCTTGAGAAATTCACCAGATCTGGATATTGTTCTGTTTGTGATAAGGCTTCCATCTTCCAAACTTACCCCATAGGCCAACATGTGGAAAATATGGGAGATTGTTGTCACATGTAGTACACAACCGGTACTTGCCAGAGATTCCTGTGACTTCTGCAGTGTTGCTGTATGTCTCCTGGCAGCATTCCTGAGCAGTTTGCATCTTGTCTTTTCCACACATTTGGAGGGATATCCAGTTCTTTGCAATATCACTGTTGCCCCATATTTCCACCACCATTTGATGACTGTCTTCACTGTGTTTCATGGTATATGTAATGCTGAGGAAATGTTTGTGTACCCTTCGCTGTGTTGATACCTTTCACAAATGATATCCCTTTGCTGCTTCATAAGTTGTATGCAAACTATGGCTGTTGCTGTAGCAGGCAACTGGATAAATTTAGGATAATCCTGGTAGGACAGCTGAGCATTATTTGCTGTTAATCAAAGAGTCTCTGTAATTGATGTCAGGTGTGCACCCAAGACGATGTAATGCTGTAATAATATTGAAAGATGCTTCACCACAGTATTAGCTTCAGCCTGTGTACACATATTCATCTAGCTTCTAAGTTTTTTATGTGTCATAATTGTTCCCCTAACCTATTTGTTTGTTTTACAATTGAATTGTATACGTTATAGGTCACATGAAAGGTTGGAAGGGTTCAGAAATGTTTTATTGTGCTCTCATTTTAGTATATCACAAATATTTGGCATTCTACACCATTTATATGCACAGTATAACACTAATGTATAAAATATGCCCTTAATTTTGGGCCTTCATCCCCCCATTTTGTCAGTCTTTATCCAGATTTCTTGCAATGACAGGTTGTGAGGTATGCTGCAGATATGTGACATCTCCTGCAAATTGGCCCCTGTGATAATCACTGTGATGCAATGCACTTAACCCCACCACAAGTGAACATACAGATATTGCCAAATGGCTGAGAGTAACAGTTGTGTGCATGGTCACATGCATGACCTTAACATGCCTGGGTTACTGGTGAGCCACAACAGGAAATTAACATACTCACCAGCTTCAGACTGTTGTCCCACATGCAGGCCAGAGAGACCTATGTAGTTGTGGGTCAGAGGTATTATCAGCAGACTCACATTTGGCATTGTTACAAGATGAATGCTACATTTCTGCACAGGTACAGTATAAGCTATGATAGTACATAATTTGCTGTCCCTCACCACAGATGTGCAATTGTGTGCTTTACTAAACCCCACCCACAAATTCAGTTTGAACTGACATATGCATCTAGATACTCTATAGAAGACAATATGACTGCTACATTATTAAATTGATGTGCACTGTGACCCTACCTGGATGCTCCTCACCTGTTGCCTGGGTGCCACAAACCTCCACAACTTGTGTTTCATGTGTTGGCTGTTGTGTGGGGACTGCCCCAAGGTTGGCAAGGAGCTTCTCTGTTGCCATAAGTGGGGTCTGTGTGGCTGGATCCCCACCAGTAGCAGTACGATCCCTGGGCACGGCAGCAGCCCTTTGCTGAGCACGACGTATCAGGTCAGTTGCCTGATGCTTGACCTGATCGGATGTGTGGTGATGGTGGCCCAAGGTGTTCACTCTGTGGACAAAGTCATCCCATAGGTCAGTCAGCTCCCGCAGATTTTGTTAGCTCTGGCCAAACAGTACTGCATGGTGCTGTATTATTGCATCAGTGATAGCTGCTTTCTCCTCTGCAGTGTATGCTGGCTGATGCTGCATGCCATTGGAAGACATAAACAGGGAAACACATCATAGGACCTCAAACATTGCCCAGAGATATTTACAGAGCCAGCACATCAATATTGCCAATCACTAGCCATCACTTACAACCACATCATACCCTTGTTATCTATCAGCACAGTATGAATCTGCATTGCACTCCCGGTCCTGATGTGTTGTGTTCCCCCCAATGAGGGCCAGTACATTGCATACACCACCAGTCATCATTCACGTTTGTGTAGAGGGATGACAGTGGCCATTTTCCTTGCAGATGGGATGTCAGTGGTGCTCAGGCTTTGCTTTCATACAGTCTGTAATGGAGCTGGAAGCATATGCCTGAGTTCATGTAGGATGCAGACAGGAATGTTATCAGGTCCGATGGACACTTGCTTTTGTTGACTTTGATTAGGCAGTAAGCACCTGCTTACTGATGAAGAGGGTAGAGGTGCGGGTGCTGTGCATATCCACCTATACTGATGGTGAGCCAGGGGGGATGTTTGCCCTTAACCTGTCTGCAGCAGGTTGGCTATAACTATGGTGTGTGTGTGTATGTGGTGTGATTGACCACCATTACAGGGTGGGTTGGGTTGTTGCCTCTATGATTGCAGACATATGTGAGGACAGCCTTGTGATTGCCCTTGTTGGATGTGTCCGATTTGTTCTCATAGTTAGCCTTACAGTAATTCACCTGTGACCTTATATGCTCATTCAGAAAAAGGTTGACTTGCTGCCAAATTGGTGCCTGCTCCTACTTTGCCCTGTACAACAAATATAGTGACCAATTATGTGGTGTGTGTATTGCTGCTGTCCATCAAAGGGGAGTACTCTACTTTGGTGAAGACAGGTTTTACAAGTAAGGTATTGCTGAGTCCCTACAGCTATGTAGGTGGTCATATAGCTCTTTGTAGAAGGCATGGATACAAGGTCATAACACAGTTGGACACTTCTCCAATTTCAACCTGATAATCATGCTTATTCTAGTACCCATGTCTGTGGCAGGGCAATGCAACAACCAGTAGCTATAGAAATCTAACTCTGTTGGAGCACAGAAACTAAAATTATACATGTGTACAACATGTACAGCTTATTTACCTGACGTTTTGCATCCCATGTCTGTTGTTATGAGGCAGTCAGGTGCACATACTCATACATATACGTGCACAGGTAATACCTGATATACATTTCTGTTCTGTGTTAGTATGGCACGCTGTATTTACACTCTTGCTGCTCAGTCATTCCTGTCACCCTGTTAGAACAGGACATCTGGAGAATGCCACACATACATGGGGGGTGATGGGTCAAAATTACTGTCACTTTCTTAATATTGCTGTAACACACTTAAGTCATTTGATAGCACAGTAGCCTTTGCATTCACAGACATACCCTGGAGGATGTCCGATGCTCATATAACAGGAAAAGAGGAGAAAGGCTAGGAGTGTGGTAGTGAAGGTAGGAACTTTTATTGTTGGCAGTATGACTGGCATGAGGACAGAGATAGCTAATATGATGGACAAAAGGAAGGTTGATATATTGTGTGTGCAAGAGACCAGATGGAAGGGCGGTAAGGTTAGGTGTATCAGAGTTGTGTCCAAATAGATCTATCATGATGTGAATGGGAGGAGAAATGGTGTAGGGGTTATCCTGAAGGAACAGTATGCCAAGAGTGTTTTTGGAGGTGAAAAGAGTGTCGGACAGAGTGATTTTTATGAAGCTGGAAATTAATGGTGTAATGATAACTGTTGTTAGTGCATATGCTCCGCTAATTACATGTGTGATGGATGAGACTGAAAAACTTTGGAGTGAGTTGGATGAAGTGGTGATGACTGTACCCCAAGGGTGAGAGAGTGGTGATTGGAACAGATTTCAATGGGCATGTTGGTGAAGGGAACACAGGGGATGCGGAAGTGATGGGTAGGTATGGTGTTAAGCAAAGGAATCCAGAAGGTGAGATGTTGGTGGAGTTTGCAAAAAGGATGGACATGGCTGTGGTGAATACATATTTTAACAAGACAGAGGAGCATAAGGTGACATACAAGAGTGGAGGAAGATGCACACAGATGGATTATCTCCTATGCAGGAGGGCCTGTTTGAAGGCGATTAGAGACTGTAAAATGGTGACAGGGGAAAATGTAGTTAGGCAGCATAAAATGTCAGTCTGTGGGATGACATTGATGATCAAGAAGAGGAGGAGGAGTGTGAGGGCAACACCAAGGATCAAATGGTGAAAACTGAAAAAGGGTGATTGTGAGGTTGAGTTCAGGGAAAAGTTAAGACAGGCAGTTGGTGGCAGTGAAGAGCTACCGAATATCTGGGTAATTACAGCAAAGCTAGTAAGGGAGATGACCAGAAACGTGTTTGGTGCGACATCTGAACAGAGGAAGGAGGACGAGGAGACCTGGTGGTGGAATGAGGAAGTACAGGAGAGTATACAGATAAAGAGGTATGCGAAGAAGAAGTGAAACTTTCAGGGAGATGAAGACAGTAGACAGGAATATAAGCAGATGAGGAGCATGCCAAAGAGAGAGGTGGCAAAGGGTAAGGATGAGGCGTTTGAAGGGTTGTATGAAAGGTTGAACACAAAGGATGGAGAATAGGACCTGTACCGATTGGCTAGACAGACTGAGCTAGGAAGGTTGTGCAGCAGATAAGGGTGATAAAAGATAATGAGGGAAACATACTCACAAGCAAGGATATTGTGTTGAGCAGATGGAAAGAGTACTTTGAGGGGCTGTTGAGTGAAGAGAATGAGAGAGAGGGAAGGTTGGATGATGTGGGTATGGTGAATCAGGAAGTGCAACAGATTAGAAAGGAGGAAGTAAGGATAGCTATGAAGAGGATTAAGAATGGAAAGGCCGTTGGTCCAGATGACATACCTGTGAAAGCATGGAGGTGTTTAGGAAAAATGGCAGTGGTCTTTTTAACCAGATTATTTAATGTAATCTTGGAAAGTGAGAGGATGTGTGAGGAATGGAGAAAAAGTGTTTGGGTACTGATTATATCAATAAGGGTGATGTGCAGAGCTGTAGTAACTACAGAGGGATAACACTGATCAGTCACAGTATAAAGTTATGGGAAATAGTAGTGGAAGCTAGGTTAAGAAGGGAGTTAAGGATTGATGATCAGCAGTATGGTTACAGGCCAGGAAAGAGAGGTACAGATCCGATGTTTGCTCTGACAGTGTTGATGGAGAAGTACAGAGAAGGTCAGAAAGAGCTGCGTTGTGTCTTAGTGGATTTAGAGAAAGCATATGACAGTAGAGAGGAGTTATGGTATTGTATGAGGAAGTCAGGAGTGGCAGAGGAATCTGTAAGAGTGCTACAGGATATGTACAAGGGTAGTATGACAGCAGTGAGTTCTGCAATGGCAGTGACAGGTGCATTTAAGGTGGAGGTAGGATTACATCAGGGACCAGTTCTGAGCCCTTTCTTATTTGCAGTGGTGATGGACAGGTTGACAGACAAGATCAGACAGGAATCTCCGTTGACTGTGATGTTTACAAATGACATTGGGATCTGTAGTAAGAGCAGGGAACAGGTTGAGGAGACCCTGGTGTGGTGAAGATATGTTCAAGAGAGGGGAGGAATGATGGGCAGCAGGACTAAGACAGAATATATGTGTGTGAATGGAAGGGAGGATAGAGGAATGGTGAGGATGCAGGGAGTAGAGTTTGCAAAGTTGGATGAGTTTAAATACTTGGGATCAACAGTTCAGAGTAATGATGAGTGTGAGGGAAAGGTGAAGAAGAGAATACAAGCAGGATGGGGAGGGTGGAGAAGAGTGTCAAGAGTGATTTGTGACAGACGAGTACCTTTAAGAGTGCAAGGGAAGGTCTACAAGAAGGTAGTGAGACCAGCTATGTTATATGGGTTGGAGACAGTGGTATTGACAAAAAGGCAGGAGTCAGAGCTGGACATGGCAGAGTTAAAGATGTTAAGATTTGCACTGGGTGTGACAAGGGTAGACAGTATTAGGAATATGTATGTTAGAGGGTCAGCCGAGATTGGATGGTTTGGATGGTTTGGAAACAAAGCCAGAGAGTAGCAGGATTATGTTGGTTTGGACATGAGCTGAGGAGGGATGCTGAGTATATTGGGAAAAGGATGGCAAGGATGAAGCTGCCAGGTAAAAGGAAAAGAGGAAGGCCTGAGATAAGGTGTATGGATGTGATGACAGAGGATATGCAGGTGGTTGGTGTGACAGAGCAAGATGCAGAGGGCAGGAAGAAATGGAGACAGATGATCCGCTGTGGTGGGAACAGTCAAAAGAAAGAGGAGGAAATGTTGTAATGTTAGTCTTCACAGGTTTTTCAATGATTTGCCAGACATAACACAACTCTATGAGTAAATGACTAAAAATATGAGGCACACATATGGTCAGTGTGCATAACACTGGACAGTTGAATGGTATGAGCCCAGTATATCACATGCAGTTCAACACATACATCTGCAACAGTAGTTTACTATGCAAACACCCTGTATAGGCCTCTCACATTTATGAGTCACACATGTATATCATAACTGTATTCACAATAAAAATATGGATACCTACAATATCCCAGTAGTTGGCCTAGCAATGTCAGAGTCAGTACTGTTCAACACACACTCCAGTAGTAGTCATATGTGAGCCATCCTTTCCTGGGGTGACTCAAGGGCCTGAGCTGTGATCTATGTCACTGCAGACAGACGCAGATGCTATTGCCATAGGTTCTGATCAGCAATATATCAGTACAGCAAGTCTTGTTGAGACATATTTGTTGAACTTCCTATTTCCCATTATTACATACTCCATACTGCATTCCATTACACGCTTAATTGTTTGACATACCTTTTTTTTTCCAAGCATGGTTGGTTTGATTCCAGTATGTGTTGTTTGGTTTGTCTGTCTGTCTGTCTGTCTCTCTCTCTCTCTCTCTCTCTCTCCCAGATGTACGGTATACATCTGTTTTGCATAGGCAGCAGTTTGCCTTTTGTAGGTAATGCTCATGAGCAGCTGATGGCCTGTGCATCAAGTGGTGTCCCTGCTTGCTAATTGCATGCAGAACAGCTGTGTTACTATTCCTGTAGCCAATGGCATGGCAACACACTCCTATAATTGAGTACTTCATGTGGGTGTTGCCCCTTTTCTTTGCCTGTGAGGAGAACTTCATGGAGGTGTGTGAACAACAGCACCACAGAGGGTAGTTGGAAATACCTCTTACAATGAAAACTGTGGAGACAGCCCAACAAACTGGAGAGAATGTTCCAGACATAGGAACAGAATGTAAGTATTGCTATTATACAGTTGAATCGATGCTAGTTTAACAGGGTTTGTGTGGACATGGCTTTTCTGCATGGTTTTAAGTCTGACAGTGTTATGTGGTTGACATAACTTACAACTGTAGGGCTGTCCGCAGAATGGCCAGATTTTGAACTCCCATATTTGGTATTTTCCTCAGACATTTTTTTCTTTGGAAAATCGGTAGCATACTGTGGGGAAAGCAGTCAGTAAATGGCATCATCCATTTGTGTTTCTGACTTCATATCCCTCAGAAAATATATGTTACAACAAACCCTGTTAAACCAGCAACGGTCTCAGTTTATAACAGCAATATTTCACATATGTCCCTGTTTTTGGGTCTCTATCCCCCAAGTATGTCAGGCTTTGTCCAGATGTCATTCAGTAAGAGGTTGATAGGTAGGATATGTCATTATTTAGTGCCTTCATTCCTGATACAATCCCACTGATGTGTCAGAATGCCAGACATGTTATGTGTAAGAGGCCTTATATATGAGGACAAAGCCTTGACATTCTGTGGGACTCTGAACAGTTGAGAGATCTGTGTATTTCTGGAAATTGTTGACAGACTTTCAGGATCATGTAGCAGTGTAGTCTGTCGATGTTATTTGGCCTGTATAGGGAGGGGTTAGATGTATGTGTTATGGCTCCTTTTCTATCTGACTGTGCATGCTGCTCCATGGTGATCTATTGGCTGTTTGTAGGGGCAGACTGAGGCATGTTCCATACCATGGTCAGGCATCATACTACATTGTGAATTGGGCCAGTATATGTAGGGAGAGTGTGTGAGTCACAAACATGATGAGGTGTTTTGGTTCACATAGTCCTAATACTCTACTGTTCATTTGGCTTACTGGTATGTCACTGTGACTGTGGTGAAAATGGTTGTGGGTATGAACTTTCACACTGGTGTCTATTTTTCAGTGTTTTTACATCCCTGTAGTGCCTGATATAGTGCAAATACATGTGTAATTCCCCATAGTGGATTTGGGTTAGTGTTGTGTCAGTCTGACTGTAGTTTGGATGGTGCTTGGTGACATGCTTAGCAGCTGAGTGTAGTTTCCCTAATGTGATGTTATGTCAAGATATTTGTAGGATGCACTGTTGCCTGGCCCCCATAAGTGTTGTGTATTTCTGACACATAAGTGGGATGATGTGAGGATTTAAGTCACTAACTAGTGAGAAGTAATTGAGTGTTGGACTTGTGCTATTTCAGTCAATATATGTTAGAACAGACAGGAGGGTGTTACTGCAGCAACAGTGTCCACTTATTTACTACAGTATTTTAGATATGTCACTATTTTCATGGTCCCCCCCCCCCCCTCTTTGTTTGGCTTGGTTCAGATTCATTGCATTAAGGGGTTCTGAGCTTACCTCTCAACTAGCCCGATTGTTTCAGAATGTCCAGGTTTATTGCTCATATTGCTAGTCTGTTCCACAGATTCAATATTTTTGTTTCCCTGGTAAATCACAGTGATGATGTCAGGATTTCTGTCAGCAAATGATGATATACATTTCAATTTCAAAACTCAGATCCTTCAGAACATGTATACTGAAACAAACCCTGTCACTCTGGCAACATTTTATATTTAATAGAGCAATATTTAAAATATGTCCCTAGTTTTTGGCCCATTGTCCCCCCATTTGGACAGCCTTTGGCCAGATTTCTGGCACTAAGAGGTTGAGAGACGTGGTTCTGAGGTATGACTCCACTACATGTTATGAGCACACACACACACACACACACACACACATATATATATATATATATATATATATATATATATATATATTTATATGTATATATTTTATATGTATATCCCTATTTATATTATGTATATATTTTTCCATATATATGCATCTCCATACATGCATATATACATGTGTATGTGTATATGTATATATACAAAACCTGACTGATTCTACAAAATCTTTTCCCTACTGCTGAATGACTCTACTGCATGATATGTTTGAAAAAGCATCACCAATCCATACAGCTCAAATAGTATAGTGGTGCATTGCTCTGACTATGGTGCACAGTATCCTGTGTTTGAGACTTGGCAGGTTTGACTATTCTGTTGCTAGGCAGAACAGTGGCTGATGTAGACAGAGTAATTCAAGTAGCTTTAAGCAACTTTAAGTGGGTCTGCATGGGTTTGCACAATGCTAGGTGATGCCAATATGTACAGATGCTTAATCTGTGTTGGCTTCACTTAGTAGCGTGCAAACCTGCTTACTCTCGCTTACACATACACTAATATATTTAAAAGAAAAGAAAAAGGGGTGATAGGAAAGTGGTGAAAAAGGGGCACACAGAGGGAAAAACAATATGAAAGATGGCAAGGGATGTGTAGGACAGGTGTAGGGAAGGTGCATAGCTGTCTGTTTCTTATACAGCAACAGCTGTGCATTTGTACAGAATTTGGAGGTGAATTTGGACACAAACCCCAGAGAGAGGGTTAAGGACAATAGAAATGTGTTGTCAAGCCAGTTGGACTGGATTATGTGTCCAGTGGACAAGTGCAAAATGGACAGCTATGTATGGGGCAATATTTTTTGGGGGACAAATGACCTTTTCATTTTTTTAACATGAGAGTAGGATGTTGGGGAAGGTTTGTATGTACATTTGGTGAGGTAGATTGGGTAGGGAGAGAGACAAGACATACAAGACAGCAGACAGGGGTGGTATATGACACATGAGGGGGTAAACACATGTGATGGGGAGAGTGGTTGGGAATCTGAAGCCCATGGGCCCCCATATGGTTACAGTGAGAATGAAATCCCCACCCATGGGCAGTCACAACTGCACCTTCACGGCCCCAAAGGTGGCTGTGCTTGTGGCTGGACAGGAGGGGCAGCCTGCCCCTCAAGGTGTGCCAGCCAGCCATCAATCTGGCACAGCTCCTCTCCAAACTCAGATCAAAGGGTGCTGCATATCAAACCCCTGACTTGACTGTGGGTGACAGCCTCCTGTCCATGCCCGCTCTCAGGGTGGATGGGCCCCATCCCCTGTGTCAGTTCCACCTAAAAGTAGTGCAGGACCAGCAGATTAGGGAGATCCGGGTTGGGTCCCAGACATGCTGGGGCCCTGTGCTATGTCCAGATGAGGTGGGACAGGGGGATCAGCTGGGATCTGCCATCCCAAACATGCTATGGTGTTGAGGTTTTACAAAATATGTTGGTTAGTCATGAACAATACATTTCAAGATTAGTAATAACAACATGCATGGGTATTCCAATTAACCCCATAAAACAGATTTGAAACATTTGCATAGCAAACAGAACACTTGCATAAATGGAATAACAGTATGCATCATAACAGCATGCCAGTTACATTGATGGCAACAGGCAACCAACAATGGTATTTGAACAAGATATGTTAACATGCAAGCAATCAAACAATAATAACACAAGTCCCAACATTAGGGTTGGAGCACAACATACTCATAGTATATGAGTAATAATTATTGATGCAGATGAGGGGGAGGGAGACAGAAAATCCATTAACAACTGTTTATGCTTCTATTTTCCACAACAGTACTGATTGATACTCTATGGGTCTGTGTTCACTTTATAACTACCTATGGCCATAGCTTCTGTAGTACAAACATACCTATTAACCTGTCAGCCTAAAATGGTATGAGGTAAACTGTGACAACTATGGGTACATGATGAGAGGGGACTCATACATATCAGGGTTACATATCTGGCACAGCAGGGGTACCCTGAACTGCTGTTATGTGAGTGTGCTACTGGCATACGTCAATTGGTTTACTATTTTTGTCCAGGATTATTTGCAGCAGTGACCACTAGCCATGATAGCATGACACTTGAGAGACAAGTATTGGAAACATACCTCTCAACCTCTTAGAGCATGACATCTGGACAAAGCCATACATAAGAGCAGGACAAAGGCCCATAAATATGGACAATTTTTAGATATTCTTCTTACAAACTTAGAGAGTTGATTAAATAACATGTTTTGCATTTACATGGCTTTTCTGATGGATATGACATCTGTCACTTGTTTGTCTATCATTGTTTTCTAGCTTCAGTCTATAATGGGTTGCCACTGATCTGCCATGACACCACTACTTTATGTAAAATGGACCACAAATCTGAGACAAATATCTGGACATTCAATGAATATCTATACAGTTGAGAGGTATGATTTGGCAAGAGTGCATATTACATGCACCTACCCTGCTATCATTTGCAGGCATGTGGTGGGACAATTGAAGTTGTACACAGTTTATTAGTATACCCTTCATGCAGCTACTGGCAACATTTATTTCCCTTTAAAACCTGTGGGGAAAATGTCAGTTAACACTACCTGACTGTTTTTACATTTATTCCTGATTCCTTTTGTGGAGATATGCACACATCTTAGTACCACTCCCTGGATTCAAACTGTATCTGGGTGTGCAAACATGACAACTAAGCTTTTTCTCATCACACTGAGATACTGGGGGACTGCTGTTTTCTGTATCAATGGTTTCTGCCTAATAGTGTCTTGGTTAGACAGTCTGAGCTTGTAATTCTGTGATGCATGCATGACAGATAATTATTGTACTGTGCACTACTCCTTTGGATTACTACAACCTGGAAAGCAAAGGTTAACACAAGGCAGTGCTGTATGGTACACACATTGATAGTTGACATATTACTATTCAGGGTTCAGAGCTTAGTGTAGTATATATTTCACATTCCATTTATATCTCGTTTTACAGCTACACCATCTATGGTTTCTCCTAACAGCTTGTTCACAGATGCATCTCAGTTAATGTATGCTGTCACAGGCATATTTGTTGTGAAGAACCTGTATATATTCTATATATGTCTACAATGAGTCTATATTACAAGATTGAATGCTTAGGTGATCGAACACGTAAGCATCGAACTTGTAATATCGAACCCAAAAACATTGAACGATGCAGGAAAACACATCAGTCAGCCATGGAAAAATAAAAACTTTACACACAAACTAAGTGGAGGGCTTCAGTCCCCACACCCCCAACATGGGGGGGTTGTGCCCCCCACCCCCTAACTAAATATACCAACTCAGAGATCGGTCCACAGTAGACAAAATGGCACAATCCGGCATATGGCTAAGGGAAATCTTTCCCTGTGTTAAATTGGTCATTCACTGTTTTTTGGTTTCGATATTACAAGTTCACTGTTTAGGTGTTCGATCACCTAAGCATTCGATCTTGTAATATAGACCTGTCTACAACAGCATACCAGAATAAACACAATAGTTTTTTTAAAGGTCTTTATTTTACGTCAATATTCATCAGTCATAATATTTTTATTTATTCAGTTCACACAGTAACAGTATACCTACTAGCAGTAAGCAATGTACTCCTTCTTAGCTATTTTAACAAAATACTGCAAAATAGATTTGTACTCACCAGCCTGTCAGTGCAGCCTCTGCAGTCTGTCACCATGGGCTTCCATGTTCACAGCCCTCTCTGCTGCAGCTGTAGGGGAGAAAAATACACATTATGCATATCTATCACATTCTCAAGCTATTATTTGCTACAAACTGCTTGATAGTGATACTTATATACTACTGGAGAATTCTGGGCCCATCCATCTTGGATCCACTGGTCCAAGAGTGCCCCCTTCCTATGCTTTAGGTCAGCATAGTGGTGCCGTACCTGCTCATCAGTCCGGTGATGCCAGTAGCACTGGTGATGTCATGTACGAGATGGTCCCAGGCCTCTACTTTGTATTGGGAGCCCTAGAACCAGCCCTACAGCAGTCTCTCATCATGTTTTTTTACTAGGAGTCCAACCATGACCCTGGACTCCCGAATGCTCCAGTATTGCATTGGAAAGCACACTCCCTCTCCCACCCCAGCCATTGTATCTGCACAGATGGACTATAACAGATTATGGCTGTATTCCTGCCTGCACCATTTAAATAGTGCAATATTCTTACTGTTTGCTGCCATTGAACCATTTTGAAAAGGTTAAGCTCTGCTAAGCAGTGCGCAAATCTGCTAAGCCAGTTTTAACACTGCTTAAAGGAGAAGTTGTTGAGCACTGTTTAACTATGTGCAAATCCACTTAGCTGAGCTACCTGTTGCTTAGCATTCATGTGTTACACTTGCTAAGAATAGCTGAGCATTGCTAACCATTGCTCACTTTTATTTTTTTAAATATATCAGAGGACTGACTTCATTCATTTATTAGTTATATATGATATACTTTACATCACATCCCTCTATGTGCTTTCCTTACATTGGTAAGGGGTGTGGGTATACTGTATGGGGCACTTGTATGTACATGGGTGGTTTCACATGTTATATGCACTCACACTATGTACCAGCTATACTACGCTGGTTAACAAAAAACAGTTGCTACATAATTTAAGTTTACAAAAATAATTTTAACACTACTTTCCCGTATAAAAATAAGGTGCCTGTCTTGGTACTCAAACCATGAACACCTGCATGTACAGCCAGGACTCCAACTACTGCACTATCTCAGCTTGGAAATTTCACCTGTATAGTTTTATTTATCACCTGTGGGATGTTTAAGCTATGGTAAGCGAAGGGCCATAATGCGCACACCTGCTTAGCTATGCTTAAACATTCCTTAGCCTAGAAAAAAATAAATTACAATATTATTATTATATTATTATGTTATATAAGTGAGTATTGTGGTGTTCTGACAAGTCATTGAGGACTGCAATGGAGAAATAATGGCATACATTTGGCTTTCAGGCTTCTATCCTTCAGAGATTCCTGCTAATACATATCCTGTTTCTTATCAACTTTCTAAGTGTGTGAGGGCAATTTTTCAGAAGTGTCTCTATTTTTATTGTTTTTTCCCCCGATATTTGTGCCTTTGTCCACATGGACTGCTGTCAGGGAATATTGGTATACATTTGCTTTCATATTTCTATCCTTTGGTAATTCATGCTAATGCATGACCTGTTTTCTATCAACTTTCTAAGTTTGTGAGGGCAATATGTACGATGTGTCCCTTTTCAGGTATTTATCACCCATTATGTGTGCATTTGTACACATTTCCTGCTTTGGCAGGTTGCAGAGGTGTCATATGGCTCTTTTACAATGTAGGGGGTATGTCACAGAAACTGTCACACACCCTCTGCTTTGCTTTCCTGATGCTGTGTGTATTTCAGTGTCCACGTACACTGAAATGACCATTTATTTCATTTCAGTGTCCGCTGACACTGAAATACTGCCATAATATTAGATTAATTCTATAACATTATGCCAGATCCAATTAGAAAGTGCCGTACAGAAGTTTCTGAATGCAGGGGGCATGTTCAATGGCCATGCACTACTTGAACATGCCCCCTGCATTTGTTCACAGTTTGTGTCTGTGCAGGTTAAACAGCAGTGTACCTTCATGAATATGCATGGCCCGCTGCTGTGCTATATGGACACAAACAACTCTGTGCAGGAATAGTGCTATTCCTGCACAGAGTTTATTGAATCCCATGGAATGTCTTGCTGTTTTTGTACTAGATTAAATTATGCCATTGTTAATTACTTTGAATCAATAAATTGGAACTTGATTTAAGTGCTGCTGAGAGAGTGCTGTATAAGGATATACCCATACAGAAGTCACAAGCACACAGAATGGTGTTACAGTGACAAGTGAGTAAATTATGGCCTATAGTGAAATAATTCTGACTTTGAAAAAAATGAGCTGTGTTATTGAAACAAGAATTTGAGCTTTGGTTCCAGGATAAACTAGTTTAAAACAATGTTGCCTAGTTTTAGTTCTCCCTAGAAAGACTGTGGTTACTGAACCAGTAGGTTAGGAGAGTTGTGGAGCTGTTGGTTAGCATGATTAAATACAATAAAACGAAAGGGAAAAAGCCATTACAAACACTTAAATGCATTTTAATGAAAGAAACTATTAAAATAAGAGATAAAACTCATCTGTAAATGAAACATTACAAGCAATGTGGGATTGCTTAAGCTGGCTTCAGTGCCATACTTAAATATGTGCAATACATGTCACGTGTCTTAATCCTCATTTCCAGACATTGCTATCACCTACTTCCATACCAAGAATACTATGTTGCAATAAGAATATAATGTCATTATGAAATCACTCTTTGCTGAACTAAAATAGGTTAGAAGTGTTTCATTTCTTTTAGAACATTTCACTCAGACAAGTTGAAGACTGGAATGCATTTGTTTTAAGTTTGTAAGAGAATAGTTTATTTAAGCAGTAGTTCATGTTCACATGTAGGTTATATGGGATTTACCCACTGATACTTTAGTTTGATCAGAGGGAGATACTTGCATGATCAAAGCCAGATGTGGGTATACCTGCATTACCCACATCTAGGTTTGTGTTATTGCTGTTAGGCAAAGATAATTACATGAAGTCATTATTGCAGAACTTATTTTTCCTGTCATCTTCTGCTGACATCAATTTCCCTGAAATGGGCTTTTGGTTTACTGTACATGCATCTGCTAAAGTGCATGTGACATTTTGGTCAGTACATCTGTTTTACTGCATTTTCTATTATTTTGAGGAGGGTTAATGCATTCTGGCCTTTATATGACTGCACTTGCACTTTTTTCTCCTTTGTTAGAATAAGAGGTTTCAATGATTTCCATTTTTCATTCTATGGGTTTAGGATAGCATGTGCATATGAAGGTTCAGAGGAGTTTTGAAGTATATAGATATAGATATAGATACAGATATAGATATATAGATATAGATATAGATATAGATATAGATATAGATATAGATATAGATAGATACATTTTGATCCTGTGCAGTGACAGTCAATTCTGGCTAATTTTTTGCAATGGTATACTGTCTTATGCATTCAGTGTTTTTTTTTATCTGTTAACTAATATTAAAGGATGCTTGACATAATATAATCTAATCTGATTCATGTTTTAATCATCAGTGTTGCTTGCTGTTGATTTGTAAGTAGTATACAATATGCAGACATTTGATTTTAATTATGAAAACTGCTGGCCTAATTATCTTGAATTTGGTACAAAGTGTACACACTTTTACAGGCTGTAAATCTTTTATTTATTTTTATTTCATTTTATTTTGCTTTTGTTTACTGGGTTGGTCTAACTCAGTTTATTCAAAGAAAAAACCCTTTGCAGTGCAGACCCAGGGAGTCATTATAAATATAAGCAGTGTCCTTGGGTGGTTTAGTTTGTGATTCCATAAACATTTTTGTTGTTTCTCAAATTACCAAACACAGTTTTATGTGTCAGCTCACTTCTTATTCACAAGTACTTCCCAGTATCCGTTTTAAAGGGATGAAGAGAATTTTAATGACAGAGACAATGACAGGTCTTCAAGTGAAGTCATGGAAGAATTGGCAATATCCTTTCTTTTAACTCTTTACTCTTGTTCAGGACAAGCAAATATTTAAGACCAGGAAAAATAAAAAAAGAACAACAGTTTTAAAAATGAAATAAGAGTTATAGGGTCCTAAGTCAGGCTAAAATGGATGTCACTCTCATTAACTGACTTACAAAAGCTCCTGTCATCTGAGCTTGAAAGATTGAGTAAACCACCAGTTAGAGCTAAAACATAAATTAGTCCAAGTGTGATGACCTTGGAGTTAGATATATTAGTAAGACTGAGTGTGAGATGGCCTTTCCCATGTGAAAAAAAAAATGTTGGTAGCTTGCCTGTTTGGTTTTCTGGGTTTGAAACAATGGGCTTTTAATGATTTGTGCACTAACGGGCTGACTAGATTTGGTAGCAAATCTTTGTTTTCACTTTCAGAAATCATGTAGACATGATTATGATAAATATGTATTTATCCTGGTCAGTCCAAGAGAATTATAGAAATGATGTTCTTAATTTTGCATTTCAAACATTGTTCTTTATTAACAAAAATGTTTCAGTACTGCTGTGTGGTAATATTAATCCTAACAAATGAATAATGCTGTGCTCGCAATATTCAGTGTTTCTACATGTCTAGCTAATCAGGTATGGTAACATGAAACTATATTCATTTATTCTCTCATTCATTCTCTAGTACCTACTTTATTTCGATCAGGCTTAGAGGGGAAATGGAACCTATCTACACAAAGAAAGTGCGCAAGGTGGAGAATCTGTCCTGACCAGGGAGTTGAGCCATTACAGCACCCATACACTGATACACTGTCAATGACACACAGTACACATTTACTTATTTATTCATTTCTTTGTTTATCTATTTATTTATGATTGTTGGCCAGGTAGGTGGGCTGGTCCAAGGACAGTTTTCTGCCACAACCAAGGAGCAATGTACAGTCACAGTAAAAATTTAGTAAGGTACTTGCAAATAACATTTCTGTTTCAAAATAGTAGGTATTTTAATTAAGCAGTGTGATAAGACAAAATGCACTTAATTTCAAAGTAGTAGGTATTATATTTACAAAGTATGGAAACTAGACACCTTGCACACATATCTATGGGCAGTTTAAAGGATCATCAACTATCCTAACTGTATGTCTTTGGTGATATGGCAGGAAACCTGAGCAAGCATGCAGACTCTATACAGAAGGCACCCAAATGGGAAATGAATTGGAAATAAAAAAGCTATGTGGCAGCAATGCTAGCTTTTATACTACTGTGCGACCCTGCATATCCACACATTATAATATGATGATTAAAATGGATCCACATGCCAGTAATGAAGTAGAAGGTGGTTAGATTTCATTCTGTTTTCACCAAATGAGATGATGTGAAGTACGTAGACAACTCTCACTTTGGGAGGCAAAATCATCCACAGTTTCTTGCTTGCAGTCAGTTTTGTGATTAGATGGTCAGTATTATATGATATTATAATGTAAAATGCTACTGATTGATGTAATGCACAGAATCCCCAATAAGTGCTCGCTCACCTTTAGTGGAACAATAGCAGGAATGCACTCCATTCGTTAAAAACAGTTATTTATTGCCCATGACAGAACAACAACGATAGATACATCCAAACAAATAGGCGTGTGCCCAAACGCAAGTCATATACATGAACAATTGTTGAAGAACCTCCAACTAATTCACTATATGCCACACTGTTGTAAAATCCATACAACTAGTAAACGTGAATGAATTCACTGAAGACCAAGGAGTCTAAAATCCATGCTATTGTTCCACTAAAGGTGAGCGAGCACTTATTGGGGATTCTGAGTATTATATGATAGTTTTGTAATAATTTTATATAAGTTTCAAAAGATAAACCATTATGGCCGTCAACTATACTGCACGGTAGATAAATAGAACAGACAGACAGATACACAGACAGACACAAATGTGTGTTCATGTCTGAGTGTGTGTGTGTCTGTATGTATATGTTGATCAATACTCACAGGGTAGGTGACTGCCAGTGGCATCCCAGATTTGTGAGGCACTTTGAAGAGAAGGTAAAACATCTTGAAGGCTTGATTTCAAAAAACGTAGATGAAAATGTGAGTCTGATATGTGTTGTATATTAATAGGGAGTTCATTCTAGAATTCTGATACATTTAACACTCATAGCTGGCATTTTCTGTATTTTACCACCTCCAGTCCACAGAGTTGCTTTTTGGAAAGAATAATCAGTTGTGTAATCAATGACCATTTCATTGACAGCATCTTTCGCTGAAAGTGGTCCTTCCCCTAAATTAAGTGAAGTGGTGTAAAGGGTGAAGCCCTCCGCATAGCAGTATGTGAACTTGCTCTCCATAACATCCAAGGCAGACATTTTGAAACTTTTTGGTTTACACTTTCACTGAACTATGCTGTTAGTGAAACAGTAAGTGATTTGATTATACAAACCATATCTGTTTGGAATGGTTTTGCTAATCTGTCTGGCATGAATAAATAACTTAAAACAATTACTATCTTTAATGCTCACATGATCCAAAACAAAGGGTATTAAAATTCTGCAGCTAACAAAGTAAGTAAATAAACTGCAACAGATTTACCAACATAACAATAGGAATACATACAAATTGAAAATGGGTATTGATTTATCCTGAGCTGATAAATTCTAAAATTAGCATAAATCTTTTTGAGAAACATCATAGTAGTACACTTTACTATGTCCTGTACAACATTCCACCAGTACTATACCCCTCCCACATGGGTTACTACCCTCAGATGCCCTGAACTATAGAGTGGCATCTAATCCAGAAGGTTTCCAATATAGTTCTACTACTGGAAAACACAGACCCCTGTGGGACATCCACAATGCTCATATTTATGCAATGCGGTCAAGGCTAGAATTTACTAGGTCTTAACAGCTGCTTTAATGGGTCTAATATTGATAGCTTTTCTGGGGACTTCACTATGTAGTTATGCAAGCTTATATGACAACACTTAATTGTAGGGTACAATCTCTTAGCCAGGCCTCCCTGATACTATTCTGTGGCTAAAGCTAAATAAGTAAGCAGGCTGGTGTCAGGACAGCTGTGTATTTCTCCCTAGCAGAGTTACCAAGACCCAGTTCTTAATTTGGGGGCATAACATACACAAGTCTTAGGTCTCTTTCTCTTCCTTGCTAAAGTTATCTAATTTAACAACATCATCATTTTCTTGACTAAGTTGTACTGAGAGAGCAATAGCCATTGGTTGCCTGGTTTGTTGTAAACAATCAGGTCTCTTCCGTGTTTAAGAACTCGTCAGAGATTTGGGATGCATGGCAAGGCTTAAACAGGCCCTTGTAGTCATTAGCCTAGTAAACACCTATGAAGCTATGAACCTATGAACCTATGGATAAGGAGGCAGGGTGTCCTGTAATGGATTTCCTGTAAGAATGGCACAGCCATCTGCAATGAAGACCACTCCGGTAATCACTGCATGCAAAGACTGTCCATTCATGAACTCCTGAGAATTTAATCTCCTGGTCAAAGGTTTGATAGTATGTAGGAAGAAGGCTTGGAATGGACTGCATTAAAGCTGTGACAGGGTGGCATTAGTGAGGACCTTAGCAAAATAAATGAGTATAATGCTTGAAATGTATGCGGAAACTCCAAAGGAGACTTTATGTGGAATAATACTTGCCATAGGTATTGTCAGCATAGGTTCATAGGTTCATAGATAGGTTTTAAGCTATCTGCCCGAAGGCATTTATAAGCCTAGACAGAATGTATTGACTTTCGACACCCCCTTAGATTAGTTCTCTGTGCCTCTGTCCAGCAGAGCCACTGAAGTGATTCCCGGGGTAAACTTTCTGTTTCCCATCCACTCGTCAAGGTTTATCTTGAAGAGTGTTAGCGAGCAGCTCCGCCTAATGTAGATTGGAATCTTGTTCCAAAGCATGGGAAGTCTCTGGGACAGGAATTTATCCTTCCAGTATGTCCTGTTTATTGTTGTGGTGAGGTTTAGATCCCTACAGCATGTGGCTCAGGGGGATATGGTTTTCTTTACATGGAGCATGTCCATCAATTCTGGGTTGGATATGGCCTTGTATGTCAGGCAGAGATCATCTCTGAGTAGGCAGTATGCAACCGAGTACAGCTGGAGTTTCTTCAGTCAAGCTGCATAGGGCATCTGTTTGAGGCCAGTGATCCTCTTGGTGAGGTACTTCTGTGGTCTTCCCAGCTGTTGCAGGTGTCTTGTAGGGTACATCCGAAATTGAGCATTGTACTCTATATGATGGGCCTGATGAGTGATGAGTAGAGGGGCACAATGACCTCTTTTGATCTGGATGCGAACCCTTTCGTGATTAGGTGGGCCACATAGAAGGATTTTCTAACCACTTTGGCAATGTGATTATCAAAGGAGAGATTACTATTTACTTGGGCCCCCAGATCCCTTGTTACATCTTCCGTATTTAGGGGACTACCACCTATGTGGTAGTTTGTGGGTACTTTGTTTTTTTCCAAAGGGGATGATTATGCACTTTTTGGCATTTAGCTTGAGGACATGATTTTGACACCAGGTATCCATCTCAGTGAGACCCTTTTGGAGGATGTCTGTGTCAGCTGGAGAGTCAGTTATAGCCCCTAGTTTGCAGTCGTCTGCGAACTTGGTCAGCCATAGTCCTCCTGTGCTTGCCTGAATCTCTGAGAAGTTTATGCTGAACAGGAGGGTTCCTAGGACTGAGCCTTGGGGAATGCCACTTGTAACCGGTTTAGAGTTGGACCTAGCTCCTGCAACTCTGACCATGTGGGTTCTGCCCATGAGCCAGTTGGCAATCCATCTTGTGATGTAGGGGTTTATGTTCAGGCTGGTGAACTTGTCTATAACACCAGAATGGAGAATGGTGTCGAAGGCCTTTGCAAGGTCTAGGTAGGCTGTGTGTACCACCATTCCCTCGTCTATAGCCTTGGTTACTGTCTCAAAGAAGTCCACCAGGTTTAGGAGGCATGATCTGCCCTTAACAAAGCCAAACTGGGTAGGGTCCAGTGTTTGGAGGTTCCCAATGTCTCTGTTAATGAGTTCGATGATGATGTGCTCCATAGCCTTGCAAACCAAGCTAGGCAGGCTTATAGGGCGATAGTTGCCGGGGTCTGTTGTGGCTCCACCTTTGCGGAGTGGAATAACAGTTGCTGTGGGTCACTCTATGGGTACGTAGCCTGTGGAGAGGCTGAGTTTGAACCGTGTGTTTAGGTGAGGGGTTAGTTCATCTTTGAGCTCGTGTAAGACGCAGCCTGGGATACTGTCCGGTCCCATTGATGCTGTTTTTGGCTTTGGAGAGGGCTGTTTTAACCTGAGTATCTGTGATTTCAGGGGCTCTATATTCTTCTAGTATGGTTATGGGCCCTTTTGGGGGTTTCTATCTTTCTTCCTCCTCCATTTATGACTTTGAACCTATACAAATTACTTCAAACTCTCACTATCAAACCTTTGGCGGGGGTATTACGTCAAAGTTTTTTTTTTCAAAGTGTATGAGAACAGATACAGATCAAGACCATTATGTAGGCCTTGGAAGTAATTTCCCATTGTGGGTATGCTGTCTGTACTTGAACTGTATTTTTAAATCTGGTCTGATTATGAAGGATAAGATGATGCAACATTTCTTTTTGCCTTTCTACCAAGATAAGAGCATAGATTTTACCATCTGCATTAAGTAGAGAGATTGGATGGAAGTTTGGGGACTTGTAAGGGTCCTTACCTGGGATGGAAATTACTGTAATGACAGATGGGCTAGAAGAGGGTTTAATGTTCCTGGATGGGTTAAATTCTGAAATAACTTCTGCAAGTGGAATTGAAGGGGCAATTAGTTCTTTATTCAACTCTGTATTGAATCCATCAGGCCAGACAGTTTTTCCTGACAAGGATTCTCTGACTGACCCAGAGATTTCCTACAGCCTGAGTTTGGCCATTGCCTTTTGCAAGAAGTTTGGCTCTGCTTAAAAAATCGTTACACTTCTCACTCAACTCATGGACCAACCCCCCCCCCCCTCCCACACACACACATACAAATACATCTACACTTGCAATCCCTTTTCTAACCAGAACACTGTGCTCACACACACACACACACACACACACACACACACACACACACACACACACACACACAGTCATCCCAGTCCATACCTGCCACAGAAGATGCAGATACATACACACACACCATTATCCCACTGCTGAACTTTGCTAAACTTCCCTGCAACACAGTCTCTTCCACTGGCTTGAATGAGTGACTGCCATCTATTGCCCATGCTAATTAATACAGCTGTACATCCAAAAGCAATCCAGCACAAAGGAAGGTAAAATAAGTAGGCTTTAGTGTGGCAACTCCATCATGCAAACCGGTTTCGGATAAAAATCAAGCCTTCTTCAGTGCAACAAAAAAATCAATTAGAGCACATCCTAGTGTCTGCTTTTATATCACACAATTTAAAGAAATACATTCAAAGTTAATAAATAAATATGAAGCAGAACCACCAAAACAAAATTTAACTTAATTCATTAAGGCCAGGTCTAAATAAAGCGCCCAGCCTGGTGATCCAAGAGGATTCCATATTGTTTAGTATATCATGCCAACCTGCTTTGGAATTTCTGCGCATTTGAATTTTATTTATTATGATAAACTTGAATTTCGCAGTTTTATGTGTGATGGTGTGTTTGTAATGGGCATTAGAAACTCTTTTATTTCTGATCTCACTTAAGTGTTCGCTTATGCGGTGTCTAAATTTACTAGTTGTAACACTCTAAAGTGTATGAGATCAGAGTTTTTGGTAACTGCAGCAGTGACTGGTTAATTTATCTAGCTACCTGCACGTGTTCATCTTTCTATGTGGGACAAACATCTAGAACCTTTAGACACTGCATAAGTGAACACTTAAGTGAGATCAGAAATAAAAGAGTTTCTAATGCCCTTTACAAACACACCCTCACACATAAAACTGCGAAATTCAAGTTTATCATAATAGATAAAATTCAAATGCACAAAACTTCCAAAGCAGGTTGACATGATATACTAAACAATATGGAATCCTCTTGGATCACCAGGCTGGGAGCTTTATTTAGACCTGGCCTTAATGAATTAAGTTAAATTTTGTTTTGATGGTTCTGCTTCATATTTATTTATTAACTTTGAATGCATCTCTTTAAATTGTGTGATATAAAAGCAGATACTAGGATGTGCTCTAAATGAATTTTCTGTTGCACTGAGGAAGGCTTGATTTTTAGCCAAAACCGGTTTGCATGATGGAGTTGCCACAATAAAGCCTACTTAGTTTACCTTCCTTCGTGCTGGATTGCTTTTGGATGTACAAATGTATATGGTTTAATCCATGCACTTGGTCTACCCTGCGTGGTTTTGGTTTGTTCCTCAATTAATACAGCTGTCCATGATCATTGATTCAGATCACTGTAATGTAAATCACTTAACAAAAGCACTGCAGGAGAAGAGTACAGTCTAATTAGCATTATCTGCTGACCCATATTGCCCAGCAGGACTGTCCTCTGTGGTGATATGTTCTGCTCACAGGAGATACCTGTTGTAGGGCAGCCTCTGAATCACAGTGTTGTACCATGACAACTGACTGCTTGTGGAATGACTTAATGCTTGCAGTAATCCTTTCTGAATTCCAGGGAGAGTAAAGACCATTCCACATATACAGTAATATAAATGTTGCCTTGGTGCCTTGGTTGGTGAAATGTAAATGCATTTTGTAGTAACATGTAAAGGAACCATAATCAATAAATAGCTCAAACTAATAGCAACAATACCTGTTTGATATTCTAGTACTACAGAAGCAGAAGCAGAGAGGAGTGGTAGACCCTCTGAATACATGCTCTGCTGTCCCTATAAGGCTTCCTTGTGATTTTTGGAAAAGGTGAATATACTGGCTGCTCTTTATAAAAAATCCAGAATTTCAGGCAACCGCTGAAACTGGAGATGCTAAACTTTGAGTTGCAGTGGCAAAGTGTCTGGTAAGATGTTCCAGATGGATGAGATGAGTCAGCAGTTGCTTTTTGTGACTCCAGAACAGTGGCTTCTCTGACAGGCAAAAAATCAGTAAATGGAACCAAATATGTTAAAACCAATGAAAATCCTAAGAGAATGATCTTTGCTTTGAGAAGTTTTGCCTCCCAGATGAATAAATGTCATCAAAGAAAAGTAAGAGAAAAGCACAGAGGACTCCAGATAGCCATATGTGGGCCACAGTATGCTGAGGAGTCTTCCCTGTCTTTGAATAAGAGAGAAAATATTCCTACACTTGGAGTTAGTGAGGAATGCAAACACATCATAGCAGGATTCCTTGCTTTTTGGAAGCTCTTCCTTGCCACTGAGGAACTGCAGGATTTCTAATGTGTAACAGCAAGCAGCTGCTCATCTTGTCTTCCAAACAATTAGACTCCCTCAGAATATATACAGAGACCATAAAATGGTCACTTAACATCACCCAATCCCATACTCTTGCAATTTCCTGGTATGAGGTAAGACTGAACTCCACCTTGCTTGTTGATATACCATACAACTGCTATGTTGCTATCTTGTATAGTTAGAACTCCCACCAGGAGGTACTCACTGAAAGCTTTAATGGTCAGTATGCCTGCTATCTTCTCTAGCGCACTGATATGAAAGGAAAGCTCTTCTCAAGTCCTGACACTCTGAACTATCTGTCCATTGTAATGCACCCATCATCATTGGATCCACAAGATATTTGGCTCACCTCATTCCTTTGCCTACTTAGAAAAATATATTAAAAATAACTCTACAGCAAAATCATCAATCATATTAACAGGTATGCCATTCTCATAAAATCACACTATGCCTATAGAAAAGGTAATGATGTCATCATGGTTCTTTAAACTGCAACATAGCAGAACTACCCAGCCCTAGAAGAGGATACAGACTTTTGAAAGAGTAAGTTGCAACCTTCATCTTCAAGAGCTTCATAATTTATCTTTCAGCTGTAATGTTCTCAACTGGTTATCCACTTACATAGCAAACAGGTTCTTTTTCATCCTAAATAGCAATAAAATCTACTGTACTGGTACATTTTCTTTAGATGTTCCTCAAATATGAGTTTTTGGTCCGATTCTATTTTCTGTCTTTATTAATGGCATTACCAATTCTATTTCACCAATCTTCATGGTATTACAGACATACCAACAACATACTTTTCTATCCCTCTTCCTCCTCCAATTATGACTTTGAACCTATAAAAATTACTTCACTACAATACTTCATCAGAAATAATCTCAAAATAAACCCTGTTATTTCTGCCTAGGGCTTCATCTTGACTCCTCACTTAACTTCTTCCTCACACTAAATACATATTTGGCAAAGTCCTCAAGAAGCTAAAGACTCACTCACTCAATCTCCAATCACCTGACCACAAAGGCCAGAAAAGCTTTGGCAAAAGGTATGCTTATTCCTAGCACTGAATATGCACCTTAAACTCTGCAAAAAAACACCACTAATACTGAAGACCACTTTGAACAAAATGTGTCACTACTCTAGTCACTTCCCTAGCAGAAAACACCATTGCATTTCTTTAGGGAAGGACAGGTTGTCTTCCAATTACTGATGGAGCTACATTTATTCATTTTTGTCTTATATTATAACTTTTGAAGTGCAGTTATTACTTCTCACTTTCAAACAAACTTCTAGTGAAATGTGCTGCATATGGTCTTAGAGAATCTTCAACACAATTTAAGACATTGATCAGACCTCAGTTAAAAAAAAATTAAAAAAGCTATAGGTGAAAACTCCTTCCACAGTGTCATTACAACAAATTGGAGCCGTCTCCTGAAACCTGTCAGGGAAGAAAGAGAATCTCCAGCTTTCAGATGTAAATAATGTAAAATGCATCTTTATATCATTAGTATTTGTAAATTTTCAGAGATATTGATTGGAAAAAGCTATTTTAATCACTCTGTAGATAGATAATATGGACATATACCACATACTTTATATTCTTTTCTTTCAACACCTGTGCTAGATACACATATTTATTAACAAATGAAGTGGTTTCCCACTGTTTTTATTCTTTCTTGTACCTATATATCCAAATAGCTCATTCCTCATCTTTGTCAATTTTATATTATTTACTCCTTTTGTAGCTGTTTACTCAGGTACTTTGCATTATTTGTTAATTTTGTGCTGTTTATCTCTGCTGGAACTGTTTACTTCTTGTATGTTTCCTTACTTATGGCCCACATCATGCGGTCACTTGACTACTATACAACTGAGCAAAGAAATTTAAATAAATCAATCAAATAATCAATCAGTCAATCAATCTCTATGGTGATACAAGTTTGTGGACTTTTAAATTGGAAGGGAGATGTTGAAATGGACTTCAAAATAAAACATTTTGTAAATTTCCACTCTAAGAAATGACACATGCAGGTTTAAGACGTGCAGATTTAGTACTCTATAGGATCTACATTCTGATACTATTTGACCCAAAGGATCCATTTGAAACCTCTCATATAAAATCTCATGAAAAATCATGAGTATTGCTGCCACCATTACATCCAGGAATTTGAGACAAAAGTGAACTGTGGCTAAGGAATACAGAAGAGGATAAAGACTACATGATGAAGAAATAAGCAGGAGATGATTAACATCTCTGCAGTTTTTTCTCCTAAAATTAAGCACAAAGGATTCCAGAAATAACTGTATAGAAAACTGTTACAAAATGTTGGCTTTAGGATTGTACAGTTACTCTTTCATCCTTCTTCAGCCAATTAACAAATGTCAGTATGTTAATTAAAAAACATATAAGTGATCTGATTATTAAAAAGCCAGGAGTAGAGTAGAATGTGTATTTGACTTAAATTAATATATAAATTAAAAATAATAATTTAAACAAACGTCATATTTCAGCCAAACCATAAAAATGGCTTTCAAATGATTACAACATTATGGTCCTTCCACTTAATACAAGTCTTCTTACATTTTTTGAAGATTTGATTTGAAGGAATGAGGGACATAAACAGCGGCTTGAAGAGATTCCACTCTCTCCTTGAATGTATTGCTGTGCATACGCAGTTGTCAAATTGTAACCTGCAAACATAATAGTTGAATAGACTGCAGGTGTGATTTTCCTGGATTCATGGTTATACACACAGACTGCTAAAACCTTACAAGCAACTCCTTCAAAAATACAAAGTGATTTATGAATGGTACAGCTAACAGCCCATCATCCAGTTATGAGAATACTTTGACTTCATTCAGATGCAGTTGTATGCCTACCGCATATGTGTATTTGGTGAACACAATGAGAGCTGAGCTGGGACCAAATGATAGAGTCCAGAACCACAAATGACTAATTTTGAAGCACAGGTACCTCTTGGATTCCTTTGTGTTTTTTTCATGTAGAGGTAGGTAGCCTGGAGGCCCAAAGGACAGAAACATTTTCTTTCTACTGGGGTAAGAATAAATGTGCTGCTTGTACAGACTATTGACAATGTATCTTTTGACTGACTGTTTCAGTGACCCTAACCACCTCTATCTCATCCTCCTTTGTCACAGCATGGATACTTACCTCTCTCTTGCTGGCATGACTTCTGCACTTCCAGAAAGAAAAAAAATTAACTTACCTGATAGGCCTATTCTGCTCCTCAAGTCAATAGTGGGTGAACTTGCAGTGGCTATTTGTTTTTCCTCAGAACACTCACTTACCTCTCCAACTTCCTCTGATGTAGTTCCTTTGGCCACCATGAACCAGGGGTCAGCCCCATCCTGTTCATCTGTTTTTAGTGTCTAAGTTTAGGAATGGAAATACCATCTTTAAAGGGACATTGAATTTCTCAAGGGGATTACTACTGGATGTGTTCAGGGAAAGAGACCCCTTGAAGCAGCACAAATTCCTCTCCCCCTCAGTTACAGAAGATACCTATTAAGGAAAAACAAAAATTTAAACATGGTTCACATGAAGACTTTATCTACAAGAAAATATGATTTCCTCTCCTAAGCCAAGCAGTTGTTACAGACAGACAATCTTGGTACCTAGCCTTCTGTACCTGTTCAGCAGGTCAGTCAAAAATATCCTGAGGAAGACAGGTCAGTTGAGTCTGACCTAGACAGAGACAGGGAAGAAAATGGGTCTATATTATATCATCGAATGCTTAAAAAAGTGAATGATGAATAATCGACCCCATGTAAGCGAAAGCTTACAATCTCGAAAGCTCAGAACAGTGATTTTTTTTCCAAGGGAAAAAAATCACTGTTCCAAAAAAAAAAAAAAATTGAAATAATACATAAAGTGGGGTGCTTTGCCCCCACACCTCCCGATGTGGGGGGCTGTGCCCCCCACACACCCCCTACTTAAATATACCAACTCAGAGATTGCACTACAGTACCGAAAATGGCAAAATAATGGAAGCAGCCAAGAAAATTCTTTCCCTTGGAAAGAATTTGATTAAAAGCCATTTTGCTATTTTGCCTTTTCGTTGTTTTAAGTTCGACCAAGACGCATTCAATATGTTGCGTCTTCGGTCATCTAAAAGAAACCTGAAATTATGATCCCCGTAACCTTTTGGTAGGTAATTTCTATTATTTATTTATTTATTTGTTTATTTATTGCCAAGATGAATGAGGTTTTTATGGGAACTAATGCATTCTTCACTGAGTACAAGAAATTTTTTTAATATGATGTAAGTGGATTTTCTGTAGCCTCTGCCTGGTCCTCCTCTAGCACCAGTCTTGGAGGAGGTATATAATGCTGCATGTAGAGACTCTGATTTACAGTCAACAGCCCCCATAAAAGCATATACATAACAGACTACAGTTAATATCTAAACCTCACCCTGTGGATATCTTCCACTTGGCATATAGAATTATTTACTATAAGTGCCATATGTGGAAGTTCATGCCTATCCCAATCTATGTTTTGCCATTTGTCTGGTGGCTAAATATGTTTTAAAGTTATGCATAATTGTGCAGATTCTGTGTCTAGGGCCCTTATGACTGCTTCTTTTTAAAGATTATGCCTGGGTATGATATCACACATTTCTGATTAAAATAAAATCTGAACTAATGAATTCAGCTTAAGAGAAAAAGAAAAGACCACCTTTTGGTCAGGTAAACAGATAATTGGATGAAAAAGGGAAATTAGTTTAAGGAGTTTCTGATTTTTTTGCCTACCCCCCCCCCTGCCTTTTTCACCCAGGACTTCTCTCTCTCTCATATAAGAAGTAAACAGAGATGTCAGGATGGGAACAATAACAAACAGGAACCTTCCCAATAAAGACACAGTATACAACTTCAGGGTGGCTATGCTAGTATGTCTGCTTTCACCCCCTTCCCTCCTGCCTCACTCTGTCAACACCTGTCCCAACAACTGGCTCTGTTCATTCCCCTTTAGGGACAGATTGTTGCAGAATTATGGGAGTTAAAGGTGGTTCAAGAGGTATACACAGTACTGAATACTAGTGGCTTCTTTCAGAGGAATTCCTCGCCACATTCTGAACAAAACAGAATTTTTTCCTCAGGTTCTTCAATGGTGATTATACTAGGAGTCATAGAAACCATGCAATTTTTTGTTTCAGTGAGCATGGGCTTCTATTCCAGAATGATTCTGGTAGCAAAGAAAGAGCCTTCTTGGAGACCAGTTTTAAATCATCCTTCCTATTTCAGTGACCTTCTCACTCATTGTTTTAGTTTGTTGCTTGGGATATTTTTGCAGTGATCCTAATGATAACGGACATCAGCTGGGTGTAACAGCCCTGTGTTTCTAATGCTTAGTCAAACACTCTGCTTGTGCTGTGCTGACGAGGTCATAACAAGGCCGAAATATGCATATATCCACAGCTAGTGAGGTTTGGCTTTATTGGCCAGAAATTGTCCATTAAAACGATGAACCAAGTTATGGGCATTCAGAATTGCCAAATAGCTGAAACTTCTGATGTTCATAAGGATCATTTGCATATATCCCATGTGCCTCTGATACAATAGGTTTGGGAGGTCACTCAGTGAAAGTTCTAGCTTTGCTGGAGTTTTCATTTTGTTTTTACTGATTTTTTAGTGACCTTCTCACTCATTGTTTTAGTTTTCAGTTTGGGATATTTTTGCAGTGACCCTAATGATAATGGACATCAGTTGAGTGTAACAGCCCTGTGTTTCTAATGTTTAGTCAAACACTCTGTTTGTGCTATGCTGATGAGGTCATAACAAGGCTGAAATGTCTATATCCACAGCTGGTGGGGTTTGGCTTTATTGGTCTGAAATTGTCCATTGAAATGATGAAACAAGTCATGGGCATTCAGAGTAGCCAATTAGCTGAAACACCTGATGTTCATTTGCATCTGTCCCATGTGCCTCTGATACAAGAGGTTTGAGAGGTCACTCAGTGGAAGTTCTAGCTTTGCTGGAGTTTTCATTTTGTTTTTACTGATTCCTATTTCACTATGGGAAAGTTCCAATATTCTATATACTGAACTTCTGTGTCTAGTTTACACAATTGGTTCTGTTCACCAGTTATGTTTACAAGTGCCTTGCTGGATATATTGCTTATAACAGACTGAATAGCATTCATTTTTTTCTTATTTGCATGACTTTCTTATTTCTCTTTGCAGAGTCTTCTCCCAGATGTCAAAAGGCTTTAACATGGGTTTCAACTCTTCTGACAAATCTGGGTTTCCAGAAAAATCATCCTTTAGATTCTCTGATACCTGTCTCAGGCTTTGTATAATGGAACTGCACTGATGTATTCAATAAATATAAGACACTTTGTGTTTTCCCTTTTTCCTCCTCAACCTCCAACTCAATCTATGTCTACAGATACCTTAGAATTTCCATGTGGGTCAGTTCCTGTGAGGTTAAAGGTACAAGTTCTATGGGATTTTTCAAACAGTTCAAAGCTAAGGAGTAGCTGGGCCATTTTAAATCCAGGGTGACACCCTCATTTACCCCCCCCCCCCAGAGTAAAAAAATTAATACATATTTTGAACAGAGGTGGGAAAAACACCCCTCACACAGATCAAACTAATTTTTGAACAGTATGTGAAAAAAATCCTTTGACAACAGCTTCTCACAAAAACATAAGAGACCAAGAGGCTCAAAAGCAAGTCCAAACAGTAAGTTTTATTGAAAGTTTAGCACACATTTTCAGAGTTAATTGTTTAACTGTCATGTGATGCACAACCAAACACAACAGATCACCTGTAGCAAGTTCAAGAAACCACAGAGTTATCCAAAATAAAGCAGAATTCAGCACAATCCACATCTCTTTGCAGCTATGGTCCAAATTCCAACAGCAGCATAACAAATTTTACTGTTTGGTAAATATGAACTGCATCACAGAAAGAACTGTGGTCATGGCACAGACTGAAAAATCATGACCCAAGGGAGAAACGGCTAAAATATGCATTCTGACCCTTCAGTATTTTATATATACAGATATACATGTATGTGTATATATGTATACTGCACAAAAAAAAGTTTAGTGTGCATTGCCACATCGTTTGTACCTGAAGTTGGCATCATATTGACAGCTTTATGTAACATGATGTTTTAATAGTAAGTGCTAGTTCAGTGAATACAGGATCATCTACACAACAATGTGTGGTTTACTGTCTGATAACAGCATGCCCTAGGGGTCATAATAAGATACAAGGCACTTAACAGTGAGTGTGTTTACTGTTTAGCAACAGGAGTATGCTCTACGTGACAACATCGGCTGTACTTCCAGGTGCCTTATTTCAGTAATAAAATGACCCTCAAGCATAACAGATAAAGATAAATACAAAGTGTATAGAAGTAAGTGACAAGAACTTAAAAATTATAAGAAAAAAAGATAAAAAAATAGTCTATTGGATTAAATTGCTTCTGACAGTATGAGTCATACTGGGTTTATCTCATATAAACGAGGTACAGGGTTTGGTTCTTATCCATGGGATAGTAAATTTGGTTAGGATTAATGTGGTCCACAAGGCAGATAACCTAGTACAAATAGTACTAACCTATGAACTTACACACATGCACACACGCACACACACACACACACACACACACACACACACACACACACACACACACACACACACACACACACATGCACAATACTTCTTTTGTTACTGCACAAAACAAACCATGATAGGTATATTTTCAATGTGCAGGCTAATCATAAAAATAGGTGACTGAGCTAAAATTAGCTTCATTTTAATTATAACACACATTTTATAACAATCTAGTAATAACAAATATGAAATCCAGTAACTATTTGTATACTGCATTATATATACCTATCCTATTTTATAATACTCTTTAGCTACTTAAACACCAAAGGAAAAAGAAAAGTTTCCAAAGCCCTATACCAGTCTTTGCCACAAACATACAGTATAATGCTTTATGAAGCACAATTTGTTATGTTGCAATTCTGCAGTAATTGTGATGATTTCAAAGTAATCTATTGGAGACAACAAGAAGCCTATTAAGAATACAGAATAAAGTGTGACCCTGTTTTTGATTGTTTTTTTCTTTAGTTCACCTGGCCAACAAACAGACTTTCAGAGTATTAAGCAGCATATGCTGAATACGTAGCCCTGGTCCCTGACTATACCTCTCAATTTTCCAAATTTTTGTAGAATGTCCAGATTTTCACTTCAAAAATGAGTGGTTTTCCTGCAAATCAGTCTGGACTGAACTCATTAAATAATGGCATACATTTGTATGTTTTAGACTTCATTTCCTTCAGAAAATGCACAATACAAATCCTGTTTCTAGGAATTTTCTAAGTGTAAACTTTAGAAGAGCAATATTAAAAAACAATCACTATTTTTGAGCCTTTGACCCCATTATTTTGGCTTTGTCCAGATTTCTTGCACTAAGAGGTTGAGTGGTTTGCCCCCTGACACTACTTTCTTGACAGACAGACAGAGACATATGTCACCTTTTCATTCAATGGCAAAGAAGAGACTAGTAATATAAATTTGGTGAGTAAGAGTTTATCACCCTCATGCTGGTGATGCAGAGGACCCCCACCCAAAAAAAATAAACACTTAAATATCAGGAGCCTGTTCATCAAGATGATTAATCTTCTGTGAAAGCTTTTACTAGATAATTGTTTTAAAATCAACAATATACATTAAAATTATGCTTGGCAGTGCTACATTGTTTGCTTTCTTTCTCTAAATGTCCTGGCAATTGCTTCATTAGTTTGTCCAAGTATGCATAAGGGGTTTATATTTTAACATTGAAGTAGTAAAACGTCAAATGTTATAATATCGAACCCAAAACAGTGAACGCTGAAAATAGAGAATCTGCAGAACATCACATTCTTTCCTAGGGAAAGAATTTGGTGATCTGTTTCTGCCACTTCGCTATTTTCTCCACTGTGGTACGAAGGTTACAGACCAGGTTAAGGTAAGTGTGTGAATGGACTGGGTGAAAGTGAGTCTGGGAATGCCATAGTTAGGGACCTTAGGGTTAGGAAGCGGGTAAGGTGAGTATGTGATAGTTAGGGACCTTAGGGTTAGGGAGCGGGTAAGGTGAGTGTGTGATAGTTAGGGGCCTTAGGGTTAGGGAGCGGGTAAGGTGAGTGTGTGATAGTTAGGGGCCTTAGGGTTAGGGAGTGGGTAAGATGAGTATGTGATAGTTAGGGGCCTTAGGGTTAGGGAGCGGGTAAGGTGAGTGTGCGATAGTTAGGGACCTTAGGGTTAGGGATCAGGTAAGGTGAGTGTGCGATAGTTAGGGACGTTAGGGTTAGGGAGCGGGTAAGGTGAGTGTGCGATAGTTGTGGACCTTAGGGTTAGGGAGTGGGTAAGGTGAGTGTGCGATAGTTACGGACCTTAGGGTTAGGGTTTGGGTTAAGGTAAGTGGATAGATAGTAGTGCATGCATGGTTTAGTGTAGGGTTAGAAGTAGGATTTTAAGTGTATATGTGTGAATTACTTTTTTTGGTGTGCTTGTGTTGTGTGTGTGTTTCTCAGAACAGCAAATTTTTCCCCTGGGAAAAAATTCGCTGTTAAGCTTTCGATTATATCACATTTTGACATTCCATGTTCGAGCTTATGGTGTTCGATATTTTGGGATTTTGATTATGTGATATACACCCATCCATAAGCACTCTGACATCAAAATAAAATATTTCCCCCAGAAACCTTTTCAGCAGTTTGTCCAAGATGCACAAGCACTCAGATGACACCAGAAGTAAACACTTTCCACAATTACTCCTTCAGTAGTTTGTCCATGCATGCACAGGCACCAAAATGAAACATTTCCCCCAAAGCTCCCTTCAGTAGTTTGCCATGTATGCACAAGCACTCAAGTGACACCAACATGAATTATTTCCCCCAAATATCCCTTTGATGGTTTGTCCAAGTATGCAGAAACACTAAAATGATACCAAAATAAAACATTCCCATCAACAATCCCATCAGCATTTTGTCCAAGTATGAACATTAGTGTGCAAAAGCAACTTTTAAAGCAGGAAAATTGCAGCAACAGGAAAACATCAGTTTGGGACAAGAATGTGATATAAAAGAACATGAGCAAGAGATAGTGTATAAATATTTGGGAATTGATGAAGGATAAGCATAAAACATGAACACATGATTAAAACTTAGTAAGGAATACTTCAGAAGACTCAAATTAATTCTGAAAACAGCGTTGACACCTAGGAACAAAATTCAGCTATAAATCAATTTACTCTTGTTGTCCTAACTTAGTTTTGGAGTGATTGACTGGCCCCAAAACAAGTTGGGTAGATTAGATAGGAAAACAAGAAGGATGCTTCATGCTCACCAAATGATTTATAAAAAGAAGTATATACCAACATTATATATTCCCTGTTCTGAAGGAGGGATGGGCCTCCTTGAAATTGATTGCATGTATAGATGTGCAATCTTGGGACTCCACGCATATCTGTTGACCTCACAAGACTGAAATGTAATGAAAGTCTTGAAACATGAGGTGAATAAATCTAAAATGACTTCTCTGCTTAATTTAGCAGAAGCATATTGGTGTCAAGCAGCAACGGAAATCAAACCAGAAGTAGATACAAATCAGGCAGCAACTGAATGTGCCAAAAAGCAAAAGAAAGAATATAAGGATCAGATGAGAAAGCAAGAAATGTGGAACATGCAGAAATATAGTTGCAAGTATAGAGAACTCCTGGAAGAACCTCATGTTGATCAGGATCAACTGCAGGAATGGTTAATAAGAGGTGAATTCAAACCAAAAAATGAAAGGTTAATATTGGTGGCCAAAGATAGTGGGCTACGCACATATTACTTTACAAAGCCCATTGAATATGTGGGAGAAACAGAACAATGTTGGTTTTGTAAAACAGAATTGGAAACAGTTGCACACCTCGTTGCTGGGTGTGAAATACCAATGAAAACTGTATATAGTTGTCCAAGAAAAGAAGACAAAAGTAGCATTGATCACTGAAATTGCTACACCCAATGACTATAGTGTCTTGTGTACAGAGAGACACAAAGTCATAAAATATCAGGATCTGCAGGCAGAAATTAGAGCAATTTGAAAGAAAGATACTCAGACAGTTCCAACAGTAGTTGGAGCAAGGGGTCTTATAAAAAAGAATTTACAATCGTATTTAGATATGTTACCAATCCATGTAACCCCGTATGATTTGCAGAAGGAGCCATTACTGGGCACATTGCGAGTGCTACGAAGAGCACTTTTGGCTGACATCAAAGATTGAAACAACACTAATTACATGAACTTTAATCATACTTTGACTTAGGAATGGGGTCCATTCCCATCATAGTATTAGAAAGCCAAAATATTTGGAGAAATAAAAAAAAAATAAATCCAAACAAAACTAAGCTGATGTTTCCCACTAGTAAAGCCAAAAACAATCATCCCCCCTCACCTTCTACTCCTGTAACTGCACTAAAATTGAACCAGTCAAGCCAACTGAAATTCTAGGAGTCACAATAGATAACTACCACAAATTTGACAAACATACAGCCCTAACAATCAAAAAGGTTCACATCAAGCTTAGCTCACTCTACAGAGCCAAACCATACCTAACAAATAACTCCAGACTAGCCACTGCCAGATCCTACCTACTACCCACCCTCCTCTATTCCTCACAAATCTTTACCAACCTACACAAAACCAATCTAAGCAATCTAGAGACATGCTACAACAAAATAGTAACATTTGCTGCAAACCTACCCCACAGATCTCACTACTGCTCTGTACTCGAGCAACTCAACTGAATTGTGCCACCCAGCCATCTACAACTGAATCAACTAACCATTGCCCACAGCAATGTGTACAAACCCAGCAATTGCCCAGCCATAAAACTCTAGTCCAAGCAAACACAAACCCTGGAGCTATCTGATCATCCAATAAACTCCTTCTAAAAGTTACTAAAACAAAGTACCCACAGCAATTCCCTGTATTCTAACAAAATATCTAGAATCTGGAATGTATTACCGCAACACATCCTGAACAACACTGATACCCCCAAATTCATACCACACTTAAAAGAACACTTTACTAACCACTGGCTTTGCACTTGTACTATCCCAGACTAAGCCTCAAACACAGGCAAAACCTCCTATACAGTAACCTCTTACCTCTGCTTGCCCAACCCTTCTTACTTCAATGTTGTTGTACTCACCAAAAAAATTCTAAAAATGCTTAAGTGTAACAAAAAAAAAATATCTTTTCATTTTCCTGTGCAATCATTGTCTATAAAACAAATGTGTACTGTTTTTATTATATTATTGATGTAAATCTCCTAGGTTTGCAGGGCAACTTCTTTGCTGTTTTGTATTATCATCGTATAATATGTACCTTCACTTATTGTATGTACTTTACTTATTGTATTATCACACTATCTTACTATCAGAAAATTTTCTGGAGCTTTTCTCCCTGGGCCTCCTCTGAAAATGGGCTCCTGGCCCAGTCAAACATTACCCAGGAAACAAATGTAAAACAAGCAAATAAAAAAGAAAGAAAGAAAGAAAAATGAATGAATAAGTGAATAACAAATAAATAAGTAAATGTGTTTACAGGGTTAAGGAACTATAAAGCGCATACTCCCAAGTGATAATAGCCAGCCTGTATAGAGGGCATGGTCTTGAGCCCTGTAACATGTTGATATTCCACATCGCTGTGGTATTGTACAACTGTTTGAAAATTATATGCTTTGAACCAGTAGCACAACTAGTGCAGGGTGAGTGGGGCAGTCACCTCAGATGCCCCAAAAAGCCTGTGGTTGGTCATACAGGAGGAGAGGTTGCTGTTGAGGTGTTAGAAATACAGTCTCTTGGCCTATATAATTAGTGCCTACAGTAAGTGGTTTAGGTTTCAAAAATGCTGTATCCCTCATCTTTTTTTGGGTGCATTTGGTGTGTTGTGGAGAAATACCAGGGCAGAGAAAAGTAACAAATCTCTCACTATGCCTTTTGTACATATTTGGACAGATTGCTGAAGGAGTCATTAGGGGAAACATTTCATTTTGGTGCTTGTGCAAACTTAGACAGAATGCTGACAGAGTTGTTGGGGAAAATTTTACATTTTGGTGCTTGTACAAAGCTGGACAGACTGCCTATAGGGTCATTGGGGGAAATATTTCATTTTGGTGCTTGTGCACACTCGTCACGCTCCTGAGGGGGTTGGGTGAAATGCTTAATTCTGGTGTGACTTGAGTGCTTTTGCATACCTGGACAAACTACTGAAGGGATCTTTTGTGGAAATGTTTCATTATTATGCTTGTGCATACATTGACAAACTACTGAAGAGGGTGTTGGGGAAACTGCTTAATTCTGTTACCTTCTCAGTACATGTGCATACTTGGACAAAATGCTGATGGGATTGTTGAGGGAAATGTTTTATTTTGGTATCATTTGAGTGTTTGTGCATAATTGGACAAACCACTAAAGGGATATTTGGGGGAAATAATTAATTTTGGTGTCACTTGAGTGCTTGTGCATTCATGCCAAACTACTGAAGGATCTTTGAGGGAAATGTTTCATTTTGGCGCCTGTGCATGCATGGACAAACTACTGAAGGGGTAATTGTGGAAAGTGTTTACTTCTGGTGTCATCTGAGTGCTTGTGCATCTTGGACAAACTGCTGAATAGGTTTTTGGGGGAAATATTAATTTTGATGACAGAGTGCTTATGCATGGGTGTATATCACATAATCAAAATCCCAAAATATCGAACAATATAAGCTCGAACTTGGAATGTCAAAATGTGATATAATCGAAAGCTCAGAACAGTGAATTTTTTCACAGGGAAAAAATTTGTTGTTCCAAGAAACACACACACAAAACACAAGCACACCAAAAAAAGTAATTCACATATATATACTTGAAATCCTACTTCTAACCCTGCACTAAACCGTACATACACTACTTATATCATCTGAAAATGTTCTGACAACATACAGTTGTGCTTTTAGTTCCTCATCTGATAAGCTATACACTTTTAAATCATTGAAAGAAGATGAGAAGTCTTTACACTTTGTTGTTTTTTAGGAGCCAAATTGTAGCCATGGCCAAAGTTGCGAAGTAAACAGCTTAATGGGTTAATGGCAAGGCAGAATAGCAACAGTGACAGAGAGTCACCCTGGAATATCCCCCTTTGAATTTTTATCCTTGGGATAATAATCTGGCCTTTTTCATGGCTTAATTGCAAAGTGGTCTGCCACTGTTTCATGGTCATTGTAATGCTGTCAATTAGTGTAGGGTGTATCTTATACATTTTTAAGCAGTCCTTTATCCATGAATGTGGGATATTATCAATTTTTTTTTAATAGTCAATCCATGCCATACTTATATTCTTCCCCTTTTTACAGTTCTCCAATATGACTTTATTTAACAACAAATGATCATTTTTTCCATATGACTTTCTTTTATTGCCCTTTTGCTCTACAGCCATAATTTAGCTACCTTTAAACTACAACAAAAAGAAAAAAAAAACAAAAAAATCTTGATTTTTTCCCCACTTTCTGAAAGTTAAGAAAGTTCAGTTACAGATTTGCTGTTCTGAACTGTTTGCAAGTTTCTAGAAGGCCAGTGCTTGCTTGGGCTAAAGGGAAGTCTCTGTGTTCACCTGTGGGAGTGGTTAACACTGAACAGCCTGCCTGTCCCTTTAGGAGTGGTTACTACCTAGAAGCTGTAGTTTTATTGGCCATTTTGGGTCAATTTTAAACTCCTTGATCTCTCTCTCTTAAAACCAGGCTGCCTCATGGTTTTGGTGTCTATTCAGGCTTGCTAGTTGTTGCTGAAGCACCTACCAAGAGGAGAAAATGCTTAGAGAAGAAAATGAGCCACTTTTTGTGATTTTAAGTATTTTCTTCTGATTTTTAGTTAAGTTTTACTGCTTTGCCACCTACTTTTTGGCATTTTCCGGCTTGCTAAAGTTTATATCTGTAACAGTAACAGTACTTGGAACACATCTAGAGCCTGTTTACTGCATTTCCTGTGTTGCACTTAATTTAAAATCGTTTTTTTTTCTCTAAAAACTGCATTTTACCTGATTTTGGCCTAGCACTCAAGTATGGGGGTCATTTATTGCACTGTTGTGATTATTTTGCTGCTTGTGTATCTCTGCTACCTTTAAACTACAACAAAAAGAAAAAAAAATCTTGCTTTTTTCCCACTTTCTGAAAGTTAAGAAAGTCCAGTTACAGATTTGCTGTTCTGAACATTTTTGGAATTTTCTAGAAAGCCAGTGCTTGCTTGGGCTAAAGGGAAGTCTCTGTGTTAACCAGTGGGAGTGGTTAACACTGAACAGCCTGCCTGTCTCTTGAGGAGTGGTTACTACCTAGAAGCTGTAGTTTTATTGGCCATTTTGGGTCAGTTCTTAACTCCTTGATCTCTCTCTCTTAAAACCAGGCTGCCTTGTGGTTTTGGCATCTTTTCAGGCTTGCTAGTTGTTGCTGAAGCACCTACCAAGAGGAGAAAATGCTGAGAGAGGAAAAGGAGCCACTTTTGTGATTTTAAGTATTTTCTTCTGATTTTTTGTTAAGTTTTACTGCTTTGCCGCCTACTTTTTGGCATTTTCCGATTTGCTAAAGTTTATATCTGTAACAGTAACAGTACTTGGAACACATCTAGAGCCTGTTTACTGCATTTCCTGTGTTGCACTTAATTTAAAATTGTTTTTTTCTCTAAAAACTGCATTTTACCTGATTTTGGTCTAGCACTCAAGTGTGGGGTCATTTATTGCACTGTAGTGATTATTTTGCTGCTTGTGTATCTCTGCTACCTTTAAACTACAATAAAAAGAAAAAAAATCTTGCTTTTTTCCCACTTTCTGAAAGTTAAGAAAGTTCAGTTGCAGATTTGCTGTTCTGAACTGTTTGGAAGTTTCTAGAAGGCCAGTGCTTGCTTGAGCTAAAGGGAAGTCTCTGTGTTCACCAGTGGGAGTGGTTAACACTGAACAGCCTGCCTGTCCCTGGAGGAGTGGTTACTACCTAGAAGCTGTAGTTTTATTGGCCATTTTGGGTCAATTCTAAACCCCTTGATCTGTCTCTCTTAAAACCCTACAACTCTCTTTTTGCACGGTTTTGCACACTGAGCAGTGTCGTGCAGTGCCGCCTAAACAGGTTTAAACTATTCCAGGCTCCACAAAGTCTGCTCTTCACTTTTTCCCTTAGAACTGTTCAAACTCTCAAAGTAATCACTCTATTCTCTTTCTAAAGCCCTGCACTTACTCAGCTCTTATAAGGAAACACTAACTAACTTAAGCACTACACCCTCCTTGACTTCTCATAAGTATTAGACTCCCGATTGGTCCTTCCTGATCAAGTGAAAAATCAGTTCCCTTCCCTATTCTGATCAGTAAAAAAACAGTTCGCTATACTAATCCGGTATGTCTAAGGGTCAGCTTCAAGGTTACTCTCCAGTCCAGCTGGTGAATCTGGGAATTTTGAGGCAATGTTACAATTGCCTTATGTACACAGACAACCCTCTCCTCCTTCCAACGAACTCTAATACATGTGAGAGATGCAGTTACACAGCCAAACTGGAGGCAGAGCTCTCTCAACCCAAGACTAGCACAGTCAGTCAGGAGGAAAAGGTAACCACCCACACCACAAATCCCATCTCAAACAGACCTATTGCATCTGCATACCCAACACATAAACACACAAAAACATACTCGGAAGCTCTAAATAAAAATCTACCTAAACAGCAAAGACCTCCTAAGCAGATATCAAAGCAACAGCTACCCCTCAACAATACCCACAAATCACATATCTCACAAAAATCAGTGTGCCTCACAGTCACAGCCCATAAGGCCAAACAACACACCAAATACACTTGTTATAGGGGACTCTATTGTCCGGCACACTGACATCCCACTCACCAGACTGAACAAGGAGAAGGTCACTGTAAGCTGCCTGTCGGGTGCCAGGATCTGCCACATAACGCAAGTACTCAGGTCACTCCAAAGCAAGTTACAAGTATGACTCCATCATTGTCCATGCTGGTGTGAATGACCTGAGACATACCTTCCTGGACTACATGAAAGGAGACATAGAGGAGCTCTCTGACCATGTAGCCCAGGCTGGTATGTCCCTGACCTTGAGTAGTATCTTGCCCTCACCAAGAATGATGCCACAGTTTAAAGACAAAATGATCAGTTTCAACAATTGGCTAAAGTATTGGTGTCATTCAAAGGGGATCCAGTGTCTGTCAGCCTGGGATGACATGCTCGACAAGCCACGTTGCTTCGCTAGGGATGGCTTGCACCTGTCACCCTTAGGCTTTTGTATACTGGCCAAGGCTCTTGCCACCCCCATAGTGCCTTTTTAGGCAAGGCTCAAAGGACAAACCCACCTCCATAGACAACCCAAAGATAAAAACTAAAGGTAATGCTACTCAATGCCAGAAGTCTAAACCTCAAGATGCACGCACTCGAGACTCTCCTCAGTATGGAGAAAATTGATGACTGTGCAGTAACAGAAACCTGGTTCAAGGCTCTTGAGAGCACCCCAGCACTACCAGGTTATAACTCATACCATGCGTTTCGGCCCCAAAACTCGGACCAAAGCACAAAAGGAGGGGGAGTATCTATATTCATCAAAGATATCTACACCTCCAGGTTAGTGGCACTGCACGAAGCATCGGAAACCATCCATGTGCAACTAACAGTGGGCAAAACTGCCTTTCAGTTTGTAGCCTGCTACAGAACACCCTCCCTATTACAGGAACCCCATTTGGCATTCCTGAGAACACTGGAGAATATGAAGGTCTCTCCAAACACTATGTTATTGGGTGACTTCAACTACCCAAACATTGACTGGGAAAACTACTCAAGCCCAAACACCCTCTCCCAACAGTTCCTTGAATTTATAAACTCTAACGCAATGGAACAACTGGTCACCACTCCCACAAGAGGGAACAACATATTGGACCTGATCATCACCAACATGGGGACTCTATGTTCCACACCAGAGGTAAACCCCTCATTGGTAAGATCAGACCATAAACAAATTTCCCTGGACATCCATATCCCATCCCCACCCCCAGCCAAGGAAATCACTGTAAAGAATTTCTCAAAAGCCAACTTTGCACTTCTCAAGACTGAGGTGGAATCCTTCAAAGCCCCTGGGCCAGAGGATAATACAGCCCAATCTGCAGAATCCTTTACAAATGAATTCTATGAGCACCTGCAGGAATGCATGGATCGTGCTATCCCAAATAAAACCAAGACTCACTCCTCCAAAAACAGGAGACCAGTCTGGTGGACCCTGGCCATAAATAAGCTATACAACAGAAGGAGGATGCTACTACATGACAGAGCAAAATCCCAAAAAGGGAAGACATCTCTGATCAGTATTAGCAAGAAACTTCGATCCCTCATAAAATCATCAAAGGCCAGTTTCGAAAGAAAAATTGCCCTAGACACTAAAGATAATCACAAGGCCTTCTTTAGTTATGTCAGAAACATGGGTGGAAACTCCCAGATATGCTCTGAATTGTTGCATAACGATAAAAAATATACCGAACCTACAGACATAGCCAACATCCTGGCAGACAGATTCAGCGCAAACTTCTCCCCCCCAAAAGAGCAAATGCCTATCCCAACTGAATGTAACCTCCCTGACATCACAGATGCACAGGTGAAAGCTGCCCTCTCCAAAGCAAAAAACACAGCATCTATGGGACCGGATGGTGTCCCAGGCTGTGTCTTACATGAGCTCCAAGAAGAACTGAACCCTCACATTAAGTCACTGTTCAAACTTAGCCTTACTACAGGATATGTACCCAAAGAATGGCGTACAGCTACAGTGGTCCCACTCCACAAAGGTGGTGCCACAACGGTCCCCAGAAACTATCGCCCCATAAGCCTGACTAGTCTGGTCTGTAAAGCTATGGAGCGTATTATCATGGAACTCATAAACAAAGACATTGGGAGCCTCCAGACACTGGACCCTACCCAATTCGGCTTTGTTAAGGGCAGATCTTGCCTCTTAAACCTAGTTGATTTCTTTGAAACAGTTACCAAAGCCATAGATGCAGGCAAAGTAGTCCACACAGACTACCTAGACCTCGCAAAAGTCTTCGACACAATACCCCACTCGGGCATCATAAATAAGCTTACCAGCTTAAGTATCAACACCTATATCACAAGATGGGTTGCAAACTGGCTCAGAGATAGAACCCACATGGTCAGAATCGCAGGTGCCATGTCCAAATCCAAACCAGTTACAAGTGGCATCCCACAGGGCTCAGTTTTGGGATCTCTCTAGTTCAGTATATACTTCTCTGAGGTTCAGGCTAACAGGGGGGGAATATGGCTGACAAAGTTCGCAGATGACTGCAAACTGGGGGCCATAATCGAATCTCCAGCTGACACAAGCATCCTCCAAAAGGGTCTCACAGAGATGGATGCTTGGTGCCAGAGCCACGGCCTCAAGCTAAGTGCTAAAAAGTGCATAGTCATCCCCTTTGGGAAAAACAAGGTGCCCACAAATTACCACATAGGTGGTAATCCATTAAGTACGGAAGAAGTAATTAGAGATTTGGGGACCAACTTAGTTAGTAATCTCTCATTTGATAATCACATTGCCAAAGTGGTTAGAAAGACCTTCTATATAGCCTACCTTATCATGAAAGGGTTCGCATCTAGATCAAGAGAGGTCATTGTGCCCCTCTACTCATCATTCATCAGGCCCATAATTGAATACAATGCCCCTTTTGGGATGTACCTTACCCGACACCTGCAGCAACTGGAGAGACCCCAAAAGTACCTCACCAAGAGGATCATTGGCTACAAACAGATGTCCTATGCAGCTCGACTAAAGAAACTCCAGCTCTACTCAGTTGCTTACCACCTACTCAGAGGCGATCTATGCCTGATGTACAAAGCCATGTCAAACCCAGAATTAATGGACATGCTCCACCTCAAAAACTCCAGGGACCTAATCCTCAGCACAAAAATAAATAGGACATGCTGGAGGGACAGATTAATTTCCCAGAGGCTCCCCTCACTCTGGAATAGAATCCCATTTTATGTTAGACATAGCCCCTCGCTGACCCTCTTCAAGCAAAATTTGGATGCATGGATGGGAAATCGCAAATTCACCTCTCTCCTGTGTCCCTGCTAGACAGAGGCACAGTAAACTAATCTTAAAAGGGTACCTTCTGTGACCTACTTTACAGAGGCACAGTAGGCTAATCTAACAGGGAGGTGGAAGCCAAATACACTCTGGCTAGGCTTATAAATGCCCTAGGGCAGGTAGCGTAGTATCTACCTATGAACCTATGAACCTATAAATGACTATAAACTCTGTCATCATTAATTCCCATGTATAGTTTATACGTTGTCAGAAGGCAAGTTATTAGTCTAAAATTTTTAGGGTAGCTTCAGGGGCGGCCCGTGCTATTGGACTGCCGGACTGCAGCCCCCTCAAAACAAAAAGAAATAAAAATAAAAAATAGAAAAAAAAAAGTTTTTAAAATTTCGCGGACTTCGCGCATGCACAGTAGTCCCGACTACTATGAATCTATTCACATGCTCCAGGCAGTCCGGCAGTCCCGATAGGGAAACACAAGGAGATGTCTGTGCACTTTTAAAGTGCACAGACTCGCTGGAAGAATGCATCGGGGCCGGACTGCAACAGCAGCAGTCGGGAATTAGGATTTCAATCTCGCGGGTCTAGTCGGGAATTAGGGGTTTGGATGTCAATCTTGTGGGTCTTTTCTTTGGAGTATTGCGTGGGCAGGATGTACGTTGGTTGGATATTATGGAGAACAGACAGGTAAGTGTATGGTGCTTTTTACTTTTTGAATGTATGTCTGCTTTGTTTTTACTGTTTGAATGTATGGTGCTTAGTTTTTACTGTTTGAATGTATGGTGCTTAGTTTTTACTGTTTGAATGTATGGTGCTTAGTGTTTGAATGCATGGTGCTTAGTGTTTACTGTTTGAATATATGGTGCTTAGTGTTTACTGTTTGAATGTATGGTGCTTAGTTTTTACTGTTTGAATGTATAGTGCTTCAGTTTTACTGTTTGAATGTATGGTGCTTAGTTTTTACTGTTTGAATGTATGGTGCTTAGTGTTTGAATGTATGGTGCTTAGTGGTTACTGTTTGAATATATGGTGCTTAGTGTTTACTGTTTGAATGTATGGTGCTTAGTTTTTACTGTTTGAATGTATAGTGCTTCAGTTTTACTGTTTGAATGTATGGTGCTTAGTTTTTACTGTTTGAATGTATGGTGCTTAGTTTTTACTGTTTGAATGTATGGTGCTTAGTGTTTGCATGTATGGTGCTTAGTGTTTGAATGTATGGTGCTTAGTGTTTACTGTTTGAATGTATGGTACTTAGTGTTTACTGTTTGAATATATGGTGCTTAGTGTTTACTGTTTGAATGAATGCATGGTGCTTAGTGTTTACTGTGTGTGTGTGTGTGTGTGTGTGTGTGTGTGTGTGTGTATGTGTGTGTGTGTGTGTGTTGGGGGATCAGTTACTATGACAGTACAAATGCATACGAAGAAAGGTAGACAGCAGCTATGAAAATTAAATAGTAAAGGAATGGTTAATGTTTTCCTTCTTTCTTTGAATGCTAGTATAATCAGATGTTCAATGAGTTGTTAATTATACACACACACACACACACACACACACACACACACACACACACACACACATACACACACACACAAACTTGGTATAAAGGGTGGCATGAGGACATTGTTTTCTGGTTATTAGGTTTCATTCTCACATCCAGAGGGATTAGTTGTAGTTATTATTGTATGGATCCTTGGGGTGGATGTGTGTTCTGAGATTGTATTTTTTTCCAGAACAGAGACATGCAGATTTTCAATGTTACATTATACCAGTGTTGCATGTCTGATTACAATGGAAAATCCTTAAGCTTATTGTGATTAATGCATATTTAGATCATACTAAGCAGTTGCACTCATTTGTTAATGTCAAGTTATTGTTGTTGATTAATGTGGATATTTTTGAAAGGAAACTCGGGATTTGTATAAGAAAAGTGGTATAAAGGGATGCAATATTTAATTGTACTAATGTCTGATGGCAGACTGGGATTTAAGTATGAGATGGAGGCATGGATTTACCCATCACAGGTTTCTTTATATACTGTGATGTATATTATGTACTGTAGTTATCTTAAGGAAATAAGAGGTGAGAGTTTGGTGATTGGATTTTCCAACTATTGTGCATTATGTGGGGGGTATGGCATTGATATGATGTCTGTACAGGTGGATCAGTGGGTAAAGTGTTTTTTTTTGCTCAGTGGCTGCAGGTGACAACTTGAGAGAATTTTTTGCCTTTTATGGATGCAACATCAATGTATAAAACATTTTATGATACCTAGACTCAAAGGTAAAAGGCTTTTAAGAAAAAGGACTGGAGAGAATATGAGAGGGTGGAATGAGTGAGATGGAAAGAGTTCAAGACTTCTTATTGTGGCATACTGTGAAAGATGAACTCAGTATTTCCTGCTGATGTTGCTGGTAGTTTTGATGAAGGGAGAGAATTCCATGAATTAAACAGGAAAAAAATTGTGTGATTTACTTCATCAGCATCCTTATTTTTTAAAGTTAAGAACTTGGTTACTTAATTGCTTAGGAAATGTGTGCAGTGGCATCAGAATGTAATTGATGATTTGATGTAAGTTAATGGTAAATTGGAGGTTTCTAAGGATGATATTCTTTCAGTGGCCTTCACGTATGTCAGATGACAGTATACTTTTAAGATTTTGTTGCTCCTATTGATTGTATTGCATGGAGACCAGCGAGAGGCTGCAGAAGCCCATCTATGAAGGAGATGGACATGATGTTGAAAATAATTAATAATGATAGTGTTCCTGGAATGGGTGGTTTGGCTATAGCTTTTATACATGATTGTCATAGAACTATGACAGTACAGAGAACTAAAGCTCTGAGATGTTAATGATCTATTTCCTGTGCCAATAGTACAGGGTTTGAATCTTTCCACCTTCATTTGCCTGCAGTGTGACATTGAGCAAGTCACTAACCAGACAGCGTTTAATGGCAACTGAGAATTTGGAAGAGGTTCCTCAATGGTCTCCTGGGCTGCATGACTAGTAACTACATATGAAGAAAAGCTACATTACATTTGTTGGCACTGCTCAGTGAAGGGTTATGGACTGGTATTTCAGAACCTGAAACTGAAGAGTTTTGACTGTATTTATTTGAAAGAAGGGGGAATAAAATAGAGCTGGAAAACTTGTGTTCAGTATAATTATGCAATCCAAATATAAAATATTTAGCAAGATAATGCAGCTGCACTTAGGAATGGTGTGTGTGAAGTTTTAAGTGATGGCCTGTTCAGTGCATCTGGAACTTGTGGACAGGATATGTTGGCTCTGATAAAGAAAGTGATAGATGTTATTCTGTCAGGTACTGATGATGATATTTTGCTGTCATGTGATGTTAGGCTTTTGGAACTTGCTTGGTGATACATTTGTGCATTACATTAGGTCTGTTTATTCTAGTACTCACGTCAGGTGTTTATTGAATGGCTGGTTGGCTGATGGGATAATAAAAAGAGATGTTCAGCAAAGTTGACTCTTAAATGAGGCATTGCTTAATTTGGTCTTGCATGTTCAAATAATCTACTGTGGCATAATCAATGTCATGTTTCTGTCTTTTTTCGTTTATTTATTTTTTATAAGAGCCTTTTGTTTCCTACTTTTTGTCACATGCTGATAATGTAACTAAGATTGTGATGTTTTGAATGGAAAAAGTTGTGCAAGTATCAGAGAATTGTTTGGGAGCAGTTGGACAGTGGATGAATATGGGCAAAAGTATGGGTCTTGAATTTGTATATTCAGTGAATGTGATTTAATGGCAGATATTTGAGTTTCAGATTTCATACCCTTCAAAAATTCATACTAATGCAAGACCTACTACTATTCTATTATCTTTCTAAGTTTATAAGAGCAATATTTAAAAAGTGTCTTTATTTTTGGGCCTGTGTCCCACTTCTATGTATGACTTTGTCCAGATTTCTTGCTCTGAGGTTGAGAGGTATGAGTGTCAGAGCCATCACCATCAGCCAGAGACATTTCAAACGGTGACCTACTTGTTGCACTCCACTCCCCATTGTAGTGGCTCTAGATGTGTCCAAGCAAGACAAGGGGCAGTTATGCAGTGTAAGTGTACAGAGTATTCCCCCATCCAAGGTAGACCACAAGTACAACTGTGGCTTTTCATGTCCTTGATTTTGCAGAATGTTCTGGTTTTCTGTCATATTTTTATACTGTTGATTTATGCTTCTTATTATTCAGAAAATGCATGTTGTTGCAGTGTCCTGTTGCTCTGTATCAAAGTAGCAATGCTTTAATGACCATCAGGTAAGCTTGTCAGAGATTGTAAGATGCAAGTAAGCTTTAGTAAGCATACTGTTAAAGAATTACCAACATTGAAAGCCTTTTCATTGTTGCCATGCAGAGCATATTTACATAACTAGATAATGTATAAGCTTTGGGTATTGAAATGCATATGACAGTATTTGTAATAAAGGACAGGATTACAGTGTTTTCAGAAGCTCATTACATTTGTTGAAGACTTGCAGTTATTTTTGCAGGCTTTACCCGTAAACTAAACAGAATGCCAATCTATCATGTGTGGTTCATAACTTGTGCAGTAATCCTTTAAGCAATTTATCTTGAGCTTGTTTCTTGTTCGCTGTTCATTTTTTACTTTGTGAAACAAGTAGATAGTTGTTGTCAGGCAGCAGGTCTTTTTTGGATAAGAAACATTTTTACAAGTGGCAGTATCACAGAGATTGCTACTTTAAGCATGTTACTTGGTAATTTTATAAAGCTGAATATAAATTATAATTAGAACTGCAGTGCAAGGAGAAGTGGTTTGAGCTGAGTGCTGCTTGTTTTTTTTTATACTTGATTTTGACTTGCATTCCAGTAATGTATTTAAAAAGCAATTTATTTTTCATGCCTCACAACCTTTGTGTTTCCCTCTAGATATTAAGTAAGTTGTCATGTAGCCAATGCATTGAAATATTTTTTCTTCTACACTTTATTTTGTCTTGATTGGACTCTTGTAATGACGGTTTGGCACCCAGGGCAGAGTATTTAATTAAAGTTCCAGTTGCTGTGGTTTTGAGCAGAGCTCCACCCCTTTCTAGTTGGTTACACCCCTCCCCATTGGCCCCACCCATTCAGCTGTCTCCTGCAGCCCCCCTTTAATTTGAAGTCACCAGCCGCCACTGGGTAGCTTGCAGGTTCACTCTTAAGAAGGAGCATTGTTTTGCCTCTTGTTAGCCAGGTTGGTGTTTGGGGCGTGCATATAAATAGTTCTTACTATTGGCTAACTCCTCATGCAAAGATGTTAATGCTTTTAACCAATAGTTAGGTATTGTATCTGGGCCTGAAGTTTTCCAATTAGAGGCTTTTCTTAGCTTTGTCTCAATCTCTCTGGCTGTTACTTCATACCATTTCATATCCTGCACCTTTAAACTTTTTTCTTTTACTTCTGCTATCCATTTAGCATTTTTGTTATGTGCCACAGGATCTTCATAGATACTTCTCCAAAATGCATCCACTTCCTCTTTTTTGGTATTTTTTCAATTCCTTTTAACTTATTTCCCAATTCTCTATAAAACTTTTTTGGATCATCAATAAATTGCTTATTTTGTACTTTTCTTTTATATTTATCTGTGTTTCTTCTAAGTTTTTCTACTTGTGCTGAAATTTTTAGTTTGTTATTTGTGACAGTTTATGATAGATCCTGGTCTGTTCTAATACTGTGCATTGCTTTCACCACATCTATTTTTCTCAACATTTTTGTTGATCTATTCCCTCTTCTATAATCTTCTAACAGTGACATTTCTTGTCTTAATTGCTTTATAGTTTTCTCTGTTCGATACTCCCATGATGGTATTTGATTTCTCCCCTTCTTTTCCCTCACTGTCCTGTGTTCTTGTGGTAGAGATTTATCAGTTATTAATTTAGCAGCACAGTAATATATCCTGTTTACTTCGGTTATATCACATGGATCTCTATAGACAGTTCTAATTACAGCATTTGTTTTATCAGACTTCTGACTTTTTGGGTTTTATTGACCTTATGCAGTCTATTTCTCTCATTGCTTTTAATATATCTACCCATGTCTATTAAATCAAGGGAACTTTTCTCTTAGCTCATTTTCTTCCAAACTGAGAGTTTCCTGTTCCTTTCCTTGCAGTCTAGCTTTAAGTGAATGTTTATACTGATTTCCTGTGGAAGGTTCTAAAATATCTTGATATGGCACCTGACTAATTGCTTCCTGTTCCACTGGTTTCCCCTTAATGTGGATATCCATTGCTCTATCCTGTTGTGGTGCTTTCTGCATTTGATTTTCTAAACTGCCTTCACTTTGCAGGTTTTCCATAACCTCAGTTTCTATTTCTTTAACTTCTCCATTACAAATTTCCTTTTCTACTTTTCTTCATCTTCTTATTTTTTTGTATTATAATGTTTTCCATGTCAGGATTGCTTTGCCTGTATTTCTCTTCATGGAATTGGCCAATGGCAATTACCAGAAGTTTCCTTAAAATCGGGATGCACTTACACAACATGGAGTTTGATACACCCCTATCTAATACATCCAGACTTATTTGGCTGGATTCTAAAACCTTTTTAGGCACCTGATCTCTGAGTACGTACAAGTGCTACTAAAGGAGGCAAGAAATCCTCCTACTAGAAAATCTTATAGTCACACGTGGAAGACTCTCTAGTTGGTGTCTACAAAAAAACAGGGCCCTATCTGGGATTGTAACACTGGTGCTTACATACGTGTGTGAGTTACTAGCCTCTGAATTTAATACCACTTTACCAAGGTACACCTTTTGGGCAATTCAGTATGTTTGCCCATTGATCCTTATCTTTCCTAATATTTTCTTAGTAAAAGAGTTAGGAGTGTTTCCCCTGAGTGCATCTTACAAACAGGTTGCTCCTTCCTGGGATCTTAACTTCTGCTGGAAAGTTAACCACATTTCCATCTGAACCTACACATCAGGCATATTTAAGATTCATTACATGGAAAACTGTTCTTCTATTTACTCTTATATCTGCAAGATCAGTGTCTGAGTTGCAAGCTCACTTGGGGAACCCCAAATGGTCTACACTTGGGACAGGGTATCTGTATGAGCAAAACCCTCCCTCATGCCTAAAGTTGTTTCAGAGTTTCTTTGAATCAGGCCATTAATCTCCCAGTGTTCTATTCCAACCCTCAGAACCATGAGAAAGGATTTTGTGTACACTAGACTTGCAAAGGTAGCTCAGGTATTGACTTGACAGAACCAATTCCTTTAGAAAAGCCAATCTGCAATGTATTTCTTTTGCTGGGACAAAGAAAGGACAACACGTGAAACAGATGATTTTCAGTTGGTTGTTCCTGGATTTTGCCTTTTGCTATTCCACCATGATAAGCCATTTCCATGCAGTATTAAGGCAAAGTCTCTCTCTCTCTCTCTGTTTCTCACTCTGGGCCTTGTCTTCTTTGATGACATATTGGAAAAGAGTGGACTCTAGAAGTTTCATTGAGACAGCTATTTGGTCCTCTGTATATACCTGCATAAAGAATTACACACTGTGTTTAGATCCAGGGCTGGCTTTGCTAGAACCATTTTCTAGGGGCTTCAGAATTGATATCCTTTTTCCTCCCAGGTTGGGTAAGCTACGGTATTCAACCCAGAGGCTTCTGCAGTAGTGGGAATGATGACCATTGTACAGTTGTATAAGTTGCACTTAGCAGTATATGTTTGAATTCTTCACTGCTAGAGTAGCCACACCCACTCTCTGCCCCCATGATATATTGCATTATTTTTTTGTTTTGTTTAGTTCAGGATGAGTATGCTGTTTCTTAACTTTAAAAGAAAGTTCTGAAGATTTTCCAGTCTGACTGATGAATTTCCCTACTCAAGGCTGCTCAATCAACTGTCAGAGTGGATCTGCGATAGGGAGACAATGCTTTTGGAAGCTGTCCACTTGTTGTATTTGGGCAAGACACAAGCTATAGGCTACTGCAGCAGTGAGGAATTCAAACATCTACTGTTCCAGTTAAGTGTAATTTACACAACTATACTTTTTGTATACCTGGGATTTTTTTTTTTTTATTGCCTTAAATTACAAGCATTTGGTGGGCAAAGTACATCCTCTTTTTCAGGTTTTACCTTTCCAATCATGTATCTAAACCATAGATATTCAGTGGTACATTTTCATTAAAAAAGTATATACATATGATAGCTGTCAATTTTCAGACAGACACATTTGTTTTCTGGCTGAAAAGGTATTTTACACTGAATATACAATAGGTATGTTATATCATCCCAGTACAGCCAGATCACAGATTTAAGTTAACTTACTAAATGAAAACCCTGCCTGTGTGACCTAACAAATGTGCTCACATTTTAATATGTAGAATTTACATCTGTTAGCTGCTTGATCACACCTGCCTACAGAATGCCTTTTTAGTAAAAACATTAAAAAGTGACTCCTGAATTTCCATTGCGGCTAAATAAATGTCCTGGAACTGAAAAATGTCACTTGCCCCTTCTATGACACTGTCCTGTGACTACACGTTCAGTATTGAAAAATGCGTTATTGTGCTTCATATGGTACTGGATCTTCAGTTCTTCAAAGTTTGTTAGAAATCAAGAGGTAAAAATAGCATTGCAAGATCAGTTGCATTAAAACTTAGCTCAAAAAGGACATTTTACACAAGTTAAGCAGCACAATATATAAAATAGGTCTTTAGCTTTACAAGCTAGGATGAAAGTAGCCATCAATGTTTAATGTATAACATGCTATACTTATAAGCTCAAAGCCTTACACAAGGCCTTAAGAGTTTTTATCTATTAATGAAGCATCATGGACACAAATAGCCAACCAACCATCTAAAAATTCCAACACATTCCTGCTCTACAATGAAATTTCGTAATAGTGTACATCTTGCCATTTTGACAAACAACTTTTTTTGAGTTATTAATCACTTTAATTTACCTGAATATTTAACCTCTGTATATTTAATTCATATAAATTCACATTCATATTTTCATCCTTACCCCCTTCCATTAGTTTTAATTACCATTCTGTTATCAGTGTAGTAAACCAGTCTAGGAAGTAAACAATACGAATTTAATATATCATCAGCTAGGATTACAACATCTCTCAGTCATTATCTTTATGATTCAGTACATCTTCAACAAAGCTATTCACATCTATGAAAGTTTCAACTACCATATCATTTTGCAAATTAAATAATAAAGGATCATTACTATTCAAGAGCGACCACACTGATTAGACAGCCTAAACAGCATGATTGTTGTAAATCAATCATATAGCAATAGAAAAAATGTCTAGCCACTGAAGTACAATTTATTGACATATGCTGGATATCAGCATTTCTTTTACCATGGGCATAGCAAAGTATGAGAAAAAAATCAGATATATTCTGCAAAACTAAAAAAAATAAATAAATACAAGCATGCCTGCTTTTCCTCCTAATTTTGCACTGTCCCTCAGTTTTAAACAGTAAGAAGCAAACAAAAAAAGCAGCAATGGAAATTTTATTTTCTTCATCACTTCTCTTGCACTCCATTGATGTACAGTGCAAGCATGGGAATATAAATACCATATGCATGTGCAGTACATCAGCATACAGAAGGCAATGGAAGAAGACAAGAGTGCCATTATATAAAGATATTCTTTAAGAATGGTCAGCAATTTCTTTCTTAAATTATGTCATTGTATAATAGTAATAACCACAACTGAATGTGGGTATCACAGGATTTGCTTACCAACAGTTAGATTTGCTTAAGTACTCCGGCTATGCCATCATAATCAAACCACGCCAGCTATGTGTAAATCCTATGATACTCACACCTGGTTGTGAGTTATTGCTAAATTATATTTTAGTTTTGTATCTTAGAAGTTACCGCTTACCTACATGGCGGAATCTCAAAAGATGCATTTGTAATGCCACATTCAGAATTTGAGGGACCAATACAGACAGAAACTAAGTAAAAAAAAAACATATATTTTATCTTGCATTAAGGTTTCATAAAACATAAACCTCCCAGAACACAAGTATTTTTTATTTTGTTTTAAACTTAACCAACATGTTGATGTGAGTTTCTGTTTTTTGTTAATCATTCTGTTTCCCACAGTGCATACTGTATTTAGAAAAAAATTAGGTTAAAATGATCTTCCCTGTCCTGCAGGACGTTATTCCCATTCAGTTAGAATGGCACTGCTCATCATTATTAAGTTCAGAATCTGCAGTTATAGTGTTATTATTTTCTAGAGTTTTCAACATATTGATTTTCTAAGACTTCTTCTGTATACTCCACATACATTGTAATGACCCCTTCTTTTAGCTGCAGAAACTGTTTTTTTTTTATGAACTAAGAATGCACTTTTCATATTTATTTGTCCCGGTCCCCTTCAATAAACACATCACACCAAATGACATTTGACAACCTTTATTAAACTTCCATAAATATAACTTTGTTAACCAATAGTTATTAATTACAACTGAAACATAGTATAGTTGGTATTAATCACAGCTTAAACATCCATGTAATGTTAACCAGGACAGCATGACCTCGCTCATCCTGACCCAGTAAGCAGTGTCCAAACCTTCACTCACTTACTTTACTTATGAAGCAGCATCCCATCACTCACTTCATTTACCACTTATTGAATTACATGTCCAACCAAATAAGCAGTGTCATTACCTCGGCTAGCTTATTTTACTTATCAAGCAGCATCCGGTTGCTCACTTACCTTTCTCAACTCACTGAAATGAACATCCAACACCAGAGGGGTAACAAAAGAGAGGCAAGCCTGCCCCTCTTCTCTGCCTACCAGCCTGATAAGGCTATTCCCGTTCTGTCCGACCAAACTTCCAACAACCTAAACACCCCTTAGATGGCATTAATCAAATAATTTGGTGTACTCCATCCTCTCTAACCAAGTAGATCCCCATCATCACCTCACAAAGCCATATCATATGAATACCCAAAGCAGTCAATTATCTAAACAGCAGAAAATAAACCAAGGATCCCTCTCCACTGCTAAAGTAATAACCATAACCTTGCATAACCTCTATTATTAACTAAATTTTTATGCATCCTGGCCATCAATAGTAACTTTTAATTATTCCCAGGTCATTACCTACCAAATGTACCACCATAAGACTAAACCCAATGCCATGCAAAACCACGCAAGGGCAATTACATGCTAAGATGTAACTGCAGCCCTATTTTATTGCCCACCGTATATAGCAATGACCACAATGAAATTTCCTCTTGGAAATCAATTGAATAGCAACCCTGCCATCATACCAGCTATCCATTGCAAAGACGACAACATTTAGTGACCATCATAGCATCTGCTGCCCAACAACCAGCCTCAAAATGACTCCAATACATCCATAAAATAAATGCCACATGAACTGCATCCCTCTAATACTCCCAATACATATACCATCCCTGACAACAAAACCAATCTTAACCATAGCTAATGCCTGACAAGCTTCACACTAGGAAAACTACCCCAACCCATCAGAACAGTGGACCACTAACCAAGATTTATTAAGTTCGTATAGCCTTGTCCTCATGCAACTATACTACTCACAGCTAAATCCCCCTTGACCAACTGAACTACCTGACCAATAACTAAATCTATCCCAGACACCTTTCCACAGGCAGTTGGAGCACAACTTTAGCCAATATGGCATAATCATTCCTTATAAAAGGTGCCCCAAACTCCTGCAACAAGCCTTTAAACTTAGCACAACCTGACACACCTCATCTGGCTACATAACATCACAACCTGTACCACTGCCAAATTAAATGAATGAAAATAAACCCTAACCTCAACAACTCCTGCTTAACCTCCCACATCAGATTAAATTGAAATTCCAACATTCAACATTCCATGATCATCCTTCTTTTCCAGCATCCAACAAGCCACAAATGCACCCCCAAATTATGTCCTCCAACCCAACATCACCTACTACATTTCTAAACAAATGCAAATCCCCATAAACTGACCTATCCATCTGCCTAAAAGCCATCCCACCAAAATGCTCCAAAAGGCACCACAACAGTACAATAATGCACTGACTTAGTAACCCTCACCCAAAAATACCCAAAATAAACTGTCTGGCATGCAGCTGCAAGATCCCAAAAAACTGAACAGCCTTAATTTGCTGCTTGTCCTTGACTCACCCTTGAGACTTCTTCCATTTTTTACCCTGAACAGGTAAGGAATTAAAACATAGCCTACATCAGCAAGGAATCCCAAAACAATGCCTTGGTTAATCTTTCTAACTTCAGCGTAGACAACAAAGCACCCAGTACCTCACATATACCTTACTCATAAAAGTCATACATATGATACTCATTCCAAAAGACTTAAACTGGTATGGGACAGTAGTAGAACCAACTTGAGGGATAGAGTCTGCTCAAAGAAAATACCACACCTTTGACACAAAGTCCCATTTCATGTCAAACAGAACACCTCCCTGGCCCTCTACAAACATAGTTTAAACAACTGGATGGGTAACCATAAATTCACTACAGGAATTCCACCAATGTGCCCCTGATAAGGGCAGTAGGTGCTGTATCTTAAAATAAGGGTTGAATTTGGCAAGCTTGTAAGGGCCTAGAACCAATAACCCAGAAACTTCCTATGATCCCATGAGCGTTGTGATTCCACCCTACCTGTGAGAACCGCCGACTCCCCTTAAACAATCCCCGACCTTGCTTTTCCCAGGCTCCAACATACCTCTTCTTCATTTGCACCCCACAATACCCCTAACTGCACCAACTCTGACATGCCGTAATGATCACCAAATAAAGTAAGGCTACCTGTGACCTCATTGTGCACCACTCCAGCAACTGAAATGTCCTGCCCAGCAGAATCTATTACCTTCCAAAGCCACTTCCTTCACTATCTAAACGAATACAACATATCTACAGATGTAGTCATATACATATATATATATATATATATATATATATATATATATATAGCCAGAGATATATACATATATATACAAATATATGAACAGATATACATGCAA